>NC_092828.1:50343063-50659200 GCF_039878825.1 Excalfactoria chinensis
TAAAGTTTATTTCTGTCTGAGTTTTAGGAAGTTAAAATAATTCCTCTTATGTAGTCACAGCCACTAAGGATGCCTATTGGAGCTAAGAGAAGTGCATCAGTTCTTCCAGCCTACTCTGTGCACTGTGAGCATTACCTCAAGATTATGGAACTATTATTAACTTGTGCGAAAATTACACAAAGTTTCACTTTTGTTGTATTTTCCCCTGGAAGACTCGCATCCTGAGAAACAGAGCTATGACAATACCTCCAAATCCACTCACCTGAACTGGAACCATATTAGGCAACAAACTGGACAAGGTTCTGCATAAGAAACGTTGCAGTGAGGCCCTTCTGGAGTATCCCTTTCCACCAAGGGCTGACTTCAGAGTCAGAAGGGGCTGAAAAATTGAGAAAAGCAAGGTCAGGCTCAAAACAGAGCTGCATTGTTCAAACAGAATATAAAGGCTTTTTCTGTATGAAGAAATTGGATCCCTATAATTTGGCCATTACATATTTTAGAATATACTCCCTCAAGCATTATTTTCTACGATGTTTTTCCTAAAAAAAATTAGCCCCCCCCCCCTTGTTTTTCCTGTTTACATCAGCAAATTTATTTGGTGTTAGGCATATACCAAAAGCACTTACCCAGTGCCTCAGACAGAGTGCCAGCTTATCCATGTGTCTTTAACCTGGTATCAGCACACAGTTTCACAAACACACAGCTGTGGGGTAAGCCTTGCAGCACGTGGGCCACTCTGATGCACATTTACATCTGAAAGCAGGTGGCTCAGTACCATAAATGCAAAGCTGCTCATTTACATTTTTGTTGATATTTAGATTTTTTTTTTTTTTTTTTTTAATGATTCAACTTAAATCACTATCTCTTGCAAATCTAACAGTTATCATTAGTTACTTTTCTTAATCAGATCTTTGTCTTGTGCCTCGCACACTATAGGCTCTGCAGGAAACAGCGGTACCTTGTCAGATTTCTGATGCCTAGCATTGAGCCCATTAAGCCAAACCTGTCTCAAACCTCGTTACTGTTTTGTTTGTGAGATCTAACCTACCTTTATGTTTGCAGCTGTCTTCCTCAAGCATCTGTGAAGTGCAGCATCAGTTGCTGGAGGAGGTTCACAAGCTGAATTTTGTAAAAGAAAACAGCAGTGCAACCTTCATTGAAAGAAAATTGAGCTTGGAAAAAAAGAAACCTGTCCCCACTCCAGTGAGTATCGTACATCTGAACTGTGTGAAGCGTCTTTTTCTGATCACTTTTGAAACAAATCCATGTTTATACCATTTAGAGGTCTGGGGCTTGGTCCCTTCACTGGGAATCTGAGCTGTGTTACTGGAGCTAAACTGTTCCATTAACCAGCAATTTCTAAAGACTTTTCACACTCTTTTTCTGTTGTTATCTTGGAAATCCACTTGAAATCACCTCTGATTCTATGTATGTTAAAGCTGAATATGTAAAGATGGATTGCTTCTCTTGTTAAAAACTCTTGCAGTACATCTTCTTATTCAGAACTTCTTATCCTGCTTTTCTCTGTTTATTTTTGTGTACACACAAATGAACACACATACACACCTCAGAGCAGAAGATTCAGAAAGTCCACTAAGAAAACCACTTGCCTGTGGTTCTCAGCCTTATAAGATGTTTACAGAGTGTTCACGGGGTCTAGTTGACACTAGTCACCTTACAGGAGAAGCCAAGGAAGCTGCAGGATTCATTTTTGCATTAGTGAGGCAGGTACACGTGCTCTTGCTACCATGGTGTATTAAAGTCACAGCGATGTACAGCCCCTCCCTCTCTGCCCTCTAACCAAACTATGCTTCCAGCAGTTCATAGCACCTTGCCCATATATAGCAAGGGAATTCTGTACAGAAAGCAGACCATTCTGTTTCTACTCTTTTTCATTCCTAGTGCTTTGCCATGCAAGTTGCTACACGACCTTAGCACACCTCTGATATTTTATATTACACTTTTTGCAACTTCACACAGGAATTTAAAGATTGTTGTTCTGGAGAAATAGATAAAGCAGTGACAGTTCACTTAGAGAACACAGGCTTATAAGAACAGAGTAATGGCTAAGGGGTACTTAGTTATACTCTGATACATCTTTCGAGATCTGCCTGTTATCGGTCAGCTATTAGCATAGCACTTGGACAGGCCCTTTCTGCACATGCAAAGGAGATTTGCTTGCATACAGTTGTGTAACTAACTCCTTTATCTGCGTGCAGAAGTATTGTCTGTTGCCACGTACAGTATGACCACTGGTTCCTTTTATGCATCTGTGCTGCTCAACAAACAGCCATGACATTATTCCTAATAAACAATTTTTCCACTTTTCAGCTCGAACCCCCACGTCAAACAGAAGGCCACAGGTCCAAGCTGCTGTCTACATACAGCGCAGAACAGCTGTATCAAGCTAAGCGCAAGTGCAACGCCACGCAGGAATTTGATATTGATCTGCATGAAGGAGAAGTGGTGGCTGTTGTGGAGCAAAAGGATCCTTTCCAAAGTACTAGCAGATGGCTCGTTGACACAGGAAGTAAGTTCTCTGTACAAACATCCCAATAACAGCTTCCTATTGATTTCTTTTCATTCTGGCCCCATCTGTTTGCTTATATCGTACTGACAGCTGCATAAAATGGTTTAACCACATTTTGTTTTTTTGTCTTTTTACTCTGATATCCAGTCCTCAAGGGATATGTGTATTCCTCCTTCCTGAAGCCTTTTAATCCAGCCAAAGCGCAGAAGGATGTAGTGGAGAACAACTTCTGTGATGATGATTTTGATAATATCAGCCTCTTTGTCTCTTCACGGCCCTCCTCTGACAGCAGCTCGAGTTCGGGGCACAAGAAGAGTGACGGCGACTCATCTCTTCACCCCTGTGAAAATCTCACAACTAATGGCACAGGGGATGGAGGTTCACAGGATATGGATGATCAGCATGTAAGTAAGATACCCGCCGTGCCCGTCTTCTTATTTTTCTCATCTCAAATCTACAGTTATAATGGTTGTAATTTGAATAGTCCCTTTTTTCACTGGAAAATACTTGTACTCATCTGTCAGAATGACATGGGGAATATGCTATCCTCTGTCCTTTGGCTTTTTTAAATAGCTACAAAGTGGTAAAAGGTAATCAGTTTAATTGCAAATCTTAGTCTTGTCTCACAGAAAACACACCTTTGCATTACACCACCACATGTACAATGTCTCACAGTTCTCATTTGAGCTGCTTGTGGATTTTTCCACTTACCTTTGCGAAGACAGCTGTAAAGATTTTGCCATCTTCAGATATTGCAGATAGGATCTCTAGCAAATGAGAAGATGGTTTGAGAGATCCATCCTAATAGCAGCCATACTTAAGAGAAATTAGACAAGGTGTTTCTGTCCTTTGAAACCTTGTAAATTCCCCAGTCAATTCAAGGTGCACTGTGTGAGTTGAAAACTTCAGCACAGCGCTCCTTTGATGGGTTTAGTTTGTTTCTTCCTATGTAGAATTCCTCAGACCCTTCAGTTTTACTTATTATTTTGGCCCCATTCTTTATACACTGTAAGCAATTACAGACCATGCAATTATGTACATATGTGTTATTAGATATACTATATATATATAGAACTCCTGCTAACACACAATGGCTGGGTAAGATGTCCCTACATTTCTGAATGCAGATTGTGTGTTTTGTGGCTTTCCTTTTTCAGACCTTCTATGCTGTTTATGCATTCCAAGCAAGAAATGATCAGGAACTCAGTCTTCAGGAGTACCAGAAGGTTAGGATACTTCGGTTTTCTGACCTGAGTGGCAATAAAGAATGGTGGCTAGCAGAAGCCAAAGGTCAGAAAGGATATGTACCATCTAATTATCTCGGAAAGATGACATACGCTTAGGAACTAAAGGTCCATTCAACCAGTTTCTATGAAGCAGATGATGATAATCTATTCCAGTTTGCAGAAAGCAAGGCAAACCTACAAGTGATTGACAGAAGTCATGGCAGCTGGTACAGTGCACATATCATATTGAGGACCTCTGTTTTCCAAAAGCCATCACCTTGTCAAGACCTCAGGGAGGAAGCATTTAATAGTAAGACCGATTCTGATTAACACCCCAAAGGGCTTGCTCTTCCTATTACCCCATAATTTTCGCTTTTATCGAAGTGCCCTACATCCAAATTCAACTTACAACCCACACATCACATCACAGCTGAAGTTATGTATTGTTTTTTTCAACCCCCCCACAATATTCAATATGAAGACAGCCAGCCTTGAAAAAGGACAAATTCAGCCTTCAGGGAATTTGCAGTTCAGACTGAATTGTTCATGAAGATAGAGATTCAAGAACACAAACATCTCCAAACTCAAGCTTTTGGGTTGTCCGTCTTTATCTCCAGCCACTTTTGTAAAGAATGTTTTTTTCCTCAGTGGTGAATATTAGAGGGGGAAAAGAAAAAAAAAGGTTTCATTCCTGTAGGAAGCATTTCAGTTTAAGCCATACTGACACTGTTGGCATCAGTAGCTGGACTCCGAGATGAAGGTATATTTAGATAAATGTAGAAATGAAATGAGAAGATAAAAGGGAAGAAGAAACATGTATTTATATATCATATCAAGTATATATCATATTTATGAAATAAAGAGGTTGTTTTCAAGAAAATAAATTTCATAACTACTTCATAAGGCAAGAAACAGTTTGCAGCAATATAAATGGGCCACTGGTTTAAAATGACTTTTTTCCACACTAACTGCTTTTTAGTGCATGTTCTGGTAGTGAAACAACTTGTGTTTGTAGATTTAGGAAATTTATTAAGATTTTTTATTAAGATTTGAAAAAAAAAAAAAAAAAAAAGTCAAGAAGTGCCATTCCAAGAATGTTTACCGTCTATCTGATTCTTTAGGTCAGATACAGAGATCAAACTATCAAGGGAATACTTGGAGTTAAAAGCCCTGTATTTTGCTTAAGTATCTTACAGAAATTGTTCTAAAGCTGTTGTGTCAGTTTCTCCTTTTTGTAGCTGAAGCATAGGGTGCTAATGTAAAACAATCCAAAACCTAGAGTGTAGCAAGAAATATACAGTCTGCAAAGAAAGGATGAGAGAGTTACAATAGATGATACAAGCAATAGTTTTTGCTGCACAAATGGATCTGCTTGCTTTTTCTTTAGAGCCCCATATTCATATTTCACTTTGCTGAAAAGGTAAAGAATGTTTGAGTTTTGCTCAGATGTAGTAGATACACAGTGGATCACAGAGCTGAGATCCTGAAATTTGTGCCAGATTAAAGTTATATGATAGAGAAACTTGTAGAGTTCACTGAGATGGACATCCAGGAATCAGAATATGGAACTCAGAACTATTGCAGTCCAATGACCAGTAAGAACAGATACGTACAAGGTTACTTAACTTGTACATAATCTTACACACTTACATCTTGCTGTTTCTCAGCAAGCAAAAAGCCATTCATCCATGGATGAAGTTTTTTCTTGTTTTTTCTTTTTAAAGAAAACTCTACATTTATTTAAATGAAGACAATAAAGTGAAGGAGGGGGATGAAGGGGAGGGGCACATGACCTCGGATGAATGAATTATATGGATTACTATCAATTTCACCCTACTAAGATTGCATTGCTTTGTCACTTTAAGATTATGGGGAAGATGTACACAAGAAGCTTTTCAGCATGCCTTACATTTTAGAGTATTTTATTTGGAGATGTTCTATACTTTGCAGTACTGGATACAGTTTTAGAAATGACTGAATTGTATTTAATAGTGCTTACACAACTGCATTAAGTCAAGGAATGCTGTATATTTCAGACAGGGAAATTAAGTAAGGACAAGAATCAGGAAAAAGATCTCTGTAGTTTCAGTTCTCAGAACTCAGCTTGAGTCATCCAGAAGGCTCTGATTTTGAGTGTTATGTTCATTCTCCATGAAAAATCAGGCTCTGTGAAGGTGGCTTTAAGCAAGTTCAAAAGCTGCTTTCCAAAGTGTTCAGTAGGGATCCAGAAGTAACAGTAACACTGTTTCTTTAAATATAAGTGGGATTTTAGAACTTCCAGGAGGATTCTGATAAGCTATGAAATCCCACTTGATGCTTAGCACCCTTAAAAATGTTATACTGCAGGCTAATCTATGCAACTTCATCATACATGTTAAAGATCTTTACAGTAACTTGGGATTCACTAAAAATGAGCAGGTGTTCCAGTGGATTGGCTTATTTAACCACCTCAGAAATCCAAAGTCTTGTATATTAAGATTTGATATTACAGCTGTCTCACAATCTTTTGTTTAAAACAAATAAAAATCCAACTTCAGTTATTGCAAAACCAAGAGATGCTCTTTGAATTAAAGCCTTCCTACAGTAAGATTTACAGCAATTCAAATTAGACTTGCTCAGACACATTTTTGTTTAGGTCCTGCTTTCAGCACTACAAATTCTGAGCTAGGTTAGGCCTCCAGATGTTCTTAAAAACTGTATAACGTTTTTCCAGCTGATTCTATAATATGAAGAAGGTTACAGTATTCAGAATTTTCTTGTTCTAATCAGTGACAAAACTGATTATTTTGACTGAAGCAGGAACAGGCTGCAGTTTAATCATGCATATTCTCATATATGCTTTAGTTACCTGAACCATTGCAACAGTAAGCATGTACTTCCAGGACTGGGTCTGCTCATACTGAAGTATTTCTCCCTTCATGGATGTATTTTTAAGTGTTGACATTGGTCACCTACAACCCTGCAGGCATCCAAGTCAACAAACAACACAGTGTCTCTTGTTTGATCTTTGACAGCGGTGCTGCCTTCCCTCTTAATCTGTAACTTAATCCAGATTTATTGTTGAAAAAAAAAAAAAACACATCGAAAAATTACTCAATCAGAAGGAAGAATTATGTCCTTCAAATACTAAAATACACCTCTGCTGTCATGTTAAGATAGATTATAAAAATGCAACCTATGGATTAGACCTGCAAAAGAAAACCATCAATCTTGCACCTGTAACTCCTCCTACAATAATATTTGTTCAGAAATGGTGAAAATAATCTTTTAAAATACTGTAATAATAAAAAAATATTTTTCTAAGGCTGTTGGCTTTTTTTATATTAAAATTTAATATAATTTTTAATTATATATAAAAAAAAAGGGGGGGGGGGCTATTCCAGAAGCAAAGAGCTACATACGCTACCCAAGATCTGCCTCTTGTCAACTACAAAAAGCATCACAGCAAAATTAGTAAAGCAAAGGAAATGGATAGTTACATCAAATAGCACACCACCTTTTCAGCATACATCTTAGCTTCCCTATTAACATATTAAAACTTGCTCAGTATTGATAGCATATGATGAGTTTAAAAATACACTTCAAGTTTGCAAATATTATGTTAGAACTGTTCTTTTCCTGCTATGTCTATGGTTGCAACCATTATTTACTTCCATGTCCAGCCAAGGTTCAGTCTCAAGTAACCATACTTCAGTAACAGGAAAAAAGCTGTTACTGAAGTAGATTACAGAACTGTGTGTTAGATGCCAGCATCTTTCCTGTTAGACTCCAATACCACCAGCACCCCCTACTCCAGCCATAGTAGAAGTAGTAGAAGTGAAAAAGAAGTGGAAGCATATTTTCATACTGACTTATAAAATGGGTAAGAAAAGCCAAGAAGTTATGCTTACAGTAGATCACAGAGCAATATAGCTTAAGGATAAAAGCCACAGAACTATCTTCCAGTTATTTTTTTCCTAAATATGACATACTTTCACAATTCAGAAGGCCTTCCATCCCTTCTACCTTACACTAAGTTCTTCAAGTACAAGCACAAATTCAGTGGAACAATGGAACAGATTCCTCTCCTGAAAATACAGTTAATTCCATCCTAACTTCAAAACAGAAAGCAATTGTTCCCTTCAATCTATTCTGGACATTTCACGTTTCAGGTGCACCAGAAAGGGAGCCAACACCTTGATACCTAAAATAATTCCATTCATGTTCTTCTAGTTTCCCTTCCGCATCAAAACAAAATAGTTCAGTGAGATTATATACTGTTAAAATATATGGTGGACAATTACCATTCAAAATACAACAGGAAAATCCTAAAGTTCTTTACAGATTGAAAATACCACTATGGCTTGCTTCCACTTTTCACAGGTTAGGGGTCATTTCTACTCTTCCCTCAGAGAAGAGCTACAAAATGACAAAGAAACTTCTTAGTGCAAAAGAACAAAATAGGCCACTTAGAATTCTCAGATGAGTTGTGCAATCTGCAGAGAATTCCATTAACTGCCCAGCACAGACAACTTGTAAAAGATGAAGCATTTTAAGCATCAGAAACCTGGATGAAAGAAAGTGGCAATGACTTCCCAGATTATTAATACTTTTATTCACAATGCTGAATGATGACGGCTTAAGTTCACTTTGTGCCCACAAATTGTTTTCTTAAATACATCAGAATTCCCAGCGCTTACAGTTTTACATCCCATTGCTTTGAGCTAAAAACCAACAACATATAATAGTGAATATTCCTCTAACGTATTCAGTTTTCAAATTTATAACATCAGAAGGAATACTAAGATTACCTCTTACCTCCTGTATAGCATAGATTTGGGGCTTCCCTATTTACTGGTTCCGTCCAGTAACTCGTGGATTTTTTAATGTAAAAGATAAATGCCGCTGTTTAGCAGATCACAGCCAGCAAGATCAGCAAGCAGCTGCACTACTTCTTGAGTTTCTTTTGAGCAGCCTTCTTCTTGACCATTTGTAGCCTTTTCATTGCATTGAGCTGAGACTCCTGAGAAGTTGGGCCTTTCAGGGAGGCTGACTGATTACCCGCATCTGCTGTAGTTTTGCTTGTGTTACCCCCACTGTTACCTGCAGTCCCACTGTTGCCATTCCCACTGCTCACCTGGCTGCTGGTGCTTGGCGCAGTGCTGCTGGGACTAGGAAGACCTACTTTGCTAACATTGTCACTACTTACCGAACGACTAAGAGTGGTTTTTCCCAATGTCAGAGGTGGAGGAGGTTTCAGTTGAACAGGACTTGTGCTATTGTTAGCAGAAGCTATTTTTGACCCTAGTCCCGTTTTGGAAGCTGCCAACCCTGACAGACCCACAGGTTTCTGGTTATTTGAAGCTGCTGCAGGTTTCCCACTGGCATTCTGTGCTGTTGATCCCAGTTTGGCAGTTGATGGATTGGTAGAGGAGTTTCTGGCTGCAAAAGCAGCCCATCCTGTAAGGCCACTGGTGGTTGCTGAAGAGGAAACACTTGTACTGGCCGAGTTCCCCGAAACTGCTGCTGAGGGCTAAAATAAATAAATCATTCTTGTTATAGCAGCATTTATTTGTATAATACATCATAGCAGGATGAGATTGAGCCTCTGTTTTAGTTCTTTACCCAGAAACACACAGTGGACAATATTGCATCCCTGGTCATTGTAGTTAAAAAAAAAAAAAAGCAGTAACAGGAAAAGAAAAGGATGCAAGTGCCAATAACTTTAAATTTCCCAGCCAAATAAAACCAATACCTTTTTTCTATACAGGCTATTATATAGCACTGAGATCCCCCCATAAATTCTAAAAACTGGTTTTACTGATATAACTACAGTACAGACCTGTGAAGTATAAACACAGGAGGCAAGCCAGTATTTTTTATTGTTTGCCATTAACTGGTGTCACAAGATAATAGATATTAAGATTAAAGAAAAAAAAAACAACAAAACCACAACAGAAAAACAACAGCTCCCTAGTAATTAAATACTGCATTTTATTGCATTCTTTTGGTTAAAGTATAAGCATAAAATTTGTCCTTTGCCCATCTTGGTTCTCAGCAGCCTACACAGTTTTAAAGAAACTGAGTCAGACTTCTTTCCTCTAGTCTTTCCATTCAGACAGACAAATGTTCTCCAGACAAAGCTTTCCTTGAATGCAAAACACTGTACACATTACTTGCAGCTCCCAAACCTCAACCAATCCCCAGTTTTCAGCTGGGGATAATAGAAATATTGACTTATTAAAACCAGAGTCACACTAGTTTACAGCCATGGCAAAAAAAAAAGCCATTATGTCATTCAGAGCAGTTTCCATCTAAGCAGCACAACTGCAAATTTACATCTGAACTTTGACTCTGCGTTACAGGTGAGTTCCTTCAGTAAGCATCACTGTTTGTTAGACTTGTCATTTACTATACTGCTTCTGGTTTATCATCCTAACCAACTCGCAACAACATGTATGAAAAAAACAACATTTGGTAAAGAAGTAGAAAGCTAATATATGTTGTCTGAGGTTTCTAAATTAGACCCTACAGAATCAGCTGTATTTCCCTACTGCCATGAGGAGAAGCCTAACTACCAAAATATACATACATTACTTGGCCACAGAGAATAAATATTATCTTTTATAGTGTTCTGAGGACCTGTATAAAATCCTGCCTGTATAAAATAACATTAAGAAAAATTCTAAGTGTAAATTCTGTTCTGTCCCACTTAACATAAAAAAACTGAATGCTTCAGGGACTTACTCTTTTGATGCTAATGCAAAACCACTATGCTATATTACCATTCAGTATAAACAGTACAGCAGACTACATTCATTCATTGTGCTTGTGAGAAAACGTGTCTAAAAATAGAGTGATATACAGTAAAATGTAAACTTCTTTTCTGGAAAATGTATAGTACGTTACCTTCACTTCTGTTCTCTTGAATGCTAGAAAAGTTGTTTGGGTCTCAGGTTTCAACTTAATTTCAGATTTCTTGATCAATGGATCCTTCACAGCTGGTTCAACTGAAACCACTACTGGAGCTGGTTTTTGAGGTGGTTTTTGTGTCTTCTGAGCCTGAGTGGTAGAAAAACAAAACAAAACTAGTTAGAGATCCTACAATACTGTTTTAAGAAAGCATGAGCATTATCATATTGCAGTCTAGCCTTTACAATTTGAAGCTGAAAAGTACTGAGAAATCAAGTAGTAATAAGTTGCATCTGTGGAGGCCACATCAAATATGGTACAGGTGATAAGGAGTCCAACCAAAAAGCCACACTGAATAGAACCTTCTATTTCAGCATGGAGAGCGAGGCAGTCTTGAAACTTAGGAAATAGGAAGGCACTGGGTCATCACAGAAATAAGACAAAGACAGGTGAATTTGAGGAAAACATGGATACGATCCAACAGTATCAGGATGTAGACTGTACACGTCTGCTAAAAAGTTGCAGTAAAAAAAGGGCAGAATCCATGCTGAAACAAACAAACAAACAAAAAAAATAGGAATGGGCACATTGAAGGGGAAGTTTGAATCACTATGAAGGCTATCCTGTGCATTAACTGACCTCAAGCAAATACTCTGCTGGGTTCAATGTTCTATTTGTCATCAGAATAACAATGTACTTTAGTGTGTAATAACAACTCCTAGAATAGGATCTTAAATTGACTTTTTCTTGTTTATTAGCAGATACATTTCAATAGATAACCACTTGCTAAGTTACCACAGAACAGCACCAAAGCAGAGCATATTTGCTGTTGTATAAAGAGGTTTGATTGAACAAAGTCAGAAGTAGAGATATGTGAACAAGAATACTTTCTTACTTCAATGCTTGTTTGTCTCTCATCATGAGACAAGAGGGATCTCTGTCAGATCAGAAATAATTGGGGTGCTTAATCAAGAAGTTATCCTGCACACAAATCAAAATGAAGGGTTTTTTTTTTTGGAATGTGCTAACTTCAGTTTGTATTTTAAGTGCTGAAAGATTTTGTCTTCTTGTTGCAGAAATAATCATTCACTTCTACCTCTATGAAGAAAATTAAGATTGCAGGAATATTTGGTAAATACGTACTAAAAAAAATAATCAGCATCACCTAAAATAAGAAGTGTTTTAAAATAGTAATTACCAATTGGGGAAGAGTTTTACACTTCTTTACTGAAATTTTGCTCTTTTAAAAAAAAGTCTATGAACATACCCAAATACTCCTTGATAATACATTAGAAAACACAGCTGCAGCAAGCACAGCTGAGAAAAATGGCTCTCCAACATTCTACCAAAGATTTCTGTAACCTAAAGAATACTCTCATAGTAAGAAATAACCTGGTCTATTTCAATAGTGTGCATACCAGACAAAAAAAAACCAAAAAACTGGCTCCTACCATTCTCTTCATCTGTCTGGTACAGCGGGCACAGTACCATACAAGTCGAGGATCATTCACTTCCTTGTCTGTCACCTGAGGTTTATGGCAATCCTGGTGGTAGAGATTATGGCACTCCTGACACTCCACTAGCTGATTCCCAGAAATAACCGTCATTTGTCTGCAGAGCAAATAGTTAAGAACGGATTATTGGAAAAAGCACTTCAAGGATAATTCAAATGCTGTAAATTTTGCAAAGCTTAAGATAAAAAATAAAAATATTTTCGCTTTCATGAATATCTTCTACCTGTAGCAGATGAGCTACGCTGATATTTCTTCCTATCCAAGTTCCTCCTAATACCTTAGAAACTAGGAATTGTTAGATTTTCATGGGAGAACCTAAATTAAAAAACTTCAATATTATGAAACAGGCATACATGACACTTCCTGTACTTATGTTTGATTTTTATATTAGAAATCGAAGTCTCATCTGTTTTATTCACCTAGGGATTTTACTATTGTTTACTTACGACTTTCTCATTACAGTAGCATCCAAAGAGCTAGCCTACATTTGGATAATTTTGTTGTAAGCTGTAAAGCAATGCAGTTCAAGAACAGATAATTTTGCACTGACGAGTGTGTAAGAGTGCTTTCTTCTGAAGGATGATTTAAAAGCATCACCATCCCAACTCTATACTACCTTACTGATGTTTTATTAGCTATCCTTTTGGTTCCTACAAACAGACACTTGGAATTTGAGATAATACCAGAATCTTGAAAAGATGGAACACAGAGGATTAACTGCGCAGCTCTGCCTTGAAGCAAATACACAAGCTGGTGATAAGGACTTAATTCTGCGTGGGACTCTGGGGAAAGTGATCGTGCTGTATAAGTGACAAATTAGTGATGTACACATGACTGTGAATGTGTCTCAATTAGCCAAATATCAGTTTCCTGATGATTTCTTTTTTCAGATGACAAATCAGGCTATTTAATTGCTAAGCTGCTTTTGCTCCTAAGCCTGAAGAGCAGGTACCCAGGTAACCATGGAAACTGTATTTGTAGAGGGGTACAGAAAGGTAATACCTTATTTCTCTATAAGAAGAAAAAGTAGTCTGAAAGTATTGTCCACACGGACACTAGAACATTTCCTAAGGAATATTTCTCTTTCAAATAGGCTACCTGAAAAAACAAAAGACAAAGCACTTCTAAAATTCTACCACTCCATTAGAGATGCAGGAAATTTCAAAAGCCATTTTGTTTATTATTCCTAAATAAATGGTGTAAAAATGAAGCAGTGATGCTTTAACCCTATGTCTCAAGCAAGAAGACTCACTATTTTAAAGTTCCAAAGACAACTGCAGACTAATTAAAAAACAAACAAAAAACACTCAACTCTTCATTCCCAGAATCAAGTTAAACCCATCTTATTTTAAACAATTTGATGAATGAAAAGCAAACTTAATGATCTCTTAATTTCAGCAAACAAACAAGTATTCCTAAAAAAATAAGGTCATTCTTTCAGAAATGGGCTTTAATTTTTTGTCAGGGTTTACTATCAGCTGCAAATTACAAATAGTATTACTTCTTCACATGACCGTGGATCCTTGTAACTGTTGAGTCCTGTCTTTCTAAGATCTAAAAGTACTGAAGAGAGTGAGGTTATTTTAGCACTCCCTTCGTGCCTAGTTTGTCATAGCAGAACAGAATCAGAAATAGATTACATAGATAATAACAGATAACAGAAACGTTAGTATTTCGACTTAAGATGCCCAGCCCCAGGAAGGGATCTTAGGTTGACAGCTGAGCAGTAAGTAGTGGAATGCAGTCCTAACAAATATGTTGGAATTAGAAAACCTGAAGTGTAAGTGTTCTGAAAAACAATCCATCTAGCTTTAGTTGGAAACTGAGAACCAGAAGACACCGGTACCAGCAGGATTCATGTACAATGAAAACAAATATCAAGTCTTGGGAGACTGCTACAGTCCTCTCTAATGAGTTTCCTCCTGATATGTTTCTTCCTCTCTTTAGCACCACTTTAATAAGAGCTATTACTGTTGTAGGAAAACTGAAATACTTATTTCCTCAGGTGTTTGAACTGTTCTTCCTTTTTTAGTGTCTAAAACAAAAAGTTAAACATTTGAGCTAACACATGGGAATAATGACATGAAATCTCTTCATTCTACACTTGGTTAACAGTATAATTAGCTGTAACAATGGGAATTCCTTCATGAACTAGAGACACCTCAAGAACACGCTTTCCCATCTGGCTTAAGCTGAGCTAGAATACAATAATTCGACCAAGAGTCTGGCCAGCCCCGTAAATGCCAGTTCCTCCCTGTCCTGATGCTATGCTCTTGTAGCCATGCATACATGAGGATAAGTACACTCACTGAGCTGACTGAAACCTATACCTGCTGAAAAACCTGAGCAGGGAGCTGATCCAGAGGCTAGCTCATCCAATCACACATTTACATGAGTAATACACCCCTAATAGAGGTAGGGAAGTAGGTACAATCAGAAGAGTCAAACAGCCCCTTTTGGCAACAAGGGGAACTTACAGGGATAAGAATCACCTGTGAAACCAAACGCTTATTTAAGTTATCTGATCACATAGTGGATATTCAGAAGTATGTTATCAATTCTTTCACAATTAGATATATTGTTAACAAAATATCGCTAAGATCTAGTTTTAGAAGACCTTGCTGAAAAATAAGAATCTGTTTCAATTGCAGGATGTAAGATATAGAGGGTTAACTGAAAAAATAAGAAGGTCACGTGTAAAGTAACATCAAATAATTACGAAGAAAGTGAGCAACACATGCAGAACTCATGCTAATATTACTAAAAAAAAAATGCATTCAGAACTGTTTTTTAGAATGCTGCTTAAATATTAGAAAACAAGTTAAAATATTAATGTTAAGAGACAGTACTTGTTATGCTAGGTTTTCCATTTTATCTAAATTCTATTAATTCCCACTTGCTCTTTCCTGAAGAAGAGCCATTTTTATTCACTGAAGGCTCCATTTTCAAAAAACTATTCCTATTTGTGAAGAATGCTTACAAATATTACTAATTTTGTATTTGTACTTAAGTAATTTCCAGAATACAACCTGCAAGGTAGAATTAATTGAATGCTACATGAGCAAAAACCAACCAAAAGGAAATACACGATTGCAATGAAATATTGTTGATTTACCTGCAAACGACACAGGCCAAACCCATTTCCATAGCAAAGTCATCAGCACTGGTTTCCTCAAAGCTAGACAGATCAGGCATGGATAAATCTTTACTTGTCTGAACCGTAATAGGAGAGGAACGAGCCTCTTGCTTCTCAAGTCTGGGCTTCTTTGGTACATCAGCTCCTTCAGCAGCATCCCCTTTCATCTATGGGGAAAGAGTATGAAAAAGCAGAAAGCTGATGGACCTTACTAAAATGAGAAAATGACTACAACAATTAAGACGGAAGTATAAAAAGGTGTATTTATAAAACATACACACAGCATATTTTCCTTTGACACACCTCCAAAATATTCATTAATTAGAAACTCAAGTCCACTTTTTATGCTTCACTACAAAAATCTCAAAAAAGCCTTGGAAAAACCCACATTTCAGGCTGCTATATTTTAATAACTTGTCAGTGTATTTAAAGTATTTACAAAATAATTTTAACTAGATCTTTACTGGATTGCCTAAACAACAGGATTTGACAAGGCAGATTGTAGGCTATGCACCATTCGCAAGAGTTATACAGACTACATGGGAAGAGAGCTTTTACTAAAACAGCTTCTAATTTGTTAGCCAGGTTACATCACTACAGAACAAAAATTAGACTCACTTTATCAGCAGATCTCTTTTCTGTTTCTTTTTTCACCTTTTCTGATGTGGTAGGCTTGCCATTGTTGTTACCAGAAGGCAAACTAGAAGAGGCTTTAGGATCTTGCTTACTGGAAACAGGTTTGGTAACACACACTTTTGGTTGCTCTACTTCCTAAAAACAGGAAAAAAAAATAAATTATCAAAATCAAATCCTACTTCTTGTTTTGCAATTAGATCACAGGTTAGGCAAACACAATGTCACACGACACTTTTCACCTGTACATACATTCTTCTAAATATTTCTTAAGTCCTTTTAAATCACATCCACAAATTACTGGGTTTAAACTACAGTAATTAAAATCTCCCTTAATGCTCATCCCCCAGAGAAAAAGATTTATGCTAAAAGTAAGTTGACATGTGTTGTTGCTGGACATCAATACATCGTTCCTTTTTGGAGGCAAGTCTTAATCTCAGTTCATATTCACCTACCATCTTAATCATTTAGATCTCAACAGAAACAGATAGTTCTTATTAGTGATGCATTAGCATCAGCAATGTATAATAAAAAAAACAAGAGATCAATCATAGCATTGTGCATGAGAAAGGTATAGCTTTTACCTGTGCTTCTAGGGCCATCCATCCCTCTTCACTAGGTTCTTAATCATCAGCTCAGGCCATGACATGACAGTTCCCTTATATCACTAATTAGCTTTTTGTTTAAAAGTTATCTGGCCACAAGAATATCTGCATTTTAAAGAGCTTTTTATCTTTGTTTATAACTGTGTAATTTTGGTTCCCCTTTGTGTGATAGTTACTAAGGAAAATGCCCAAACCAACACAAAATACAAGAACTACCATTAAAAAAAGTTGTATTTGCAATATAGTAAGGAACAGATATTACACGTCTGGATATATCAAGATATTATTTTCCCCAATTAACTTAAAGAAAAAAAAAGGGAGGAAAAACGGTAAATTTGAACATTTCATAATTACTCTTGATTTCCCCAGTTTCTAATTCTCTTCTAAATCTTCAGCTATAAAAATGAACTAGGAATAGCTGGGTCTGTAAAGGCATGTAAAAATGTCATCTTGTGTTATCTAATACTAATACCTTCTGAGATGGACGATAACTTGAATCAGCTCCTCTGGCCAAAGACTCATCAAGAAGCGCTTTCAGCTTTTCTGCAGAATCCTTACTCTTGGAACGCAAGAAGCCCAGGGCTTTCAGAAAAATAGGATCAAGCTCCATGTTCACCGCAGCAGCCATAGTGGTGTCTTTGTAGGAAGACAAACAAAACCAACCAACACAAAACAAAAAGGAAGAACTTTATATTTATGAAGCATAAGTCAAACAGTGTGTAGTTAACTAAGTTGCAAAATATTTTTTGTAAGATAAAGTCATATTGAATCATAGCAAAGGTAGCATGTGAATTAATTATTATTAGAAAACAACTGTGAATTTAAAGAGCTGAAGAACTTGAATTTGGCTTCACATCTTAAGGGATAGCAACTTCATTCTTTGGAACAAAGGTGTTCAGAAACTAAACTCATTGTTCTTACATAAATGGAACAAGCATTCCACATTCTTGATAATCCAGCAATATAGAATATAAACTCAATTAATTGTAAACTTCAAGAGCACCTACTACCCTAATTCTTATTTAGATTGGCACATGATTTTTAACACATTGACCATCTAAGAGCAAAAAAAATATGATCAGAAAACCCACTTCTGATAATTCTGTGACTAGCTCCATGCAATGTACAGAACAGAGATACCACACAGCTAGTCCACAATATTTTTGATTCTATAGATGTACATTGCTGATTCTTTAATTTAGTTGAAATAGTGAGAAAGGTCTACAACTTGGATTATTATTTATTCAAATTCATTTGTTTTCTTAACAAGTATCTATCCAAGATACCACACTGCCAATGGAAATGAAGTGAGGAAAAGGGATGAACTAAAAAAAAAGTTTCATAGCAGTATTTTCCTGCACTGCAGAGCCTTCATTGTTAAACTTCTTTAACAAAAGGTGCATCAGAAATTCTGCTCTCTAACTTATTAACAATAATAAACCTAAGAAAAATAGCAAAACTTGGGAAGTTTCCTGTTCTTTTCCAAAATGGACAATAAGCAAATCTCACTTGAAACACATTAGGATACTTTGTTTCTTATACAGTGATCTGGAACAGTTTTCATCAGTTCTGCTCAAAAGCACTACTGGGGGATATATATATGGATATATATATATATATATATATGCGCGCGTGTGTGTATATTATATATATTTTAGGCTGAAGCCTCCAGGGTTTTGTCTGAAGAATTTCTTTTGTTATTCAAGGCAATGAACTTTTACCTCTCTGGCCAACACCAGCAGCAGCAGCCTGCTCCCTCAATGCCTGCCTAGAAGTCTCCAGGAGCCTTTATCTCATGCTGGGCTTTCACGAGACACTAGAGAATCACTCTACTGAGATCATCAAGGAGTTCAACGTACAGTAGACTTCATAGGGATTTCATCAATGGAGTCAGCAGAGAGTTAAGAAACCTCTTCAAGAGCTCATTCCCTATTCCTTAATCCACCTGTTAAATCATTTTCCAGTGGCCGCAGAACTTCTACAAAGTACTATACATCAGTAACTGTTTTACTGCTGATCACATAGACTACTACAGAGCGAGCCCCATCCAGACAATTCAGACTCTCTCTAATGTTTACAGAAAGTGAATTCAATGTGTGTGGAAAATATGTATCCACTTTTTTTTACTTTTTTTTTTTTCCCCCCCCCCAATAAATGCATTTATCTGCATTAAAAATTCTGGCCGTCCTTGAGCCCTGTGGTTAAGTCACCATTTCTTTGTTCTGTGAATTTGGCTTCCAAGCTTCAGTGCAATGTAACCTTAAATTCAGAATGCTACACCCTCCATTGTATAAAAACCAGTAGAACCAAGACACTAGTTGCAGGAACTTGGAATAATTCTTAATTCCCTCTTAAAAACAAAGAAACAAACAGAAATCCTTTAAGTTCTTTTCTGAGGAATCTTCTGGGAATACATACAAGTGCACGAAAGGAATAGGTAGGTTCAACAGTCTTTAGCAAACAATTCAGCATGGTTATAGAATTTAGGAAACAAGTGTAAGCCTGCTAAATCCATTTCTCTCTCCAGGAAGATAACACTTCCCCAACTTATTTTGAGCTCTAGCTTTTTAAAGGCAACTACTATAAACGAATTGTTAAATTCAGACACATCCAGCAGCTTTCTGTACATTTGTTCTTTCACCTGTGCATGAAATTGTGGCAGTTCTTTCTGTTCTCAAAGGTAAACTGTAATAATGTCACAGACTACAGCAACCGTAAACAAAAAGAAAAATCTTACACGAGGAGAGGGACTTTGTAGAGAAAATAATATATTGTTTAGAAAAAAAAAATACAGGAAAAAAGCATATATGACACTTTGTGTAGTGGTTTAATTACACAGCTGCAAGATTGGAGAGCTGCAATCTAATCCTTGAACCCAAGGTAGAAGTGGTTTTCCTCACAGCCATACCTGAATAGAACACATAGATGAGTTCTTGACCCTGCTCTGCAACTTACGTGCATGCTCCTGCAAGTGAGCATGAAGTCATTAGTCTAGCCCTAAAGGCACCCTTCTCAAGGGTCTCTGATAGTTCTTCATTGTTTTCCAAGTATTTAACAATGGATAGAGAAAACCAAATTGATGACAACAAAATTGTCTAATGTATCTGCAATTACATAGGAAATCCTTCTGTGAGGGAGAATCATCAAGTTACCTCCCAGCATAGTCTACACTATATAGTTCAAATATCTTCTTTTTTTGTCCTTTAGAATCGCCTATTCCTCAGGAAGAGAAGTCTTTTTCCTTACTCAATCTAACAACCGTGACAGTGGAAGATTTTGAGTATTTACCAATACTGCCTATTCCAGATGACTCTCAGATTTAATGCAAGTCTTGATGAAATAGATCAAGGAAAGCAGGAAAAGCTGAACTTCTATTTTCAGTTTTTACTTTCGTATCATACCGAGGATTTGATTCATGACAATTTCACAGTTATCGCCCGTGAGGAATATTTCAAAACTCAAGCACTTTAGCAGTCCCAACAACTGTATTAATCAGAACAATTGCATTCATCAGTTCTTATTTATGTGACAACTTTATGTGAAATTCAAAGAATTTCAGGAGACCTGAGTTAAATCTACCCTTATAATTACTAGTGTGACTATCTATAACTTTATATTCTATCCTACAACATATTTTATACCATAATTTCCAATCAATAATCCAATCTATCACAGTAACTTGCTTATCTAACATTTCTACGTTACACTATCACCTCCTACTTTGTGCTTTCTACCACTCAAAAACAACATAGCATCCAAGAAACAGAATACTATGGTTTTGGCTGGGATATAGTTAATTTTCTTCATGGTGGCTCACCAGGTCCTGTGTTTTTGATTTTTTTAAAAAAATGAAAATAGTACTGATAACACGGTGATGCTTTAGTTGTTGTTGAGCAGCGCTGTGCAGAACTGAGAACATCTCAGCTTCCGATGCTGCCCTGCCTGGAGGGCATTGGAGGAGCACAGGGAGCTGTGAAGGGACAGAACCAGGACTGCCAGCCCAGACCAGGCAGAGGGATGGCTCATAGCATATGGTATCCTGCTCAGCAATGAAAGCTGGGAGACAAGAAGAGGAAGAGCAGATGACATTCTGAGAGATGGTGCTTGCCTTCCTAAGAAACTGTTGTGTGTGATGACCTCTGCTTTCCTGGAAGTGACTGAACATCTGCCTGCCAATGGGATGTAGCGAAGGAATGTCTTGCTGTTTGCACATGCAGATTTTGCTTTACCTAGTAAACCATATTAACCATAAAAAACAAGTTCTCATACTTCTAAGTTTCTGAATTCTCTCCCTCTCCCAACATGCAGAGAGCAAGCAAGTGGCTACGTGGTGCTGAGCTGCCTGCTGCATTATACCACAATACACAGGCATTTTGTTTCTAAGAGACCTACTGCTCAAAGCAAAATAAAAAATCAGCAATGAATTCACCACTCCTCCCCTCAACTTCAGAGCTAGTTATTTTGCCATAAAGGATAATCCAGTTGACCAGGCATGACTGACCCTTGGTAGATTCCCAAGCTGGTTATCCCAGTCAACACGTGCTCCTGCCCATGCTGCACTGGCTTCCTTCATAGCCTTCCCATGGATGCAAAAAGGGAGGCTGACCAGTCTGCACTTCCCTGGATTGTCCTTCCTGCCTTTATTGAGAAGTGACATGTAACCTGCCTTTTTCTAGCCCCCAGTGATTTCTTCCAGCCTCGTGACTTCTCATAGACAGAAGCAAGTAGCTTCACAATGGTACACCAGAACACAGTCCACCCAGGCCGATGAATTAGGCAATCAACCCATACTTCAGTCCTCTTCTGCAACTTCTCCTTGTTGCAGAAACAGAGGGCTCACTGATGAGCTCTGAGAAAAAGCAATTGTCTTAGAATCAGTGGAAACAGTTATTTTCCTTCACAGTACCTGATGTGATGCTATGTTTTGGTTTTAGAGAAAAACAGTGTGGATAACACACTGATGTTTCTATTTGTTGCCGAGTAGCGTTGTACAGAGCCAATAGTGTTCCAGTTTTCTCAGCTTCTTACACTGCCCTGTCAGTGAGGAGGCACAGCGAGCTGGAAGGGGACAGAACCATGACAGAAGACCTCAAATGACCCAAATGGATATTCCACAGCATGCAGAAGGCAAGTTTGAAAAAGGTGGGAGTTCTTCAGGCTTGATGCTGCTGCCTGGAAACTAGCAGAGCATCAATTGGTACATGGTGAGTAATTTAATTGTTCATCACTTGTCTTTTATACACATATATATACACACACAGTCTTATATACATACTTATAGTTGTAACTATTATCCTTCTGTCTTTCCTCCCCCTTACCTTTTTCTATCTTAGTAAATAGTTTTTAATATTTACTTGCTTTGTTTTCTTTCTGATTCTCTTCCCCATCCCACTGGGAAGAGGAGGAGCACATGAGTGGCTGTGTGGTGCCTGCTGGGTTAAACCACAACATAGACGTGAATATCTGCACTTATTCATGCTCACGGAGCAGCTGCTCCGTATTTAAGCTGTGCATTCTGTTCCTGACGACCAGCAGAAGGATCCAGCTGCCATCGCCGTTTCCTCCTCGTTTTTAATCTAGCTCGCCTCTGGCTTCGCTACCCCGACCCTCACGTGCCCGGACAACATTTATACACCCCTCTTTGCAGCCCGCCTCCACTCACAGCCCCAGCCTACCTCCTCCTCGCACCACCACGAGCTGCCTGTTTAACCGAGCCCTCCTCCTGCCGTACCACCGCAAATTAACCCACACCGGGGCCACCCGCCGGCACCCAGCAGGCGGGGCCGGGCAGATACAGCGGTCGGGCTCAGCGAGTGCAGCCACGCGCGTTACCGACGGCCCCACTCAGAGAGCGGGTACGGCCGCTTCCAGCTCCGCCGTAGGAGGACACACACGCGCCCACAGGAAGCTCAACGCCCACCCTCAGGGCCGGGGACGACACCGCGACGCCCCCGAAGCTCCCGCCACGCTCTCACCTGAGGAGAGACGGTAAAACCCGCCGCTCAGAGCCCTCAGCCGGTACACAGCGGCTGTTCCGGCTCGCTCCGCGGGCGGGAGGGCGGAGCGCAGCGCGGGTGGGGCGGAGCCGGGCGGGACGCGCATGGGCACACGGTAAGAGGCGGAGCCGGGGCGGAAGCGGCCGGGACGTATCGTGCGCGGGGTCGGGTAAGTGGCGAAGAGCAATGGAGGGAGAGTTGGGCCCTGATGGATCATTGCTGGTGGCGAGCGGGCGCCGTTTATCGGCCCGCGTGGCGGTGGGCGGGACGGGAGGTGCGTGAGGAAGCGCGCGGGCTCGGCGGTCTTGAGGGTTCGCGCCTCGCTGCTGCTTCCTCACACGGGCTCTCCTCCCGCTGCTTGTCCCAGTCCTGAAGCGCCTGCTTGAGGTGTTTGCCGACGGAAACCCGCGCTGGCGGCTGGAAGGCACGGTTCTTTGAATCCACAGTTATTTCCCTTAGAGCATAAATATTAACGTCGTGATAAGTTAAATATTTGTTGGGGGCACCTGTGTTTTTAAATGACTTGTGATGAGGAGCAAATCTCAGATGCTAACCAAGGTGTTAGACAAGCTGATCGTGACACCGAAGGCAAACCGTGTTATTTATCTTTAAGCTATATTGCAAAACCTGTGATATTCATTATTTATGTTTCCCTTCTTTTAGCAGTGGCTACTGTTAATAAGGCCAGTATAGGATAGAAACCCATCTCGCATAATGCAGGCTAATCAGAGAAGGACCAATGCCAGGAAAGGTGTTATGATTAAATGGGTGCACAATGTGATGGGTTTTGTTAGTTCCATTCTTTATTATCACAGAACAGCAGGGTTTGGAGGAGACCTCAAGAGATCATCAAGTCCAACCCCCTGCTAAGTAGGTTCCCTACAATAGACTGCACAGACTGGCATCCGGATGGGTCCTGAATATCTCCATGGAAGGAGACAAGCTGTCAGGAGGAAATTTCTAAAGCAAAACATGGGAGTGGGATGTGGCAGCGCGAGAGGACAGTTCTCTGAAGTGAGAGAAGAAGGCCATGAGTATATTCTCACAAGAAATCGTTTAAGGAAACACAAGTTATCTATAGACAGGTCTCAGATAGATTTATTTTGCTTTGTGTCCTGTGGGAGACTAATATGAATACAGTTGGGCCAAATCTTATTGCACTGACTGGATTTCAGAAGCAGGTGGTGTGTCATTTGTTCTCTGTCTGTCTGAGAATGGAGAAGACAATTTCCTAGATAAGTGTTTGGAGTAGTCAATGAATGATCTTTTTTTTTTTGTGACAGAGTGGTTTGTGATGTCTAGTAAGACCGAGGGAAATTTCTCAATTAGTCTAAATCTTCTAACTTCAAATATGAATAAAAAAATATTTCTATTTTAGCAAGCAAGGCCTGTTTTTTGGCACCTGCATGGCCTGCGTGCCAATTCAGAAATTATGCTGCCTGTTTAGCTGCTTCGTGAGAGTTAAAAGAACTTTTTAGTACTCATTTTTGAAGTTTGTAGGGGGTAAAACCTACACTTAGAAGTCAGAAAATGGTGAAAGATGACTTGCAAAATATTTCTGCATCAGTTGAGCTCAGGCCATTTTATTATCCACAGCATAATAAAAAAGTCCTAAGAGATTAGTATTTCTTATGTGTTTACCCCATCTGTTGCGAGCTCTGTGGTTGTGGTGAAACCGAGTCTAGACTTGACTTATTCAGGTTGTCATTTGGCTTTTGAAATTATATAGCCTTGAACAAAGTTAACTTGATTGCTACTTTTTGGCCATCTGAAATCTCTTATGTGGGAAAAAAAAGTATGTTGTGTAGCTGGAGAAAAAGCAGGAAGTTAAACAGGGCTTTAAGGAATCGATAGATGGAAGAAAAGGGTGGATATTATCATTTATACTTAGGACAGACCTGGAAAAGTGGAAGGAAAAACAAACCAGGCTGATAAAATATTTGTGAGTCCAGCTGTGAGTTTGGGAATAGAATAAGTGATAAAATACCCATGGTGTACACTCAGGACTACACAGGAAAAAAATAAATCCTGGCATTTCTTTCTGGAGGCAGCTCATCTTCTAAGTCAGAAAAAGAGACACAGTAATATGACAGAATAAGTTGAGTGATTCTCTATGTTTAATAGTATGAATGAAATGTCTGTGGCTCTTCTGTACACTTAAGTTGGTGAATAGTTGACTGTGATGATGATACAATAAGTACGAAGTATTCATTACATTGGTGAGGATCACTTTACACACTGTTCCCATCTCTTTCAGGAAACCTCGTGCTGACACAGAATGGAAAGTTGCCAAAGGAAGCTCGTACTGCTGTTGCTTCCTTATTTCTCACTGTACTGATCATCTTCAAACCTCTACCAGGTGCAGACTTAGGAGAGTTTGAGTTAGTGCAAACCGAGTTTAATCATTATACATTCCTATCTTGTTTTGAGAGGGAATACCCTCCCTCCTTAGATAAGTACAATTCTCAGTGCTTCAGCACTGTAATATTCAAAAGCCACTATTTTCAAGTGGGTAAAATGCAGTGAAAATTTAAATGTGAGTGTTAGAAGGAGAGAGAAGAGCAAATCTGAGCAAAGTGACAAGTAAATCTTAACCCTCATAACATCCATGGGCAAAGCTTAAAAAAAACAACACCATAAGGATGTACAATTTAACATCTTTATTTGGACTTTTCTGGAATTTAGATGCAAGTTCCTTAGTGACTGTAAAGGAGACAGTCTCAGTACAAGTATATAACATTATGGGTTAAGGTAAGACGGCTACGTGCATATTCTCCTTCTCTGACAATGTCACAAGGATGTCAAGGGACAGGAGTTTGTGGGTCTGGACAGGATACATTTATCCTGCTTCAGCAAGATTCACCAGTGTTGGCATGTGTGCTTTGTGTGGCTTCTGGATGTAATAGTTTTGTAGCTGAGAATAAGAATGGTTGAATTTGTCTGGCCAAATCTCAAGCTAAATTTTGAACTCCAAGGAGGCAGATGGATTAATAGGATGGTGTCAGCTGTGGCATTTACAGAGTAGAGTACAGAGCAGACCAATAACCAACAAGTCATTATTTCCAATCAGTTGCTGTCTCTGGGACAGACTGACAGTTGCTATCTAATACTCATTGCTACTGGGAAGAAGTCATTTTGTTCAGTGGGTTGGAGTAAGGTTCATGCTGACAGTGTTAACCCATTCATCTACCAGTTTTCAAAGCAGAACGTCTTTAATCAGTAGGCTGATGAGTTATACCTCTGTTTTTGTATCTTTCTAGAAGTTCTGTAGGAAAGTATTTGAGATTAAGTGGTTATATATATGGATGTAACAGATAAAACTAGCCCCTCTCTCATCTTCCCCTCAATTACTTTCACTAAACTGTTTTTTCCGTAGTTGTAGTTCTGATATTGTATCCATCATGATTTGTATGTTTATCCAAGCAAAATAGCCCTTAGGAAAGTATGTTATGTACTTTCATGTACTTTATTTATCTTCGAGTGGCAGCTATATTAATTGAGGAAAAGCAAGAGGATTTTTATGTGTAGACACTCTTGTTTTGAGACAATCATGTAACAGAACAGTTGAAAAATATTTCTATATAACAGTCATTGTGATTCTCATTTAATGTCAGGTGGGCTTGATTTTATTTTTCTGCTGCCTGTCTTTGAGCAATTGGTTTGTCCCAGTGATAGATGATATAAAATAGTACATTTGATGTACATCTCCATATATGAAATGTGAGAACTTTTTGCTGTGCTTTGCTATCATGTCCCTGTAACCATACAGAGAATTTATTAATCTAGATAGTTATTTGAAAGATTTTGTTCCAGTGTCACTTGTGTTCTACATATATACATATAAAATCTGTATAAATAACCATACTGCGTATCTGAGCAGCATCCAAAGTTCTTTCTCATAATGAAGCTTTGTTCTATATGATTGTTTTAAGAGTGCCATCTAGTGCCCATTGCTTTTCAGTAGGAATTGGGATTTTTAAGTTAACAGAGAATGTTATGAAGCGGTGGTGCAGAAAAGCTGTTGCATTATTGGTTTTTATTACCTAGTATGGAATGGCTTAATTAAAAACAAACAAACAAAAAACAACACAAACTTTCAACAAAGTATAAGGAAAAATAGTAAAAAAATTAACATAATGACATTAATTTCAGCTACATCACTCTTGTATTTCATTTCTTTTAAAACAGCATCTCTGTGTGTGTATGTGCTTTAACAGAGAGGCAAATGTATGCATGATAAAACCGTTATAGGTGCTCAGGAACATGGTTTTTTAATATTTAATGATAAACGTCTGATTATAGGAGGTTACTGATTAAAAATGAGCCTTGTTATAAAATGTCTAAACACTTAAAAATTTAAAAGAACATCTTTTCCTCTTTTTATATATTTTACTTAGTGTCAGAAATCAATTCCTTGTCAGTGATGTGTATGTGAAGTGACAGGCAGTATGTGAAACGTTTTCCTGTCAAGGTCCTGCAGTCTACTTGTTTGGGCAGGATGCCTTTAATTGTATCTTATTTTACAATCAGTTTTAGCAGATAATGGAACAACTGCTGTTTCAAACCCTCTGTTTTGTTCTCAATTCTGTATTTTTTTTATGACTGTTGTGTTCTAATTTCTATTTCAGGAACTTCAGCTCAGGAGGAAGATGAAAGATACCGTCCCTGAAGAACATTTGTATTTGGGTTTTTCTCATCAGTATCAAGATAGTATCTTTCCTCTTCACACATCTATTTCACTCTTTTTGCTGTCCTACTGTGACTGCAAATCATTCAAAATTTTCTTAGTGCCGACTAATGAAAATGCAAATGATCAGTTTGTGACAAAAAACCTCCTTGGAGATCTTGAGGTCCATTTAATCTCCAAAAGTCAGCTTCCTATGGTTGTGCAGAGCTGCTGTTTACCTGCTGTTGTCGTGAAAGATGGCAAGTTTTGTCGAGCTGGGCTTTCTGTTGTCTTAAGATATATAATACAGAAAACATTTGAGGCAGATCCATCCAAAAAGAATGTTTTGGAACTTCTAGGCTTTAAGAAGACCTGCTTAAAAGCATGTGCAGAAGTGAGTGTATCTCTTTCTCTTAGTTAAATGATTTTAAGTAAGAATGGAGTACTCTGATATAAACTCTTGATATTTACCATGTGGAGAAATGTCTGTATTTTATTGTAAGGCAAAAACTGTTCTTTTTGAGGATATAACTTCAGCAGCACAAAAAGAACCTTAACATTCAAAAACTGCTTTGTTCTTGTGAAATCTTTGCTTCGCTTTTGGCAGTACAGCCTCAGTGGGTTAGTACTGTGTCTGTTCCAGATTTAAGTTAATTAAAAAACACCTACTAACTAACTAACATTAGTTAATTTTTTCACAGAATGACACTTTCTTTGTGTGCTGAAATCTAATAACTGAAGGTTGGGTGTTACTATGTGAAGTCATGGATGTGGCTATTGCAGCAAATACAGAATCTTCAAGCACATCATTAGGACCTAATCCTACATACTTTGTACGTGACTAATTTAATCTGAAGAATGTGAAATCTGATGAGAATTAAGTGAAGGTCACTACTGGGTTTGTGGAGAATACAGGAATCAAGTAGTAATCTTGCAAAGTTTGCAATAGATTTTTTGAACATACTTACATGTTATCATCAATATTAATGTAGGCATTTCAGAATTTAAACTAGTAAAGCCCTTTCCAAAGTTTTGCCCAGGATGTGGCCTTTGTCACAGCCCTACAGATGTAAACCTGTTCACAAGAGTCACTGTTGTATTTGCCTTCTTATGCTTACTTTACACCTTATGAATAACCATATTTCAGATCGTGTCACAGCTGACTAATACCTGTCTTCATCCCCTTTTTGATACTGATTTGTGAAGGGACATTGCATGTATGCAAGCTTATCTTCAATCAATCCATATAGATAATTAATTACATGCCTTTAGATTATTCTGAACTTGAAATACATGTTCTGATAGTTTGCTACTTTAAGATATGAAAGGTAACTGGTCTGCCAGTTAACCAGTAAAAATGCATCCCTGTGTAGCAGAGGTCCTTAACTGAAGACCGAATGAAGTTTTACTGGAACGATTTGGGCATTGTAAATGGTTGTCCAAAGAAATGAAATTATCCCTGGAAGATGTTTCTTGGTAAACTAATATAATGTATTTTTATTAACTAATTCTGAATGATGGTAATTATAGCTTTTACAGTGTGCATCTATGTCAATACTGAGTGTTTCCTTGGAGAACAAGGGAAACTGGATTTAAATGCACAATGTTTGTTCGGGAAAAGCTAGAAAAAGCAAACTAAAGATTTTGACAACTGTTATTTAAAAATAAATAAAAAGGTTATTGAATATTGAGTTTAGTGTACAATACTGGCATGCTGTGCTGACTGTACCTGTGAATTCAGTAGCATTCTCAGAGAAAACGTGGTAGAAGACTGCAGTTGATTTGATATCCCAGCCAAAATAAATAATGGAGAACAAGAATGACGTGAAAAATTTGTTATTGCTTGGTTCCAATAAAGTTTCTTAATGTTGCATGTTAAGAAAAAAAGAAGAGAACTAATCCAAAGCATTTCTGTACAGTAGATGCTTTTTGTCAGTTACACAGCCAGCCAAATCTTATGCCAATAAAAGGGAGTAAAACCACACTGTATTGGATAACACTTCATCCTGTTACATATATAAATTTTGCTTCTTAACTCAGCTATCGCAAAAGTAATACAGAATATTTGAGCTCCTAAAGTTATCAAAGGACATATTTGAAACTGGCGTTGCTAACTTTGGCTGAAGTTTCCTTGTTTAAAGTTGACAAAAAGGTACCTTGGATTTTGTTTTGTGTTGTATTTATTAGATCAATGTCTTTGACAGGTTAGCCAGTGGACCAGACTCTGTGAGATCAGCATACCTCTGGCTGTTGAAGGATTTTTGACGGCATCTCTTGAGCACTGTCAGACTATTCCTGCTGACATTTTACAGCTTGAAAGAAAACTTGGAGAGCCTGTCCGAGTGCATAACGATGACAAAATTCGAAGGCAAAAGCTTCAACAACAGAAGGCAGGTGCCAAGGCTGCAGTATCTCTGCTTGAGAAAGAAGCAACTGAGGAAGGGAAAACAGTGGAGGTACATGGACATCCACTTCCAAGTTTGGAACTGAGTGTAGCTTTCTCTAAGCTACATGTCCAAGAGGTATCACATGCAGTCAACAGAGAAGCCCCTCTCATCAGGAGAACAAAAACATCTGACCTTCCACCTTTAGACCACGTTTTTGCAGAGGGGCTTTATTTTACCTTGGCAGATATAGTGCTTTTACCATGCATCCATCAGTTCCTGGTAAGACACCAAGTTCTGCAAAAAATTAAGCAGTGTAGATGTACTTTTGTAAGAACTGGAAAATGGTAAAATGTGTTCATTTAAAATATGTTGCAGTATTTGTGTTGTGAGCATAACCCAAAACAGACAACTTGTCTTTGTTTTTATTTTTGTACAATCACAAAACGGGTTGATGAGATCAACAGCATTAGTATCAAATAGTACTTAATAAACATTCTTGCTACTCAAATATAATGCTGAAATACTTTGGCAGGAAGTTGGCCAGAAAATTTCTGCATGAGAATATTTAAAATGGACACTTGTAGGACATTACAATGTGCATAAAAGAAAAGTAGTTAAGTGTGAACCTATTTCAGTTTTGGATACTGGGAGGGTAAAAGAAAAAATGTGTTATTTGCCTTTTTGTTGTTCGTTTACTGTATCAGTATTATCTGAACTGAAATTCTTTTCACTTTAGGCTTGAAACTTTGTTACTTTGTCTTGACATAGAATGCTCTTTTAGGGAGGATCAAAAGAAAGAGATTTAGAGACTAAAGTGGCTTTTCGGAGATGTAGATGTTTGTTTCCTTGCTGTATAAGAGCTAAAGGGATACTTGGGTATTGTTTAAAAAAAAAAAAAAATTGCTTATATGACTGGTGTATAGTTTCTTGAGGTTTTTTTATGGAAGATTTTTCTTTGTTTGTTTACAAATATTTTCTTTTAAAACACCACGTGAGAGGATTTCTGATCTGCTCATACCTCTGCATATTATGTTAATATTCTTAGTCTCTGCTCTTGTTTTCTTCTGGTTCCTAGAAATGATTCCTTCAATGGGGACAAAACATTCCTGTGTAAACAACCCTGTCTTATTCTGTCTCAAATGGATGTTTTTATTACCAAGCCCTCTCATGAAGTAAGCTGATTTCTTTGCACATCAGTAGATAAAAGATGGAGGTGTAATGCAGTATCGTACCTTCATATCAGCAAACTTTTTATTCATTTGTGCAGCACTGTGGTTGTTTAGTTAGGTCATTTTTAAATAAAGCTTTGTGTTCTCCTCTTCTCCTCCTCCAAGTGAGGTCTGATCACTGTAACCAAGCTCAGAAGAGAGGTGTTATGTCTGGAGAGACAACTTTTTTGGCTTATGCTTCAGCCCCTCAAACCTCAGTAATCCTTTTTTTTGTTGTTATTGTTCACAGTATTTTTGCTGCTACACTGTTTTCCACAGCTACATACAGCTAATGCCTTCTCCATGTTGCTCATAGGAAGAAATTTACAGTAGCAAGTTACCTTTCCATTTTGTTTTTCTAGGTTTACAGCAAAAAACAAGGCAAAGATCTGGTAAACTTGCCTCTGATCTCCAGTTGGTATCAAAGAGTTCAGCAAGTACCTGGAGTGAAGAAAGCAGCTGATAAATGCAATATGCAGCTTCTCCAGCTTCCAGAGTTGATACCTACTCCAGAGGACCACCTAGAAGACTTCTTTCCGGTTCCTAATGACTTTGAAGAGGACCCTGAAGACAGTCAATTTATAGGTGGTCCAAGGCCAACTATGACTAAGTTAATGGTAATTTAAGATTTTTAAACAGCTGTCTTAGTTATCTTAATCTGTCTTAAGTATGCTTATTTTGAGACAGGTGGCATTTATTAGAATCACAGAAGCAAACCTGTGATAGCCTTAAATTATCTAATACATTTTTTCTATCTTCTGTCTGATGTGCATTGACTTAGAAGGGTTTCTATCCTTTTATTCAGTTAGCAACATTTGGTTGTTCAGGGATAGAGTAAATGTACTACAGAAACCCAGCAAGTAACATATAGTAACCAAAGTAACCTTTTGTTTGTTTTTTTTTTGTGATATTTATATTCCTTTTCTAAAGGTACTTATTAAAAAAAAATACAAATAACATTCTACGTTTAGCTTTAGTATTCTGTTTTTATTGTTGTTACTTCCATAGATCTTTGAATGTCTGAGACACTAGTGAGTTCTGTTGAAGAAAACTCTTCATTGTGTTCCATGTCTTTCTATATTTTATTTTACTTTATTGCATATATGTCATCAGCCTCTTTTAAATAGAATGGACAAGGCTTTCTTGGGAAAATGGAAGAAATATGTAGTTTAAACTCCATGAAAAGTAGAGTCACCTGCCTGTTAAGTTTCATTTGAGCTGAAAGCTATGCAGTATGACCTGATGCTATTAAATTTGGTGGGAATTTTTCTAACTTCAGTGGATTAAAGATTGTGCCCCCCCACCGTTCTTTTTTTCTTTCACATAGGAGAGGGGTATTGAAGCAAAGTTTTCTCCTCATCCGTGCCCTGACTGGACCATAGACTGGACAAAACTGCCAGCAGCAGTCAATCCTGGAGAAGGTAAGGATTTTTAATGTATTCACAGCATCTTTCTTGGTGATGCTACTTGACTGCATCATAGCTAAAGATGTAACTTGTGTGTATTTCAAAGCTGTGTTAAATAGGTAAGCAGTTTTAAGTCTGTTTTAAATTTCAAGCTATTTATAAGATATGGTGAGATGTCTTCCCTCAAATCGTCAAGAGCCAATGACCAAAACGAATAAAAGCTTGATCTTGGTTTTTTGGCACTTTTTCTCTATTGTTTCCAAGTTTTTTTTATACTTAAGGCAGTAAATTTTGACCACGTGATGTTTGTATAATCAGCATGCATGTCATATATAAACTGCCTCCCAAAGCAGTAGCAGCAGATTTTATTTTGATGGAAATGCACCTTGTTAGCAAAGTGTGGGAGCTACCTCTCAGTATTACCTTTTGCTCTGCAGCAATTGTTTTCTGTCCTGGATTACAGGGCATTCTGCTACTGAGTGGCTACAGTTCTGCAGAGAAAGAAGAGCTTTACCTCAATATTTGTTGTTTTTGTTGGTGTTGTGAATATTGGGTACCCTTTGAACCACACATGCATACTTTAAACATCTATGAATGCAAACATATATTCACACCTACAATATGGAGGCTATAAAAATAAAATCTGAAGTTCGTTTTCTCTGTTTTGGATCTGTGTCCTGACAACACTCACATGTACTGTAAGCATCTCTCAGTATTATCTTATGCTTCTTTAGACTTCATGTGGATATTTTGCATGTACACTTGATATTAAAACAGCTTCACAGTCTGATGAAAAGCTTTGGAAGTGTTATTTTTTTGGAATGCCAATGACTGCATTCAGTAATGAATGCTCATTTTTGCTTCCATACAGCACTCATATTTTTGGCTATAAATTTTAGTTAATATTCCTGTTAACGTATCACTTTCTTCCATTTGGGAAAAGAACAAAGGAAGATGCATAACATACAAAACAATGTGTGCGTTTGGAAATTTTATGTTCTAAATAGTCTCTTAGACTTTGTTTGATTAACTTAAAACAACCCCTGACTTTTGTGTATATATGCTCTCCTTCTTTTTTCATGTTTTCTGAAATAGTTACTGATGATATCAATGTCTGAAATTAGTCTGCAACCCAATTTTGGGTAGAAAATATTTACTGGTTCAACAAGGATGCCAGGAGAGCCAGAAACTTCACCCCCCAATTCACACCTCTCATCCTGACCTGATTACGGTGATGCCATTCACTGATTTAGGGAAACTCCAAATGGTTGTACTTTAGCCTGGGACCAACAGCGACACACATGGCAAAAAGAAATTTCCTGATATAGTTGATTTGTTTTCAGTTGGGTACATCCACGTGGTTACCCCTGTTGTTCTATGTGGGACTGTTCTCTATTACCTGATTCTTCTGCTAGTAAAGCCTGATCACTTTTTCATAAACTTTGTTATCTGTATTTTATTAGTAAGTCCTGCTTGATGTGCTGAGAAAACAGTCACTGAACTGGACAGAATTTTAAACAAGATTTGGGTAACTGAAGCTTTCAAACAGATTATTGCTGTAGTTGGTAAATAAAGTTCTTATTAATGTTTATAGAAGAAAAAATAGGGAAAGTTTCACTTAAAACTCACCTTGGGTTTTATTTACAGTTAAGTTGATTAGCTGGCAAACTGTAATTTAATGTTGTAGATGACATAATTTCTTTGCTCTGAGATTAAATATTCATACTTCTTGTTAGAAGTATAAAAATTCTTGAATTGTTCAGCCAGTCTGTAAGGCTCATTAGACCACCTTGCTGTCACAGCTGTTTGCTACAGAAAATAATTACTGATGATTGCATTTACAATATAATCATTTAGGAAAAAAACACAAAAAACTATAGTATTTTTATAGGGATTATTTATTGTGAATTATTACTCAGATTACAACATCATGATATTGGATGGATATTTTAGTTCTTACAGGCTTTTTCATCAGGAAGAAATTTAAAACAAAACATTTTTATTTTCAAACATGTTGTAAATGCTGATGTCTGTTTTAACTAACTGCATAAAAACTTGGTCAGTACTTTTTAACTGTCTCTTTCTTTTCCTAAGCTTGTTTCCCTAATCTGTAATGAGGTCAGAAATATGTTGATATTATCTATTAAATAAAGAAGCCAGATCAGAAGAATCTGATCCTCAATGCATTTTCTTTGAGAGGTCTGCTTTTATTAGCAGATATAGTAAGATTTATATTCATACAAATATTAAAATATAAGTACCATACTTTTTTTATTTATGTGCATATAGAATACAGAATGACCACGTTAGAAATAGAAGCTTTTCTGAATTACAGGAAAAAATACAGGGACAAGAGAAGGAAACTGTTCTCACAGTGCCACTTTTCTTTATCTGATAGCGTAGTAGCAGTCATGTTTTTCTCCAGAAGAAAATGCTAGTCCAATTTTAATTTTTCTTAAAGGGGTCAGAGATTTGTTCTTATGTAGCAAAAACATAAATGAAGTGGTTTGAATGTAATTTCTGATAACTGGTTATCTCAGCTCATTTGAGGATGTTAAGAGATTGAGTTCCTCTGGCATGTTGATTTGAGAATTGACACAATAATATTTATGACCGGATAAAGACAGAACACCTTAATAAAATCTTTTTAAACCAACTTTTAATGAATTCTGAATGTGGACAGATGGAAATTTCAGCTGTCGTTATATAGTTCACTGACAAAGCCCCAGACTTGATGATATGTCTGCAGAAGAGTTGTTTGTCAGAGCCACATCCTCTTAAAAAGCATCAATAAAATCCTAAGGTAGTGAAACACACTTCCTTTTAGAAGCAGAATCTTTGCATTCCATAATTGTTCCACAGAGCTATTGCTTGCATTTTCTTTATGGTACTCATTATTTGCGCACTAGGGTTTTTTTTTTCTTCTGTTTTTTGTTTTGTTTTGTTTTTAAACCAACTGTCCAACATAACTTAGGGTTACTGTAACACAAATCTTTTTCTGGAAGAAAGAATAATGAATGACAGATACTTGGCTGACACTTTGTTGCCCTGGAATTGTTACAATATATATCACGAAGACAAGGGTGATTTCCTTCATTGCCAGTAATAAATCTGCTAAATAAAAATTTACTGGGATTTGGATGTCAAAATGTTTTTTATAGCTGGACAACCATTGATCTTGGGATCCTATTTATGTATTTTTTTTTCCAAAGCAGTTGGTTTGTCCTCTGAGGTAAGCTCTCAAGGACTCTCAATGCATTTACTGTTCATTGTGAGTGTCTTGCAAACACTGAGTACTGTGTCAATAACTTGCTACTCTGCATACTCACTCTCTAATTAGAGTAGAATAGAACGTTCTCAAATTTTATAGGACATTTTATATGAAATTTGTATTAGAATTTTAGGAAGTTTTAGGAAGCAAAATAAGCAGATGAATTTATTTTCTTTCTGTGACACATAATATGCTTCTTTCTCCTGCCCCTTTCTTTCCCCCCATTAGTAATACAAAAATATAGTCTGGCTTAGGAGCTGCAGTTGCTTCATCTAATAGTAAATTAGCATAATCAAAACAAGTTTCCTTTTGATGCCAGTTTTTCAGTTTGACCCGTATCATTGTTCAGAGTGATCTCTGGTCTTGATTTTTTGGGAGATGCTTTATGTGCTGTGAATATGTGATGCTTAAAAGTCAAAGCTGTCTTAAAGAGTCTGATATTTTACTGAAGTTCTCACTAATCAAGAGGTGCAAATTCTGTGTTTTATTTTAAATGTTAAGAGCCACAGTGTTTCTAAAATGAGGTCCAGGAAGTCATTCTATAAAACTAAAAGAGTTAGAAGAAACACTTTAAAGTTTCCTATTTCCCTTCCAAGCATGTCAGAACTTTTTGAAAGACTTTGAAGATGTAAATTTTTAAATATTTTTTAGCCTACTTCAGTATCTCAAGCATCCTGAAGCAGGAACTCATCCTTCTTCATCCGATTTTTCCATATCAGACAGCTCTTTGCCTGCAAGCCACATGGGTAACGATCCAAGTGAAGCTCAGCTGAAGCTGATTCTCATTAACCTCTCCTTACAGCTATAGTTCAGCTGCACTTGTTTAAAAGCTTATAGTACATTTATGATTGCCTTGCATTTTGCAATTCAAGATCTGGAAAACCTGAGATGGCAATGGAGCTGTTTTGCTTCATTTTCTTAACAAATAGTTGAGAAATGAATAGTTTCCAATAGCAAAAAGATGTTGGCTTGAATATAAGCAACATTTGAGGTTTTAAGTATATGAAAAGGAAGCTTATTGCTGCAATTTTGTTCTTTTACATGGCTTATCTTCAAAACAGTGTTCCTTCAAAACTTTAGATTTCATGTGGCTTTTTTAAACACTTTTTGACTGCTCTAGGACGTAGCTTTGCATAGTTGACCCGAATCCAGTTTTGATGGGAGTTTGAATTATTATTTTTTTAACCTAAAAATCAGTATCTTTGTATTTATTTGGAATCTCTAAGCTACCTGTGCTACCAATCCATGCAGTTTGTCCATGGCAATATAACAATCATGGAATGGCTTAGGCTGAAGGGGACCTTAAAGATAAAAAAAATTCAGGACATGTGGTTAACGTGATCCAGAAAGACATTCTCTTCTAAGCCAGAGTATGTAGAAACTCACTGCTTTTAATGGTCAATAAGGTGTACTTAGGAGTTACTCTGTGTACATGGTAAAGCTTTGTCTATATAACACAAATGGTGGCACACTGCTTCCTCCTCTTTGTCTGGAAAACGCATGCATTAACTGTTTGGTGGTTTTGTTGGTATTTTTTTGAGTCCTGTTCATAGGGTTTCCATTTTTTAACAATTGATTCCGTATATGCCATCCAGTCTTTGAAAACTTTGAGAACTGCACAAATAGAGACCGTTCCTGCCCTGCTGGTCCTCAAAAGGTCCTCATGGCAGCTGGATAAATAGTTATAAAAAAAAAAAAATTAAAAAGCCTTCCTATTTCGGAGCTTCAGCAAAAATATAAACAGATAATGAGGTAGTTGTTGTTCATGTTCCTTTTTATTTTTCCCCCTCTTGCTTGGTTCTGCAAGCTTAAAGCAGACTTCTCTGCCATTCTGAGTAATAACTAATTGTCAGTTTGAGGAATTTTGCTCTTTGTACTAATACATGTGAGCTTTCTTACAGAGCGCGTAGCGTTCAGACTTTCAGCATGTTTATTTGTCATCTCATCCTATGCTCAGTCTGTATGTTCCTGATGTTCAGAATGCTTTTGTAATGTTGGCCCACTTTGGAATATGAACAAACAACAAACAGCTTTGGATATTTAAAACCGTGGTATTCAAATAAAGAAATTCTGTCCTGTTTCTGTCTGAGTAGAAATTCAACATAAGTTGAATAAGTTGACTGCTGTTACTTCTTTAGAGATGGTATCTTCCTTTTTGAAATATGTTCATACTTTCCAAATGTTTTAATTAAATGCTGTAGTAATAAAATCCAAATGCAGTAGCTTATTTATAGTAGTGACAAAGATCTAGGATGAGGCAGAGCTGATCCCTTTCTCTATCTCCAAATGCTCTGAATAAGCTATTGGATAAATTGCTGATTATGTTAGACTTCATAATTATTATTTTCCAGAATTAATATTGTAGTGTTAGAGTTGCTATACATCTTAAACTGGTTTCTTGTAGTACCAGCATAGTCTTTAAATGAGATATTTCAACTGTTTTGGTGTTCCTTGCTAAAGAATGTCTTCACTGTTTTTTCTTGAAGATTGTTCTGTAAGTTTTCTCCTTAGACTTAAATCCCTGCTACATCTGTATTAGTGTGAAACCATTGTACAGTTTGTGTCCTTCCTGTATCATCCACTTGCTATGCATGAGAGTATTAGGATTCATAATTTATGGATTAGCATAGCTATGAAACATAATTGACAAAAGAGTTTCAATTTACTTTTTTCTCCCCTTTCTCTGCAGTGTTTTTGTAGCTCATTTACATTGTTTTCTACACATGGTAGCTGGGGGACAGCTGAGCTTGAAGTTTATCAGTCTAGATGTTAAGTGAGCCATGACTGATGTATTTCTGCTACAAAGCCTTAAACAGTCGTTTCAAGTGAACATATCGGGAGACCTTCTTTACCTTTGCAGCGTTGTTTTTGACTCTTACTTTCGTTAAAGCCTAGCACTGATCTGTGCAAACTTGTCTGTCAAGACAAAAATGCGTAGTGGTTGAGTCGCTGTGTGTGTGTGTGTGTGTGTGAGTGTGTGTGTGTGTGTGTGAATGAGTAATTTGTAGGCATCACTGGCCACAGGAGGGCAGCAAAATCTGTTTGGATCCCAAATTGTAACTGCATGAATGGAGCTGTGCCCTGCGACCAAGGAGTCACCCAAGAGAAAGTTAACAGGTCTGAGAACTGCCACGTAAAAAGTGCCTGATTCCTATCTTCAAATTAGATTTGACAAAACATTTGTTGTATTGCTGGACCAAAATCATTAAGTGTAGAGCGCTGTCTTATTTGCTTGGTGCTGTGTAAACAGATTGCAGAATACTGCCTGTTTTTGTGAATGTTTTTTGTGAAGGGTTACAGAAGGGAGACGCTGATAGGCTCGGCCTCTTTGGGAATCTTATGTTGTGTTGTTGTTTGTGTGACTAAGGAGAATGCTGGGAATATACTTGCAAGAAAATAAGTAGCTCAGTGTAAATTTCTGGGATTTTTTTTCCCTAGCATGTGTATAAAAACACAAGAAAAATTGTGCAGATGGTTTTGTTTGTTCTTTTTTTCTTTTTTTTTTTTTTAACTGCTCAATAAATGCTGCCATTGTATAAGGACCAATCTTGGTGACTCAAAAAGATGATATGGAAGGACAGGCTATTGCTGGAATTCAGAGTAAAAAGAAGTAACATGTTTGATAGAGCTGAAGAAAAAAGTAGGCAAATGAAAATGATGTAAGCAAATGAATTTAAGGAGCTAACAACTGTGGTAATGGCTTTTTAGGGTTGTTTGTTTGGTTTTTTTGCCTTTTTTCATCTTCATGGTAGCAACACTTTGAGCATGTGTGGATATACAACCTTCTTCGTCAGGAGGGTAGGGCTACAGTCAAAATGAGTAAGAGCAAACTAGCCTACGCAAACATTTTCAAATGCTCCTCAGAAGCAAGTGCAGCTAAGAGAGGAAAAACTTTTCTCACCTCTCACAATTTGCTTCCAAACAAGGAAATGTAGGCACTGAGCAGTTAGCATCTGAAGATTAACTAAATGTGAGAAGCAGGGTATGGTTTCTGTGTTAGGTTCCAGAAGGACTCCTTGAAAACCAAGGCAGAGTTTGTCCTCTTCTTGTGTTATTAAACACTGCAGACGCACCAAAAGAACTTGTATGTTGTTCTCACTGAAACTTATTGATGTTCACTCATATTCTGTTCTGTGGATAACTCTTTTAAAAAACATGTTGTTATTGTTTTGGGAGGAAAAGATTTGGGGTTTTGTTCAAAGATGAAATGCTTTATAGATTACTTGATCTCTTTTATAATGGTCTTCAGAGATCCTATTAGATTATTTATAGATGGCAGAGACCTGCCTGCTGCTTAATCTTCTGTCTTTGAAGTCAGAAACAGAGAATCAGGGTGGGTGCTGTCATTTATAGTATTAGGCATTTTTAATAAAGTTTACGGTTCTCTTATTATGGGACTTTAAAGGAAGTTTTAAGAATTTTTTGTGTATGGAATGAGCAATTCTAGCTTGTCTGTGTTGTTATGAGCAACCAATACTTCCACCTGTTTTCTTCTGAGATCTAACTTAAGCATGACTTGTGAATGTGCATATCAGATGACTGAGTTGTATGGAGTAATTTGAAAGTTGAAAGGAAGTTTCATTGCAGTCTGCAGAGAGAACTGGTAAATGCCAAAGCCTATTCTGAAGCCTAGTATGGATTAAGACCTCCTAATCTTCTGGCTATTCTGATAATATCAGGCACAGCTCTGCTGCAAATTCAAGACCTTGCTGTGTTTCCATTATTTATATAAGCTAAATGGAATAATTGAATTAAGTGTCAAACTCCACAGCAGAGTTGATGAACTATAAACTTCTCTTGGTGAGTAAATGGTTATAGTGTAAGAAGTTGTGAGAGGTTACCTTTATCTATCCATCAGCTGTTTAATGAGATTAACACACCAAGTTGCTAGATAACTGCTGTTAGGAGTCTGTTCTTGTCTTGGAGCTATTTTAATCCCTCCCTGCTATATGTATTAGTGAAGTATTCAATACTGTGAGGGTAATATAGCACTGATGCTGACTAGTTATTATAGCATATCTAAACAGAAATCTTTATGCAGCAGTCTGTATCATTTGAACTTAAGATAGCTGATAGACTTGTGGTGTTTTTTAGATTTCCTAGATCAGAGTAAAAGAACTTAAACATCAGAGAGCAATTTGAAAAGTTGTTAAGACAACTAAAAAGTTGTATGTGCTAGTTATGGAGGTGGAGGACTGCCTCACTTTAGTACAGAAATTGTTACTATTGAGGTATTGTCAGGTTATGTGCTGCTTTAGTGCATTTCTGTGAGCTCTCCATTGACATGTTATGATGAGTTTATGGATCACAACATATTTTATTGTGGCAATATGATAGCCTTGTGTATGTGAAACATACTTTGAAACTAATGTTTCTGGCAGAAGCAGTGTCGCATGCTGTCTTAAAGTTAATGGTCGTACAAGTGGCTGGACATACCTTCATTTACCCAGTTTTTATCTGTTGTCAAATTCAGGCACAGATTTTGTTTCCAGACCATAAATAATTTGTGACAACATATGAGATAAGAAGGAATTTTTCTGTCTGTTGAAGTAACTTACTGTTTCCACCTGTACATTCAGTCCATGTTAAGAACCATGAAGACATTGCTTGATCTGGATACGGTCCCACTTTGGATAAGGTCAGGAGTTTATTTTAGCTCTTGGCCACGAGTTGTACCCGAGGAGGTTTAGATTAGACATAAAAAAACCTTTTTCTTTCAGAGAGTGGTCAGGCACTAGAATGGCTGCCCAGGGAGGTGGTAGAGTTGCCATCCCTGGCAGTGTTCAAGAGGCGTCTGGATGGGAAGCTATGAGATATGGTTTAGTGGTTTGTGGTAGCAATGGTAATGGGAGGGTGGTTAGACTGGATGATCTTGTAGGTCCTTTCCAACCTTGTGATTCTATGATTCTCTTCCTGAAAGTGGGTTCTTGGGCTACAGTTAAAGTACACTTAAAGCTCTAATCAGCAATTTTGAGAAAAACAGCTCTGCTACATGTTAAGGGAAAAAAAAACTACCTAAACTTAATAGAGGATTTTGTTGTGAGTGATTCATAATCTCTTCTCAGTAGTCTGATACTTTCTAAGATTTAATTACATGAAGGAAAGGCCAGACTACTGTATGCTTGGTGTTTTAGTGAAGGTGGTATTAATTATTTTGTACTTGAAATGCATCTTCTCCAGATGGTCTGGAATATCTTCTGACAAGTTAATTTTTGGCGCATGTCTCATGTCAAATTTCTGGCCTCTTACCATAACAATATCAAAAGGAATTTGCATCCTTAAAAACTTTAGAAGTTTTGAAAAGCAAAAGCAAGTGGAAATTCAGCTATTTGTGGAGTTATCTTGCAAATGTAGGAAAAATGGAAAACAATCCTTATATGAAAATCAGTCAAATTTAATCTCAAAAAATAAAACCTTTTTCTTTACTGTTGTGGAACATGAACTATTAAAAAAAAAAAAAAAAAAAAAAGTTAAAAGGAGGATTTATTTATTTCAGTTTGTCACCAAGTTTTTGGTCTTTGTGTTTGTGCTCCAGTAGCATATGTAAGTATAGCGAGTAGAAAAGTTGAGACCGCATTCACTTACTAGATCCATGAAAAAGTCCTTAACTGGAATTCACTAATGTGACTCGCTGTTGAAATACTCTTAATTCTGCTTAAATGCTTCTCAGTATCCCTCTTGCAGATCCTTCCTGTGTTCTAGAATGTTTAATAACAAGAAATATGAAGTGAAACAAAACTATGCCTATCTCCCAAAGACTAGAATGCCCTTTAGTGGTGTGGACGTATAACTGTTCTGAGTACTTCCATAAATGAATAGTAAACTGGACAGTGTTTTCACCTCAGCTCTTCTTGTTACACTGCAGTCCTTCCTTTATTAGGAAGGGTATGTTGGCAAATATAAAAATGAACTCTTAGGTTTCTTAGTGTTATACAGACTCTCCTTGCTAGCCTAGACTTTGTGCTTGATGTTTTGAAGGCTCCACTGAAGTTTGTAAATGGTTCTAGGCTGCTTATATGACATTAAAGGTATGAAAACTTTTTTTTCTATCCTTCATCATCTAAAGACATTGCCATTCCTATCATTTGGTGCAAGTGCAGGGGGACCTAATTAAACAGTATATTGAGGAAAGATGTGTGGTATGACAGGTGCATTTTATGTAAGAAGGAAGCGACTTTGATAATACATACAACCATGCCCCCGATTTCATTTGTGTTTTATAGTGATATTGGGTATATTTTGCTTGAAATGTTATCTTTTTATCTGTCTGCATCATACTTATGTTTCTGTGTCATTGATAGAATTTACTGTAAGAATTGCATATTTTATTCCATCTCAAATGCTGAACTTTCTTGTTGTCTGGAAGCCCTCTCTTGTTGTGCCACAAATCTTCTTGAAGGCATTACTTGGAAGTGTCTTCTTTTGGTAAGTGCACTACAACATACTTTCAGTTTATTTTGCTGCAGAACAAACCAGGAAAATAAGTATGAGAGACTGCCTTATTCTCATGTCACAATGGCTGTTATCATGGGTGCTTTTGGTGTGACTTCGTTCACTTGCAGTTTGTCAGTACTTTGCTTTCTTGAGCTTTCTAATTGTATTGGACATCTGTTGGACTGCAGAGTACTGAAGCCAAGGACTTCTCTCGTTTGTGTTCATGTAGTCCTTAAAATTCTCAACAGAAGCAATGATTTCATTGCCAGATCTCTTTGTAGTACAAATCTAATCTGAATTAGACATTGGCATACTACTATAACTGTTACAAATTTGCATACAATTTGGAATTTTTGTTTAAGTACGTCTATGGTAGCTCTGGGGAGACACTTGAAATCTAACTTGGCTTAAAAAAATCAGTGCCATAGATAGAAAACGTTATCTAGATTAAAGCTTTTCAGCACAAGATAATTGTCAAAAAACAAACAAACAAACAAACAAAATACCCAATCCCACAAAAAAACCCTTGCATTTTGAGCCCCCAGAGTAATAACAGATTAATGTTTTGCAATAAGAGGAAGCCGCACTTTTTGTCTGGTTCTAGAAGTTCTCGAAAATAATCGAAGAACTTGTTTAGCTGCCACATGATCTAGAATCCTCGCTTGTGCTTAATTTTATATATGCCCCTAACTATAGACCTTGTCCCTCAAGAGCTTGCTGTCTGGAGATTGTCCAGCTTTCTTCCTAGGAGGATCTGACTCCATAACTTCTAATGTATACTGCCCGGTACTTAGATTTCACTTGGATCATTTCCTATAAAAGAAAATATGATGATTTAGAACATGGCAGAGAGTTAATGGGCATCTCAGTCCTAATATCCTGTCCTTCTTCACTTCACATATTGACAGTCTGAAAGGATGTATGGCCAGTCTTCGTTCATTTTACCCATCTCACTACCATCAAATTTATTTCCCACAGACTATGAAAACCTTTTGAACTTAAGTCTTAACTAACATAGAAGCAATGTTGTGTTTTGATCTTAATTCATTAAAATGACTATCTTTGAAATAACTAAGCTGAGATAGCTCTATCTTTGATAACTGTAAATTATTGAACCTTAAGCCTAAGATCATACTAAGACTTATGTTTGCTTTTTGTTTAGTTGGTTGTTCTCTTTTTGTTTATTTTTTTTTTATACCACGTGTGTATGTTATGGCAGCAAGTCTTCATTCTGTTTTATCCAGGCAGGTGCAGTTGTTTCTAAAACAACCTGCATATATTAATTTAAAATAATTGCTTGGATATGCATTTTTACCAATACTTACTGCTGGCTTTTGCTTCTCTTAGCAAAGGAAATAGCCTTAGCTAAGGAAATTTCCTTAGCTTAGGAAAGACTGCTTAGCCTTGAACAGCTTAGAGCTTACTTACTTGCAGCTGATTTGGCCCTGTAAGTGAACCATAAAGTAGCTCTCCAACTTTATGGTTTTGTACCAATTCTGAAACTATTTGCACTCAATGGTGGTTTCTGTAGTGGACTGAAAATAAGCAAAAATAAATGTTGCTGTGCTTATAGTGTAAGAAATGTGGAAGCTAATCTCAAATTTTACACATAGATCCTGTAATTTCAGCCTGAATAGCTTGTGATGGTTTTTATTTTGAAGACATTTCATTTTTTAATCAATATAAATGGAATTTTATTTTCTTTGTGACACACTTTGTCTGAGAAAATCAGTCTTCTAACTCTTTGTCCTGTAGTTTTCCTGAGATCTGTAGAACTGCTTCTTTCCTTCTTGCAATGACTGATCTTCACTGATGCTGAGACTTTTAAAAGGAAGTGTTACATTTCTGATTTACCCTGTCAAAAATGAATATTCATTTGTGTCCTGGTTCAAAATCAATCAAGCAAGTTAAATATCTTGCAACAAATCTGTAATGCTGTAAAACAGTTACTTTTGGTTCTCTGTGTAAACATTTGTTAGTGGCTCTAGTTTTTGAGAGAAGGATGTGCATTTTGAAGTAACATGCTTAGATGTTTGATGCTTTCTTAAGTTAGCCACTGATCCTTGTTGATTTTTTTTAGTGATATAAGTTCAGGCAGCAAAGATCTTTTTTTGAACATCCCATTGCTTGCCCACTGCTGGACTCATTCTTTATAATTCAGGTTTCTCCTGTGAAAATATGTTTCAGATTTCTGCAAAGTAGTCACAATTGGCAAGTCATTAATAGGTTTCGAGGAAATTTAACAACAGAAATAAGTGTTTGTTTGCATGATTTCTTATAGTTCATCTGCTCTACAACATGACAACCAATATAAATCAGTAATATAAGCATCATGCTGAATTTGTTGTTGTTCCTATCTTCTCTAATGTATATGAACCCAATCTATTGTTGTACAATTTTTGTGAGACAATTTCAGTGTGAAGCATTCTATGAGTTCTTCCCCACATTCCCAGTCTTTTTTTTTTGTTTTGAAAGTTTGTTTGTTTGTTTTTTTAAAGGTTGGAAATGATTTCTTACTTAAAATCTGTTTTTCTTGAAAAATAAAGCAAAAGCAATTTTAAGATAACAGAACAATTCTTAACCCTGAGTTGTATGCTTCTTTAAAAACCTCTGCCAAGTGTTTTACTTTCCATCTTATCTACAGCACGTATTTGACATTCCTCCTCTTTTGCTTGTTACCAAATGCTTTGGCCTAGCCGTGATCCCACTTGATGGATTTAATTAATTTTGGATAAGTAAAATGCAGAAAATAAATCATATCTTCAAGAAAGATTTATTTTTTAGAGCGTTTTAAATCTGCTTTGTAACCGAAGGAAGGTTAGATTATGCTCTTCCTATATTTGCATCCTCCATTTTTTTTTTCTTTGTTTATGGTTAATGCATCTTTTACTTTGCTCTGTATTCTAACTGTGATTTAAGGATCATATCTAGGGTTACATCCTACTTGTCAGGAGCAAAGTAGACTACATGGCAGAGAATGCTGAAATCATATTTGAGCCTTAATATCAGAAATTTTTCTTTAAAAATCAGCTTGTAGGCATTATAATGACAGATAGTGGAGCTGAAAAGCACTGCAGTAACTTTCCTCAAAACACACTGGTTGTCTGTGGATGCAGCATCATCTGGCTTTGTGCTGAATTCAGAGCACACGGGTCAATGTAAATGCGTGCATTCATATTTATGTTGTCAGAAAAATGAGCAGAGATTTTGTACTTTATTTTTCCCTGAGGATTATGTAAGTTCATGTCTTCGCCCAGTGTCAGGTTCTGCATTTTGGCCGCAACAACTCCAGGCTTAGGGAAGGGGGTCTGGCAAGGTGCAAAGAGGAAAAGGATTTGTGGGTGTGAATCAGTGCTTGGCTGAATATGAGCCAGCAGTGTGCCCAAGTGACCAAGAAGGCCAGTGGCATTCTGTCTTGCATTAGAAATAGTCCAGCCCAGTAGGAGCAGGGGGGTGATTGTCCCCATGTATTCAGCTCTGGTGAGGGGACACCTTGAGTGTCCAGAGAAGGGCAGTGAAGCTGGTGAAGGATCTGGAGCACAAATCTTATGAGGAGCAACTGAGGAAACTGGGACTGTTGAGTCTGGAGAAGAGGAGGCTCAAGAGAGACTATATAGCTCTCTACAACTCTCTGAAAGGAGGTTGTGGTAAGGCAGGGGTAACTAGTGATAGGACAGGAGGAAATGGCCTCAAGTTGCACCAGGGGGGTTCAGGAATTTATTCTCAAAGAGTGGTCAGGCATTGGAACAGACTGCCTAGGGAAGTGGTGGAGTCACTGTCACTGGAGGTGCTTAAGTAAAGACACGGTACTTGGGGACATGGTTTAGTGGGCAATATTGGTGATAGGTAGAAGGTTGGACTAGGTGATCTTAGGGTTCTTTTCTAACCTTAATGATTCTATGGACTCTTAACAGTAGCAACTCCTAGTGGTGTTCAGTTAAGAGTTGCTACTCTGGGATAGAAACAAAGCCAATCACGTAAATTTTAAGGTTCTCACTCTATTTAACATGTTCTTTCAGTTTTGTATCAGGAAAACACTGTATAGTAGTGTTCTATATTATCTGAATTACCCAACTGATTTAACCTCTGTATGTGTCAAAAGGGGAAAAAGGCCATTTTTTTTCAGTTACTTTTCTTAGGCATTTTCAATAATAATTCATTAAGTAAAAACTGAACACATCATGAACACAGAACAATTTTGTGGAGAAATCCTCCCTGTTGGATTGTAATCTGTAGTGCATTCTTAAGACATCTAGCTGTTTGAAAGTGTATTTCATTATTGTGTTTATAACAAATGGTAACGAACAGCTTATGGCAATAAAATGCACACTTATTGCTTTTTCTTCCTTCTTTTCTTAGCCGGGGGGAGGGAGGGTGGGAAGGCAGTGAAAGGATAATGGCAGTAACAGATTACTTTACATGGAGTATCTTGAACTTTACTGCACATTAGAAAGATAAGATGAAGTCACAAAATCAGGTTGTAAGGCTGGTTTTAGAACTTTGCTTTTTAAAGGACTGTAGTTATTCTCAGTTCCTTTAGAAGAGGAAATTGTGCCTTCCTGCATGTAGATTTCAATTAAAATTAGAGAGCTACAATAATAGAATTGTCTGAGTGATTATTATGAAAAGCATTTAAAATGATTTTTTTCCTATGTTAGATAGTAACTATTTTAATTGGGTCATCAGAGTAATGATTACTTAAAATTTTTCTTTAATGTGTATTTTCCCAGAGATAAAGATATTCTTGGAGATGGGATGAAAAGTTCAGGAAAAAAACCAGTGGTACAAACAAGTTGTTTAAATTAGACTAATAAGCATTTTTTAGGTTTTCCCTCTGTAATTCCATCTAGTAATCGCTGGCCCTTAACATGCTGCACTGCACTCTGCTGAAGTTCTATTGTCTTTGGTGTATTCCATTTGAAAATATTTTCCTTTGGTCTGGAGTTGGGACTTAGAGTAGCTTTCTGCTCTTAATATTGTTGACTACATTCCAATCCCAGTTTTACAGCAGGTTGGTTATGTGCATTGTGAACTTCAGGAATCTTGTCTTTCTACTTCTACTTGTAAATATAAGTAAGTGTATCTGTCCTATGACCAGAATAAGATTCATGTTCAGGAGTTTGTTCTTGTACTTAGAAAGTATGTCAATAACTGGACTAGCTGAAAGCTGGTCAAAACAGCATCAGCAAACATGGTAGTTTAAAAAACAAACTGCAAGTGTTATGACAAAGCAAAACCCTGGAGCTAGAAAAAAACCAAAAAGGAATAACGCCATTGTGTCTTAGAAATCCATATTGCTTAGCATCTGGGTCAAAGTTCAGCAAAGATGACTTCCGAATATGTAAAACTGGTGGGAGCAGAGTTTCTTGATGCAGAATTGCTGTTTCCTACAGAAAAGCTTAACAGCATACCAAAGGAGGAGAGGTTTACATGTCGTGTATCTTTGAAGGTTCCTTAGGACATTAAATAGTTAAGTTTATTTGTGCTCTTTGCAGATATCTACTTCCATGAAACCAGAAATAAAGTTGATTGTAAGAAGGAATTTGAAGGATCCCACTTTTCTTTTGTTTGTCTGTTTTGTTTTGCATGCTTTGTCATCAATTTAATTGTTAACGACCTTTAACAATTACCTCCTAAATGCTGGGTTCAGAGAAAAAGGAGAGGTTTTCCTAGCTTAATGATTGCCTTTTTATCATCACCTGTGGACCCGAGGAAATGCTCTAGTTTTCAACTATTTTCTTGGTAAAGCATTACAGATAACCTGCCCTCAAGAATCCAAAGAGCTAAATTTATTCTCAACACAGAAAAGGTGATGATTCAAAATAACAGAAGAAAGAATTTGAAAATAATGAAGGGAGGTTATTATTTTCTTTGTTTAAGCAGATTGGAGAGCATGGTATTATTAAATATAAAGAAAGTAGAAGTGAATAGAATGTAGTTGAAGTTGTTGACCTGATCAGATACTTCTTTAAAGGAAAAAAAAATGTCAGAGAACGTATGATCAGCTTTCAAAAGGCTTTGAGAGTTTGGATATCTGTCATTAAGTTCATAGATTTGAAGGAGTGAGTAATCTATAGTTATATATATATATATATATATATAGTTATAGTTATAGTTATAGTTATTCTCAGCTGGTGAGATTATTTGGATGTCTAAATGAGGAAATACATTTGTAGTTACGGCATTCAGAAGTGCTGTCACTTCTGAAATTTCACAAAGAATAAATGAATATAGGACAGGTGAGGTGACTGTTTGGCTTTTTTATTACACAAAACTTGCCATGTAAACCAAATGTTGCCTGTGTAGAACTTGTGCTGTATAACAGATTCAGATTTGATTCCAAAGAAATTGATAGAGAAGGAAGCTAAAATTAGAATGTGGGAAACTAAAACAATAAAGCTTGGTTCAGGATTGTTCTAACCATATGTCTGTGCACAGTCTTGAAAGCCTGTTTTGTACATACATTCCATAGGCCATATCTGTATTATTTCTGCAGATTTTTTAAGGTGTTTCTTTAAAAATTCAGTGCAAGCCAACTGTGTATTCCTGCATTGTTTTTGTTGCAGCTATTTTTTTTTAACCTCAGGTATAATTTTCTGTGCAGGTTCTGTTGTTAAATATTCCTTAACTAAAGAAGAGAAAACATGTTTTAAAATGAGCTGTTAGAATACTTCAAAGAAAGAGAAGTCGGTTCTTTTCTTTCTTTGTAGATTTTTACTGGGGAAGGTATGTCTACTAGCTTTCCAAAAATAATTTATTCATCATCAGGAAACATGCAGACCACCTGGTAACACCCTGTTGTTTGACAATTACTTTTGCTTGCTGAAGTGATTTGTTTAACTGTAATAATGTACCTCTCAAGTTTTATAAAATGTGATAGATTACTGAACTTGCATAGCATGAAGTAAGTATAAATGAAAAAAAAAAAAGCTTCCGTCAACACTTGTTTAATACCAAGGCAGAAATATGTGCGTTCATCAACCTTCTAAAGTTGCCGTAAAAGAGAAGAAATGGGCTTTACAACAGCTGTTGATTGTCAACAGATACTGTGCTCCTTTGAACCTAAAGGGAAACATGGATTGAAAACCGCTGATAACTTTGTCTGCTATCGTCAGGTTTTAGCGCCTGTAGACTGTTTATATTGAACATTTCTGCTGATGTTCACCATTGTGCACGATGGGGACTGTAGTTACTATCACACCTTACGTTTTTGTGGATCTTATAACTGGAAGTACACCCTTAAAATCACTGTATATTCAGTTATAGATGCTTCTGTATTCACATATAGAGGTTTTTATTGTATCATAAGGAAGAAGCATTTTTTCCTGTAAATGCAGTGTAATTCTTGCAGTATGGAGACAGTTGTTCTGGCTTCACGTCTTTTAAGTTTGGTTTACTCAAGAAGTAAAACAGACCCGCTAAAATAATGTCAAAATAATCTCACTTTCATACCATATCTAAATTTCATATCATTCATATCAGTCTTTCATATCATTTTCTGAGGAGTTTGTGAATAGCACAACATGGAGAAAAAAACAAACAAAAAAAAACAACCACCCAAAACCCAAAAAACTAGGAAGAAAAAAACATTCTGAAGGAGGTGACTATGTTGCTATCTTAGCTTTGCTAAGATTTTTTTGCACACAGTTGATGTGTGCACTTATGACTGCTCAACTTTGTTTAAACACACCGAGCAATCCCTGCACTACGCAGGTTTTATGTGTCTGATGTTGCTGTTTCTCTGGGTTCTTTATTTATTGGTCTTATCTGTGATGGTGTGGATGCTGAGGCTGGACGTTCTGAGTAGCTAATATTCTTATCTTCCTGGCAAATGTGTTAGTTGATTTCTATAATTAGAATAATAATAAGCAATGGCTAACTGTCTTTCATCAATGTGATGACTGTCTGCCTGAGAAATTATAACTTAGTTTTACCTTGTGCGTAAAGGAAGCCATTATAAGTAGGAGGTGATACTTAGGAGGCTTAATTTTTGTGCAAGTTGTCCTTGTCTTGAAAAGTTAAATAACTTCAAACAGAATATCTTTTGTTTTCTGCTTTGCTATGGTGATTTTTGTGTGTCTTCATTTATAAATGATGCAAAGTATTCTCACAGTTACCAAAAATATTGGTAAGTATACCAAGTATGTGTGTGTATGTATGTGTGTAAAGCAGAAGCACTGCTGAGGCATCTTTTAAGACCTGGCTTGACCTGACCAACTGCTGATGGTAGCCGTGATTTGAGCAGGAGCGTGTAGCAGCAGTTCTCAAAGAGCTCTTCCAAAAACCCTTTGCTGTGATGATTTGTAACACTTTTTTCTTTATTTCTCTCTTTCTTTTTTTTTTTTTTTAAATCTATACTTCTCTTGAAGTACTTTGCTATTTTCTCATGTTATTTTAATCACATTTCTTACTAAGGCAGATGTTTTGGTGAACCTGCCTTCCGGCACTTAGATACGTGTTTTCTTTATAAATTTTTGAAGGCAGATGTAGCCTTAGCTTGGTTCATTGGTTAGTTCACTGAAGTTTCATTTGATTACTTTCTGCTGGAAAAGAGTTCTTTATTTCTGCTGGCTTCAGTACTGAAGTATTTATGTAAGTTCAGCTGTTTGAATGACTTCAATCCATACTATCCAGTTTTTCTCTCTCCTTAAAGATGTTTGTCTCATTTTGTTCAAGTAGAATAAAGTAATTAAAATATATCAGAAGACAGAGGGAAGAAAAACACCGATGTCTTTACTTTTTACAAAGAAGCAATGTTGACAAGGGAGAGTGGGAAGATACTATCATAGATTTCCTCCTCTAAATTATTTAATATGGAGTTTCCATGCTGGATATAAGTTCCTGTGTGACCTTACTGTTTACTTACAAGGCCTTAAATACGGTGATAGTTTAGATATTGTGTCTGTTTACTGTACAAAGTTAAGCTGAGAGTACTGTTGTTTGTCCAGCCGCCAGCTGGTCAGTTGCTATGTAAGGGCCAAATGAGTCATGTCATTGTTTCCTAGGGCTCTTTAAATGTAAGGCCTAGGGGATTCTAATAGACTACTGGGCTGGTGCCCGCTGTTTCATTAACTTTTTATTTCTATTTAAATTATGCTTTCTGTTTCAAAGGTGGTTGAAGGGATTTATGCATTATTCCCGGCTATTTGCTTTCATAAGCTAGAAAGAATAATACAGAAGGCCACCCTGCAAAAAGCAGCTTACTGCACAAGTAAAAGGAGGTTTTTTGTTATTGGAATCATTTGTTGGGCAGGAAATGCCTATTGCAAATATTCTTTGCCCTGGAAGCTTAAGTTTTGCTACTTCTTTTGGATTTTAGGAAAGTGAATTAACCTGTGACAGTCCTTGAAACTGGAGATATATTTATTCCTTATTAATGTCAATAGGGAAAGACTACTTTTTGTTCCTTTTTCAATGGCATTATATTTATGTTAGAGAACTGTATACCCATTTAGCTTTTCAGTAGTGTTTCTTACTGTGATCTTACATTGGATCTTACAGTGTGTCATCTGGAGTTAAAATTTTTTCTATCTGTAGGCAACTAAACATGCCTTGAATTGACAGACCCACGTTGTCTCTGTTTAACTGGTATTTTGCATGTGCTCTGTGCTAATGTTTACACTATATAGTGTAAGCCTCTTCTGTCTTATTAGAGAGGCTTTTTTTCCTTATGGGTTGGCCTTCAAAAATGCATTAAAATGTGTTGTATTCTATTGTGTTCTTGTGTTGTATTCTATTATGTTCTTTTAATGCAAAATGTTACTGCCTGTGTGTTTCTATTTCTTTCTTTCTTTCTTTTTTTTTTTTTTTTTTGACAGAATGGTTTAACTTCACAATCTTTCTCATAAAGTTTGCAGTAAATGGTATCTGTCACTAATGAACTGCTGTTGTTCAGCCAAGTGGTCTGGATTTGCATAGTTGTAGAGATGCAGTACCGAGTTCCTCAAAAGGAGAGCCAACAGTTCTGAAGTAATGTGCTGTTCTGATCCAAATTGGTTACCCAGAGTATCATTAAAATATCAAAAGACTAACAGTGTTTTGGTGTACTAAGCTACTTGCGAAACTGTACTGCTGGCATTCAGTGGCAATAATTAATTATGTCTAAGGGACTGGCATCTCCATCTGCTTTTGGGTTACTCATTTGTGCTCATCATATGAGACAGCAATGGATGGAAAAGGCTGTGGAAAGAGAAGTTCAAATTTTAATGCTAATGGTCAGCATTTACAGACTGGTAACCTGGGAAAGCAGATACTACTGTTAGACACCAGATATTCAAATTATGCTTATCCAAATCTGTTGATCCACTTTAAAAGTGTGTAGATAGCATATTAGTTGGCTAGGTAGTCAAAGGATTTAGTGGAATTTATTGTCTAACCTGAAGTTCATTTAGTTTTTTTCCCAAAACTTGGCTAAGAAAAATGAATTTAAAAATAAAAGTGTGAAATGGAAAGAAAATAGTCGAGTGGTCAAACAGTTAATATTCCTGAATTAAAACCTTATGATGGAGTATTCTAATTCCTATATTTCCTATGAACTCTTGAATGTTTTTTTAGCCCTTTTAACTAACATAAACCACATGAAGACCAGAGGCATTCATTTTATGCAGTAAAATGGATTGAATTTAGTAAAATTTTCATAAATTCCAGGTTTATATAGGATCAAGCTTCAAGTGCCATGATAACTCCAATGTAGATAAGACAATGCAAAAATACACATTTGACCTTTCCTCATATAACTAAAATGGCTTCATTTAGAATGCAGATCCAATCATTTTGAAATGATGTGGTTACTTGTTTATTAAAGTGTCAATGAATTAGAAGTTGGTCATCAAACCCTTTGCAGCATAGGAAGTTCCTTTTCATCAGGATAAGTGTTTTGGAGGGATTCCTATAGACATTAACCTTTGTTCAGTAAGCAGACATGATATGTAAAGTTAAACTGAAAGTAATACTTTTTGTTCAGCAGCCGTCTGTTCAGAAGTGCCTGCTCCATACAGGCCAAATGAATCACGTCTGTTTCCTAAACCAATTTTTTCCTGTTTCTGATCTATTAATGCAGGTTTTCTCTTAATGGTAGGCAAATCAGACAAAAGAGTCTTCCAGATACTTAAGTTTTTGTTTGCTTATATAGAAGTTGTGCTAGCAATTGGTGAGACAATGCATATCAGAAGTTGTGTGTAGGTCTGCACTTCACCTACTTGAGATTAACTACTCCTTAAATGGCACAATCATTTTATCTTACTTTTTCTTTCTTGAACAGTTTGAGATATTCAACATAAGGAGCTCAGAAAGGGAAATCCACTGCGTTCCTGCCCACCTTATGGATAGGCTGCTTCTTAACATGCAAGAGTTGGTTCCCTGGAGGCAATGTCCTCTGCTTAACAGCTGTGAGCGTGAGTGGCAGGTGGGGGCTTCTGGCCTTTCTTCTGACCTCATCCAGGCTGTCTCTGCATCCTGCTGGGGAAGGAGGTCTCCTGTTTCTGTGAGAGGCAGCCTCTCAGCCCCTGGCAAGCACTGAATTCAGTAGGAATTAGCTGTCCCTCTTTCTCAGCAAGACAGTAGCTACAAATCAGGATATTAAGATTACAAAAGATAATGAAGCAGACAAACAAACAAAAAATAGTATCCTTACTAGACAATGATGATTTAGTATGAAGAAATTTTGCAGAAAATGAGCAGTCCCATCTCACAAAACTGGATGTTGCTGATATTTGATATTATATTGTGTACAGGTAAAACAGCACTCCTTTTGTGGTCAGACACCTTTTCCCACTCTTAAGCACAGCAGGGGTTGTATTTCCATTTCCTTTATTCTCCCCTGAAAGATGAAGGTTTGTACTGATGTGCTTTCCTCCTTGTCATATTTCTTAAGCAAATACTTGGCTGCAAGGGATAAGTGAGTGTAGACATAAGGACTGGAAAGCGAAGGCAAAAGAGCTGACTGCTGAGGGGCAGTAAGATAATAGAAAAGGAGCAAGAGAGAAGTTGCAGTGATGGCAGGAGAAGTGTGTCAACAAGAGGTACTGTTGAATGTTAGCAGGTGAATTTAAGATACCTGAAAAGGTGAAGGGTTAAGGAAACAAAAGTTTATGAAAAACTGGTAAGGGGAAACCATTTTCTGGGAGTGACACTCAGAAACATGTACAGTGGAAGAAGGAAAAAGTGGAATTTTAAGTATGAAAGGAGAAAATAGAACAAACATAAAAGGTGTAGCTAGTACTAATAACCTGAATGTTAAATGCTGCATGTAAGATGCATGGAATTGATACACAGGTAATTGTTTCACGGTTTATTCCTGTTACTGTTAGTTTATATTTTAATCATCAAAATGTTTGTCTTCCTTCAGCTTCAGATTTTGCTGCTGTCAAGTATAACACTGGATAGCTTTGTAACTTCTGCAGCATAAAAGTAAGGACTTCTTAAAATAAAACAACAAAATGACCAAAAAAACCACCAACAAAATGTCTTTTAATCTACTATTTCTGCTCATGGGAGCAGATAATTTCAAAGCATATTACCAAACTCTTGAATTTTTTTTATTTTCCATGAGTGAAACATTTACACAGCACTGTTTCTAGACTTGTCACATGTTAGTCTATGCTTAAGAACAGGGAAAGAAAAATTTGAATATATTCAGTACTAAGCTAGCTAAACAGAGGGAATTTGCCTGAGTTGGAAGGAAAGCATGCAGTTTATAAATTGCTAATTAGGCTGTAATTACTGCACATGTTTTGTATACTTAAAAATGCATTTCAGCATTAAGTATGAGAACCTTGTAAGCATACCTTGTAGCAAATACATCCTTTTTGCAAGATTGGCAACTTCTGTAATGCAGAATGTTTAGCCTGTGGTTGAATTTGAAAAAGGAACTAACAGTTGAGTGTGCTGCTTGTAAAACACTGGTGACTTGTTTTTACTATAGGTTGCTTTACACCACAGGCTTTGATTTTTCTCCTTAAAAGGAAGAAATAATTAAGGGTTTAAGAAAGAGGCTGAATAACTAAAGAGCTAGGCATCTTTCAGTGTTACTTTTGGTTATTTTATCACAGACTGGTAACATCTACTTGCTTTAAGTAAAACACTAAAGTGTGTTTTAAATGTGAACATCTTGTAGCTATTTAGCATAATAGTTGAAATATTTTCATTTTTGGTTTTAAACAAAAATTAGCACATCTATCCTAAGTATATGTGTACTTTTTTCACCATCAGTTACTTCTATTTGCTTGAACATCTTCCTGTAGTTTATGTGTCTCTCTTTTAAATGGTTGTCTTTCTTTTTTTTTTCATGGAGCATAAGCTGATTAAAAACTAATATCATTTTCCGTATTAAAAGAAAAAAGTGCTGTAGAGGGATTATGGCTATATTAGAACTGTTGTTAAGTATAAAAGAGTATGTTCAATTTAGAGCAACCACTGCACACCAAACTTTACAGATATGTGTTTTATTAATTTTTACAGTCTCAGTTGTAAGATCCTACAAAACTTAGGCAAATGAGAAGGGAGATGGTCATAGTCTTGATAGGAAAGGTGCAACCCAGGATTGCTTAGTTTCCTTCTAACCATACTTTAATAGATATAAATTTGAAGTTCGTACAGATGTATCTGCCATCTTGTTTGCTGTGACACTCACTCTGAGCAAGGGATCTAGCAATCCTACTGCCTGTACCTGTTCTTAGATTCAGCACCTATATGAAGTTGGATGGGACCTCACTATGTTACCTGGTTGTGTAATCCAGCAAGGTCAGTTTGGGTACTGAAGAAGTGAAGGTAAGGGAGAAAGACTAAGGAGAAAAGAGAGAGGAGTGTAGGAGAAGCAACCTATGGGAGAAAGAGAAAAAGAAGTAGAGGAAGGGTAAATGCCATGTCATTTTTTCTCACAGTTCTGTAATGGCAAATGTGTTTGGCATCTTCCTTAAAATCCCTTGATCATATAGTATTGTTTGCTTTCATTTTAGAATTATAATTCCATGGACTCTGGGATTCTGGAAAAATAGCTTAGAGACTTTGAATCTCAAGGCTTCAGAATGAGTAAATGAATGAATGGAGCATATGGTCAGTTGGCTTAAATGTGCAGGAGCTCACAATTCTAAAACTAACCTTGTGTTTTGGAAGAGGGAATGATACATACTTTTTCTAATCCATGCTGTTGACAATGTTATGATATGGAAAAAATCAGAGGTAAGCTTGGTTCTAACAAATAGATCCTCGTTAATTTGGGGATACATATAAAGGCTTCAAAATCTAGTATCAAATACATAGTTCAGAAGGTGTAAATCATGAATCAGGTGTTTGAAAATGAAGTTAGCTATTTGTGCCTGGGTTGCTTTTTGGTAAAAATTCAGAATATAAATTTTACTTTACAAATTGGTTAAAAAATCTGTTGATCTTTATTTTTTTAAAAGGTGACATTCTCAAGGTGTTTAAATTCTTCTATACAAAAAGGGAAGCAGGCTGAATTCCTGCTTAAGTTGCCAAAGGTCAGTTTTCATCTCTATCTGACCTTTTTAGACTACACTAAGATAGTGTATGTAAGATGAAGTTATATTTTTATGCCTAAAATGATAAAACTGTTTTACAAAGCTTGCCTTAATAATGAACAGATTGGTCAGTACGATAGGAGGAAGGGACTCCCATCTTAAAACTGATAAAATGTTCTTGTGGAGTTCAGTTTCCTTTCCTGTTCTTTTGTTGTTGTTGTTGTTATTGCCCTATAGTTTAAATATTATATAAGCTATGCTTTTTTGCATTCTGTTCTCATACTTCCTTGACTGTAGCTAAAATGTCACCACATTTAATCATAAAAGCCTTTATACAGTGGAAAAATGGTGAATACTTTGAGATTGTAATTTTTGGCTTTGTTTATTGACTAAAAGCTCATTCTACACTTTCTCCAGGACAGTATATAGTCTTTATTGGTGCTATTTGACTTTGGGAGTGTTTTTGCATGTTTACTTAATTTATTTTTTTTATTTTTTAATTTTTTTTACAGTGAATACTAAGGCCCTTATTCCACACCTACACACATTACTAAGTTTATGAATGCTGTTAGTTCTCCTAGACTTGCCAGGAACATTCAAGTGTGTGAAGTATGGTCATTGCAGATGACCATTGCTGGTTGGTGTGTTCAAAACTGCACTGCATTTATCAACCATGTATTCTTAGCAGCAGCAAGACTCCCAGCAATGAATGCTGGCTTTTGTCAGTCTATCTGTCAGCCTCATCTTCATCACAAAAGAAAGTGATAGCTTTCTTCAGAATTGGGTTATTGTTGTGATGCTAAGCTATGTTATGTTGGAATAGCTAGGACACAAATTAACAATGAAAATATCTGGTAATCAGACAGCAAAAGGTGAATGGACAGCATGCTGAGACTGCTTAATGGCAGATATCTGAAGATATCTGCTTTTAGGAATGCACGAGGCTGTAGAATTAGCAAATGTACCTATTATATCTTTTTAAAAGTAAGTGTCAGCATGTCCTGTTACCAACAAGTGAAGGCGTGCAGCTCTTAAAGGGTGTTTCCAAACTTCGTAGATCCAGAATATGTTCTGATAAACATCCATTCAGGGGACAAGAAAAAAAAGCATTCCTGAGAACTGACTGCTGATTCTTTCTGTTGATAATAACACACTCCAGATAGTGAGGTATCTTTCTATCTGCTTGAAACAGGCATGTTGTAGAATTAGTTATTTTAGAAAACCCTTTGTAGTAAAAATAGAGGAAAATGAGGTTTTCCTTTGTGGCAACCTGGTCTGTCAAACACTGTTTTCCCTGGATCATTGAGTTCATAGTTTATTTTTCCAAGAGTTAATGGAGAAGGAGTTGAAAAATGGTGGTGAGTTATGGAAAACAGTAACAAAAGGGCTGGTTGTCAGTGAATGTTGCTAGTTTTTATTATTCGTTCACTCTGTTTTGCTCATATGTATGATTTAAAAAATAAATGAACAAACAAAAGTCCTAGGATGTTCCCTGATAGTATTAAAGTATTAAAATTCTGGTGCAGAAGGAAGGAAATGTGCAACCGGAGCCAGTTTTTTTCAGTTTATTATTATTATTATTATTAATATATATATTGTTTGTCCCAACTCAGTTACTTTTGAAATTAAATCAGCAGGAAAACTGTTTTAAGAGGAAATCAAGTTCAGCCAATGCAGGAAGTCCATACTGAAAAAGCATGAGACACAGGAATATTTCTAGCATACCTGCATTAACTTATGTCCACATTATATTTCTTTAAAATAAAATACATATACCTAATGTGTGGTAAGAGAGACCAGAATAACAATTTCCAGATATTTACATTTGGAAAAGTAAATGTTGATACTAACCACAAGGTACCTGACTGAGCACATGGTTTAGTCTTTAAATAACTAAGATGAATGAAATATGGTAGGAGGCACTGGAATGGCCTGCCCAGGGAGGTGGTGGAGTTGCTGTCCCTGGCAGTGTTCAAGAGGCTTCTGGATGAGGAGCTACAAGATCTGGTTAGTAGAAATGGTAGAAACGGTAATGGGAGGACGGTTAGACTGGATGATCTTGTAGGTGCCTTCCAACCTTGTGTTTCTATGATTCTATGGTAGAATGTGCTCCTGTATCTCTGGCGATTAAAAAAGTAGTGATAACTCATCTTGAATCATCTACATAGAGGAGTTAAGAAGCAGGTGATTGCTCACCATGAATACTATGAAACTTAAGCTTTACTAGCATGTTATATTGAAAATCTTTCAACAAGAATTGTTACAAATCAGCTACGTGTGTTAGGCTTCTTTTAATACTAGCTCCAGAATTAGAAAAAAGGATGGCTTATGTTATGCATTGGTGATAAAAGTAATAAACTGTATCCCCTAGCATAGTAGTAGAGACAAAGGAGCTTGGTTTTGTTACTTCGTTGATGGATCTGTTACCATTTCAGCAGTCAGTTCAGTTCCCATCAACTTGTATAACTGCATCTTTTTGCTGCGTCTGGTAGAGATGTCTCTTGAAATGTTGTGTATAGTTCTCCCAGTAGTCTCTGGAGATCTCTGCCCCCTCGGTCTTTATATCAAATCATGATTTGGTGAGATTTCCTACAGAATCAAAAAGCTGCCTTTTGCATATACTTTAGGACGAAGGTCTTGGAAGGCCAATAAGATATAAATATGAATATTAATTTTGTTGGATTATTGAAGGGAACTGACGCAGTGGAAAACAAAAACAGTGGGATTTTTCTTTGAGAATACATCTGATATTTTCTTTGTTACAGTCAAGTTAGTTGTTGTCTTTGCTAATTATATTTCTTGCAAGATTTGGCAGAGTTCTTTTTAATAAGGTGTTCTTATTTCTGGCTAGTAAGAATGTTCATTTATAAATGTTAGCTGAGCTGGCATTCTTCATCTGTTTGAATTCAGCTTTTTCCAGGGGTTGTATGGAAACCACTCTGAATGTATTAACCTGGTAAGTATGGTACATAAGAAGTGAAAATAATAATAATAATAATAATAATAATAATAATAATAATAATAATAATGATAATAATAATAATAGCGATGAGAAAGCCCAGCAAGCTCCCTCAAATCAGACAAGCAAAAAACCCTCTTGCCCCCAGGAGAAACAAAAAATAATGTAGCAGGAGATACCCTTCATCTTGATGATGATATGGGAACTGAGTATAAAGAGACAATTAGAGTATGCTGAATTGTCAACAGAAACCACCGGAAGAAAAATAACCTTAGTTTCAGAAAACCTTTCTTGGATTAGCATAAAAAATAAAACTGTCTCTCACGGCTTTTGCTTTATAGTTGCTGAGCCTTTTAGTGGTATTAAGATCAAGTCTCCTTAATCAGTGTAGCAGTATGTGTGCTCTGTCTTCATCTGAGAAGCATTATCATTTGGTTAACTGAGGATTGTGGGAAACCTACTTAAAGATAATGTGCTAAAACAGAAGTATGTAACATTATAAAATTGTAGAACGTATGTATTGTGTGCTTGTGTCCTTGTTTTGGTAGCTGCTTGCTATATTATTCTGTGTAATGTGCAAGATACAAGATGAAGTAAGGACAGGGTACTACAGGTTGTGTTTGGATTCCCCTGCAGGAAACCTTAATGGCTTTTCAAGTTTTACGTATGAAATAGTGAAGTATCATTTGAGGACTGATGGATCATATGAACTTGAGCACTGACAAAAAGTGACACAGAAACAGAGGGGTATTTGCTGGCTGAAAAATGACATTTCTGTGTGCAAGAATGCAAAAGCTGTAAGTGCCATAGAGAGTTTAAAGTCCTGCTTGACAAGGACTGAATTAGCAGTAATGTTAGATTTACGAATTCAAATTAAATATTTTCATTTCAACCATTAGTCAGAAATGGAAGTAAATCTTTCTAAGACTGTATGGCAATATGTCAACTGAGTTCTTGCAACGGGAACAAAGCACTTCTTAATGGTTTTTCAGTGTATTGTAGGAAAAGGTCACGTTCTTCAAGGTTTTGCCTTGTCAGGATGAACTATCAAGGTACCATATCTCATTATTCTTGAAGACAATGCTAAGCATTATTTATCATGACAAGGGTTGAGAAATACACTGTGAGATGTAGTATTTTTAGACATAGAAGTTGTAGTTGAATTTAATGTCTATTTTTTGTAGTGAAGGCCGAGCACACACACCATGCTAACATTCCCTACAGGCTATGTCATGGCTCGCTCACTTTCTGTAATTCTAGCTACCACACAACGAATACAGAGGTAGAGTAGACAAAAGGCCTATTGATTTGAGCTTGGTTCTCTCTCTTCTACGGGAATGCGTGCTACTTATTTTCTGCACAGTAAGGATTAAACCTTGTTGGTAACTGTGAAGAGTTGCATTTTAGAAAGTTTTTAAAGGCTATCAATTGATATTTTTGAAAGTGTTTCTTATTAACTTACTGATACGCTGGTTGTCTAACTGAAGACTAATTGCTGATGAGACCTGTTAGCTTTTGTTTTGATTTTAGTGGCTAGGATCTATTTGCTGACTTTGCACAGAATGAGAATTCGGTGGGTTTCTCAGTAGGCGTACTCAATACTGATAAATCCCAGACATGTCAGGAAAACCTTAGGGTTGGGGGATAAAAACAGAGAATTTGGATAAGGCAATTAAGAGCATTTTTGTGCAGGGATTTGTGTGCTGTTTGGTACTTGGCAGGTGTGGTCTGTCTTTCAGTCTGGCACAAGAAAACAGCTCAGAGTAGTTGTGCTAATATGTGCTGAGAGGTGGGGACTAATAACAAAGCTGTCTGCCTGGTCGCCCTCAAAATTAAGAAGATTTAAAGTTGAAAGCAGGTATAAGACCACAACACAAAAGTTGCCAGGGAAAAATGCATTTACAAAGAAACCCATTAAATGAATTGCAGAGATAACTCGAGTTCAGAATTCTGAATTCTGAAAGCTTCCCACCAAGTAGAATTGTATCTTTATATTGTGAATGATCTTTAAGTACTTGCCTTGCTAGCGGCCGTGTGGTAAATACTTAAGACAATACTTGTGAGAAACCAATTCTTGTTAAAATAAGTTCAGCATCTATGAAGGGGTGATATTTTAGATATAGCATTTTGTGTATGTATTAATATCACAGTACCTGCCTGTGACACCTGATACGTTCAGACTCACAAACTGGGTTTCTTGCTTAGGTATGCTACAGATCTTGATGTTGCATATGCTGAAATGCTGCTTCTTCCATTGGGTTCAGTTAAAACTGGAGTTGTTTCAAAAAGAGTTGTGAAAATTGGAAGCAGACAGTAGTGTAGTTCACATTGGAGTTTGGCATATGAGGAATTACAGTTTATGATATGGTCTATAATAAAGATTTTCCAAGCTTTTGCTCTCAGATGAAAGAAATGATTTGTTAAAATGTTATTATTTTGTATAATGTGGCAAAGATTTTGCATCCCTGTTCCTTGCATACCTTCTTGTCAATAGAATATTTTCTAGGACTCACCTTTATAGCATAATTGGAAATGCTTAAATGGTTTTAGTGATATAAAATGTACTATTTTAAGACAACAAAAGAGAAGGATGTAATATTTTCTAATGGATGCTAGAGGTTGTATCCACTCTCTTAGTTTCTATTGAGTATTGGTACACATTTTAGTATCACAGTGTGGTAATTACCTAAGTACAACCTTTTAAAACAAGATGCATAAGGATAGTGTATACATTTGTTTTGTCATCAACTACTGTGAATAGGTTTGAGCCTTGTTTCTGACTGATTTGCAGGTTTGGTTATTATCAGGCTATTCTCAATTGTTCCTAAGGACACATTAATAGCAACATCTGTAGGATTTTCTGAAGGCAGAGAGAAAGCTCTGTCAAATATTTGTAAATATAGCTGAAAGTGAATTTGGATGCCCAAGTGTTCTATACATTTTTTAGTTTCAGCCATAAATTTCAGATATTCTGTGCTTTGCTGTTAACCACTTGAAGCAACTTACGTTGAGAACTGCTCATTACTGTTCAGATATTTTCGCTGTTATCCCCAGGAAAGATGTCTAGAGATCGAGCACTGAGGAAACAGCAGCAGTTGAATAATTTGGTAGCAGCAGTGAAAAAACTTGCGAAGCCTGGAGATGTGATTGTGGATTTCTGCAGTGGAGGGGTAAGGTATATTTTCTCACACGTTGCAGTTTCTTTTGGTTTTCATCTTTGTAGTTGTACATGAATGCTGCTGCAAGGTGGAAGTACATATGCTGAATTGTTAATTGCTTTTGGATATTTTGTCAATGGTTAGGGGGTACTGAGCATGAAATGACTCACCAACATTGAAGAGTGACTCAAAGATTTTACTGTTTGTTTTTGTTTTCACAGGGTCACGTTGGAATTGTTCTTGCCTACATGATGCCATCATGTCAGGTAAATTCTAAATATAAAGTACCCATGGTGTGAGCTTTTGTTCTCTAATAATCATATTTAAAAAGATGTGGTGCAAGGGAGAATAATCTTGAAGACGAAATGTTTACTTTTTAGGAAATCTTATGGTCTATAAAGCAATATTTCATTAGTACCTATATTTATCACATTGTATTATTGGGGGAGAAGCATAGATGCTATTGCTGAAAGGGGAAGCTTAGAATAGAAGTTCCTTTTCAGAAAAAGAAGAGAAAAACAAACAAAAAACCAAATGTACTTCAGACTACAAATATGTAATTGGATGTGCATTGACAGAGCAAAATAACTAAACACAGTGCATGGATGATATTACTGTTTTCTAACAATGCCCGTAAGTTTGTGTTACAAAGTTTATACGGAGATGAAGCCCTTGTAATGAAGGGATGTCTGGCAGTGCCTCTGCATCTCCCCCCTTTTTTTTTCTTTTCTTTCCCTTCAAGGAAGAAAGCGTAAGTGTAATATGATAGCATTGTTGCTATTAGAAATCTGGCAGAGGTTATTGTTGCACTTTGTACTTGTATACATGTACTATGCTCAGTCTGCAGTGAATTGTGCCCAATCAAGGAGGGGACTGAAAATGATTTTTTTTTTTTTTTTTTGCTTATTTATTTATTTATTTTAGAAGAAGGATTTCATACACGAGTACAGTCTTCTTGTAATTTTTGTCTTCGTAGTGTTGTGTTGTAGAAATGAAGGCAAAAAGGAAAAACAAGTTTTTTTTTTTTTTTTTCCAACACTGGACACTGAATTGGAGATGATTTCACTCTTTTCTCCAACTCTCCTGTTGTTGGAGAAATTACTGTGTGAGATGGAATTCAATGAAAGGAGGAAGAGGCTGCTTTCTTCTTTAGCTGTTTTGCTAGGTATGCTTCTGGCCATGGCTTGGGCGGGACATGCGTTTACAGACCATGGCTGTGCACCAACAGAAGTGGTCTCACAGGGAGGAGATGAAGAACTCAGGGAATGCAAGGTTTCACTCACATCTCTCACTGAGTTGAGTAACAAGCATCCTCGTGAAATGACATAAAGAACAGAAACAGTTACTTATGTTATATGTGCTTGTTTTTCTCTTCTGTCTCATCTGGTTACTTTGACTTGCCTTTTAAAAAAAAAAAAAAAAAAAAAGGTTTTTAGGGTATTTTAACCCTTCAGAGACAACATTTTGAGTATAAAGATTTTTCACTGCTGTTGGAGAGCAAAACGAAATTGTTTGGAAACATTTGCATTGGAGGTCATTATTGGTCATTGATGTGCATCTACCCAAATGAGTCTTTTCACTGATTAGGAGGAAAGTGGTTCTTCAGTTTCAAAACAAACATGATGCCAAAGTCGAGAAGCCAGCAATAGAGCTGAGCCATCCAGTCCTGCTGATGTGACCCAGACTTTCATCAAACATAACTTTGCAAAAAAAATTCTTTATGGCAGAGATTTGAAACATGCAAATTCCTAGTGTAGTTGCAAGTATGTGAGGTGCGTGCCTGAGAAAAGGAAGTTCTAGTTGGGGGGGGGAGGAAATATAAAAATATTTGCTAACTGATTGATATTGGTTGATCTTTGATACCTTTTGTTGTACCTTTTGTTGTTATGTCACCTGCTAATGTTCTATTGATCTTATAAGTAACTTAGAGGAGTTTTTTCAACTAAACTACAAAGTTTTGTGTATGTTAGCGATGTTGTGCTTTGATTTCTCTGTCTTGTTTTGCCTTACACTGTCGGATGTTTGAAATCTAGGTGGTGCTCATAGAAAATAAGGAATTGTCTCTGTTGCGTGCTAAAGACAGAAGTGATGAACTAGGCTTAAACAACATTTCATTTATCCAAGCAAATTTGGACTATTTTAATGGCACTTTCAACATTGGGGTAAGTGCTTATAGCTTTTTAACTTCAGAACATTAATTTCAGTATCTGGTTAATTATTTTTAAAACGATTACAATATTTGAGAAAAGAAAATGTTATATTCATACAATCATTTCTGATGCCATGAGAAGAATCCTTGTTATTTTAACCTATGTTAGGTGGGGTTTGTATTTATTATTAGTTGCAAACTGACATCACTTTGGTCATTATGAGTGAAGAAGGAAGAGTCTGCTCCTCGAATACAAAAATGAGAGTGCTGCTTGAACGTGGGGTCTGGGGAAGGGGTGGTTCTTGTACAGAAGAGATGTGGACATGTTGGAGTGTGTCCAGAGGAAGGCCAGAAAAATGACCCAAGGGATGGTCCTCTATGAGGACAGACTGAGAGAAGGGGCTGTGCCACCTGGAGAAGGCTCCAGGGAGACTTGAAGACCTGAGAGCAGCCTTTCAGTATCTAACGGCGTGCTAAAAGAAGGAAGGTGACACTCTTTAGCAGAATCTGTTGTGACAGGACAAAGGGAAATGGTTGCACACTAGAAAAGGGGAGATTTAGACTGGACATGAGGAAGAAGTGTTTTACACTTAGGGCAGTGAGGCACTGGCACAGGTTGCCCAGAGAGGTGGTGGATGTCCTGTCCTTGGAGACAACCAAGGTCAGGCTGGAGGGGCTTCAAGTGCCTGATGAAGCTGTAGGTGTCCCTGTTCATTGCAGGGCAGTTGGTCCAGGTGGCCTTTAGGAAGCCATTCCAACTCAAAAGTTTCTATGATTTTATGGTTGGAGTACTGATCCAAAGTGTCTGCTTTAGACCCTGAAAGGAAATTCCTCTCCAGAATTCTTCAGTGCTAGTGAAAAGTAAGGCATAATGCTGTAAAGATTCCTCTCTTACAGTCTTGTTTTCTGTTAATAGAATATGAACTTTTACAGCAAGTTCCTATCTTTGGATGCAAGTCTGACTGTTCCTTAAACTATCCATCCAAGGGTGTTCTTTGGCTACGTCTTAAAATGTTTAATGCTGAAGGTTTATGGCACGTACGTCCTCCAGATCTGCTTAACAATTTCGTTTGTTTGATCAAGGAAACGAAGCATAGCGCAGGAGAAGGGGGAAGACAAATTATTTTAGCACAGATGTTCCAACTGCAATTTCCAATCGTCTAGCTTTGTTTTATGTGTTACGTTGCTGTTTAGATCTCATTTAATGAATCAGAGATCTGTTTAAAATATATATATAAATCAGAATCTCATGAATAATTTAGTGGTTTGTGAGTCTGAAATGTATAATAGATGGTCAGTGAGGTTTGCCTCCAGTTTTGTGATCATGGGAGTTTTGGATCTTTTTTTGCTCTTTTTTAAGGCTAATAGTAAGTTAACCATCTATGTGAAGTTTTTATTTAATAAAAGGATGTTATATTCTCCCTTAAATCTTGTCACAAGTTTAAATATTGAAATAGACGTCAGGAGAAAATGACTCAAATTCTTCACTTCCAGGCCTGTGATTTCAGTGTACTTAGCTTGATTCTCTTGATTATGTATTTGACAAACAAACCTGAAACTTTCTCTTTTTGGAGACCTGAATCAATCTAAGCTACAGAATTAGTTTGTCTCATATAATGATTCATTCTTCTGGATGTGCTCACTTTTCCTTTGCAGCTGTATGTAAACTTTTCATAGCAGTAGCCCAGATGCTTGATGGTATGTTGGAAGGTAAATTATGTGAAGTTTAGCTACCTTTGAATCATTGTCACAAATGCTGGTCTGTTACAAAAATTACAGTGTAATGATGCATAGATATGTACAAAGTTTGACAAGGTATCATTCCTAAATTGATCTTCTGAGACTTGCAAAGGTGATCTCTCATTGAATGATTTCACTCCTGTCAGTGAAATAGTACAGCACGAGCATGAGAGTGGACATGACAAAAAAATTCCTGGATTATAGTGAAATTTAAAGACATAGACTTAAGTTCATTTTTTCTTCATCTCACTGCTTCTGGTATTAATTTGAAACGTGTATATGTATCTTTAGATACTATAAAATGAAAAACTGTATTATTTGGCTATTTTCTGAAGTGTTATGTGTGAAGAGTTCAAAAGCAGGTTTAGGAGAACTTACCAAACAATTCCCTCTTGCTCTATTGGAACATCAGAGAACAAATGCAGGTCGATGGTCTCACACTGCATTAAGTCAGGGGCCACTTTGTATTCCTTTCTCCACAAACATATGAATTTGTGAACAAAATGCATTATCTGCATTTGTCTTCATTCTCTTTGTTTCGTGTAGCATGTTTGTTATAGAGGATGTCCTAAAAGAAACCTCTGCATTGAATTTTATTTGTGATTTTTTACTTAACTAAGTTGATTCTGAGGAACCCAAAGAAGAAACCAATTGCCTTTATGTCCACTTAGGCTCAACAAAAATACTGGTTTCATGGTTGTTATTTATTTACCTAACACGGGTTCCTTCCCAAACATGCAAGCAAAGCTGAGGTCTTTGGATAAATGTATAAGTAACTATTCTGTGGTAATCTAATAGCTGCAATATGAAGAATTGTTCTGATCTTAAACCAGTTTCATTTTTGTTGTTAAATTCATAAAAACAGAAAAAAAAATAATTGAAGTTACTACATTTATTAATTTGAAAGTTCTCCTTGAGACAAGAGTATTTGTTACCATCTGTATGCAGTTATAGTTCAGCTCACGATTAATGGTCTGCTCAGCTTAGCTTACATCAAGCAGCCAGCAAACAAAAAAGTCTTTGTTACAATCCACTTCTGAGAGCAAAGTTTTTATCTTCCAGTTGCTGTACCTTGAAAAACAGCTTTGAACCTTGAAACGTGAGCTTTGCAGATCTAAACGTTTTTCCTAAATTTACTGTGAAATAAAAGCATAGAAAACAATGCAGCTTTACAAATCTGAACCACTGTATAAAGTAGCAGGCACAATTTTCAATTAAGGGAACGGCAGACTGTTTCCTCCAGAGCTGAGAGACCATAGAAGCAGGTCAAGTGGGGCCCATTGTTGATTTTTGTTTGATGTTTGGGATTGTCTGGTATCCAATAAGGTACAAATGGGAATGAGGGTTTTGTTTTGCTTTGTATTTCTAAATACTTTTTGCTTGAACAAAATTTTTTTACTAATCTCCATAGTAGTTTCTTGCAGTATTTTTCTGGAACCTTGTTTTCCTTTGTGTTGATACAGTAGTGCCATGTACCCATGCATGCGTTTATCTTATGACTGCTTCTGGTACATTTGTTTAGTGTTGGTTGCTCCCTTGTGAAGTGAAGTTGGTCATAAAGTTTCCTCTGAATAAATGTGGAATGGAGAAATGAAAAGCCAAGAAATTAAGGATCAGGCCTTGGCCTTTGGCCTAACAGCTTTCATTGCTAAACACTCTTTAGATATTTAAGTAACTCAACCACAATATGCAACAGGGTAGGATATTGTTGTAAAGAATTTGCTTATTCCTGTTGTGGTTTTTTTGTTTATTTGTTTGTTTTCAACATTGTAGGTGGCTTTACATGCATGTGGTGTGGCAACAGACATGGTGATCGAACATTGCATCAAGGCTCGGGCAGCCTTTGTCATCTCCCCTTGTTGTTATGGCTTCATTCAGAACACGATGAAGTTTAAATATCCAAGAAGGTAAACTAGGGCTAACAAGATAAACTTTAAAATACCAATTTAAATTTAAAAAAGGAAATGTTAAAAGAGTGCAGAATTAGTCAGAATCATTGTAGGTGTCCAGGCTAAATTACAATTACAATGCAACTATCTTCTCTTTCTTCATGCAAATTCATCCCTGAAAGAGAGACAGATGTGTAATTTCTGGGTTATTTTTTCTGGATTTATCTGTTTGCTGAAGTTTGCAAAGACTTTACACTATCAATGTAGTAGATAGAGTTTGTAGAAATCACTGAAATGTGCAGGCTTCTTACCCTGAGATCACCACATTAATAGAAAACTCATGAAAAGAACTGTAAAAACTGGAATTGGCACTTTAATGCTGGAAAAAGATGTAAGCAATCAGTTAAAATAAATTAATCTGCTTTATGGCACAATTTATTGCTTGTGAAGCTGTTCTGATTTATTCCCGTGTAGATGGGCTTTCCTGTTTGTTTGTTTTGTTTGTTTTTTGGATCATATTTTTAATACTTTTTCAGTGAACTGTATAGCTATTCTGTTCTCCAAAATAGCCATGTTGGGGTTGTTTATGTGTCTTAGGCTTAAGAATTTTAATGCCTTTTATTGATACAAATAGAATGTAGAATTTAGGCAAAAAGTGGCAGAAGATGCTAACTGCTTTCTAAGTAGATCTAGGTGGGGGAGGAGTTTATTTTATTTGTTTCCTGAAGCTGAGCTTTGCCTTTTGTGTGTCCAAGATGAATCAGATTTAATTATATCTAGGAATTACAGCATTGTCTCAGATACATGTTTGCTACAATAAGGATCTGAAATGTAATGTATTAAAAGGGATCACAAAATCTAAAATAACACAAAATATTTTTCATATATTTTTCCAGTATTCAAGTGTGTTGTCACAGAAGTGTTTGGAGAGAAAACACTTTAAAATTTACTGGTTTGATGAACTTTGCATTTAACAGTGCTTTCTTACTCGATTTCCCGTATCTTCATTTGTGTCCCTTTTGTTTTCTCCACTGACAAAGTACAACAAAGTAGTATTCTTAACAAGGGGTCAATAAAATTTTAGGCTTTCTAAAGTTAACACACATGCAACTTACTTTTCCATTGGCTTGTTAAACAGCAACTTTTGGCAGGTTATGATTTTAGGTCATGAAGACCACACTGTTTAAATCTTTTGTTTCTATAGATGCTGCAAGATTGTAAACTGTTGGTGTTTTGTGTTTGCTGAAATTATGAATCTTGACAGTGTAAGCTAGTGTAGGAAATGGTGTAGCTCATATCAAAGATTTCTTGAGCTATATTTTAATGCTTACATTTAAGAAATAAGGGGGAGAAAAAAGATTATAAAACATGCCAGATTGCCCATATTACTACATGGCTCATATTCTGTGTGGCCCTTTTTATTCCTCAATCAGTTCCACCTTAGAAGCAACTTACTTTAGTGATACACAGAATATATATGCATGTCTAGGGTTATACCTGTACAATACCTAGTAGGTGAAATTGTGAAAAACCTAGTAAACCTGTGTTAGCATTTTTAATAGTTTAGAGGAGAGATTCCTATGAATAATTCAGTGGAAGAGAAAAAGACATCAAATGTGCTTTTCCTTTATTAGTAAATGAAGTGTCTTGGTGTCTAGTTTTTTGAAGGTCTTTTGGTTTGCTACAGATAGCACTGTTCTGTTTAAAATGTGGTCTGGTATGTAAGGATTGCTTTTATATTCCAACTTGGCATTTTAAGATGTTAATTGAATTAGTCTCTTTCTTTTCTCAGTCATCGGTTCAAGGAAATTTTATCCTACAAGGTATGTAAAATATACAGCTCTGTGTTGTGAATGGAGGGTGTGTTGTGCCATTCCTTGCACTTCACTGGGTCTTATCAAATGAAATATGAGTATTTATCTTTTAACTGAGAAGGAACGCATGTGTTACATAGTAGTGCAGATATCACTGTGTTGCCTTCTCCTCACCATCCATTTTTTAAGTTTCCATAAATTTAATTTTTATTTTTTTTTCCAGAAAAGATCTTTTTATTTTCATCATAAGTGTAGGAGAGCCATTCCTAATCCAATTCTAAGATACCTACTTCAACATGTATCAGTTAAAAACTTACAGGATAGCAGTTTACTTATCTAGTCTTAAATACTAATGCTTATGCTCTAGAAATTTGCAATCTTTTTTAGGTACAATTGTTACTTTTATATAAATTTTGGTAAAATTAGATTTCTCCCTCTAATTTATGTCTAAAAGGTTTAATAAAATGAGCAAGAAGAGATATTTCTCTTCATTGAGAATTTTGTGCAGCATTACCACTTTATTCAAAATTATTTTTAAAAGATCCAAATGTGTTTTGATCCTGGAGAGCCAAGGTCTGTGTGGATGTAGTTTGTGAGAAAAGTGGGAGAAAGCAGCAATGAAGCATACAGGTCTGACAGAATGAAGATAACAGGAATAAAATAGGACAAGAGCAGCGCAGTAGTCAGGAGATGACTGGTACCGATTCATTAATCTTTGTCCAGTGTGTTTGAACTTAGTGATGAACAACCAGGAATGTGAAGGTTAGATGCACTTAATGTGGTATGAGAATATTTCCATTCAAGTGAAGCAAGATTATATAGAAATTTATTAACATTAATTTATCACATCCTAGGCTAAGAGTCTCAGTGTTTCAAAAAGCCAATGATTATTGGAGATGCAGAATAGTCTTCTATTACAAAAGCATGTGGGGAAGATGTTATTTTTTATCTCCAAATGTGCTCTGGGACACTGAGCATACTGAGAATGCTGCATGTAGCAGGTAGATTGTCCTTTTCGATCCCGCTGTAAGAGGACATTCGAAAAAGAGAAACTGAAAACTTCAGCCAGCTGACACAGGGAACTTCAGTTTTTATAATCTTTGTGATAGTCCGATCTAAGTACGTTGCACTGACTTACACAGAAATAAATTCACATAGTTTGAAGTGATAAAAGAAAAGGTCTCAGTGAGATTTGAATCTGTTATTAGTTTTTTCCGTTGATTAACATTCCCTCAGCGCATCTACATCTCTTTAACACACAATCAAGAAAAATTCAGGTTTGAGATTAGAAAATATTTGCTCACATATTGTTAAAAGTCAACCTGTGGTAACGTATGAAATCAAGGAAGCCTAGCTTGGGATAGTGTGTGTAGTATTATTGAAATTCTGATTTATTTATTTTTTTAATGATTTTTCCGCTCTTTTATTCCCTTGAATCTATTCGTATCTGGATATTTAAATCACATGTTTTATCACCACTTTAGAAATTTCAGCATCGTTTTTGTGTTGCAGAACTGCATAGAGGCCAAGGACAATGCTAAAAAAATATTTCTGTTCTTAATAATGTAAGAGTTTGTACAAATGATCTAGGCTGGATGGTGCCTCAAGTAATCCTAGTTATAAATAACTTTTGTTATACAGCTAGCTGTATGCATTTTTATATATTTCATATTAATAAACTGTTACAGGATGCTGGCTAGTAGCCAAAGCTACCATGTGCTAGCCAGACATTGTCTGTGTCACCCCCCTCCAGTTCCCATTTGAAATTCATTTCTCTTATCTCCCATTTTAGTGAGATCTAAAAAGACATCCAGAAGTCTGGCAGTACCAAAACGTTTTTGATGAGAACATTATGCTGTAATTCATTTGTTTGCAGTTGCAAAGGTTATGGTAGCTCTAGATGTCTACCATGACGTGTTTTTGTTTTTTATTTAAACTCAATTTGTCAAGATGCTCTCCCTGTAGAAGAAATGGGAAGTAAGAGTGAATGACTTTGGATGTACAGCTTTGAAAACTTGATAGGCATTTTTGTGGGTATTCTAAAAAGCAAGATAATGGCTTCTGCATGCAACAAGTTTGTGCATTTTATATTGGTCATCCTAGTTACTTTGGAAATGCTTTTCTCCTCATTTTTAACCAACAGAAGATGTCACAGTTTACTGGTTTCTCGCAGGAAGGAGATGTGGTCATAAGTTAGCCTTTAGCTTCAAGGTTCATCTCTGGTAGGAAGCTAAGGCACTGGAGTCAGTTCAGATTTACTGGTTAAGTGGCAAGTCTTTTATTCTTTTTCTCTTGCCAAGCCCCTCATTTTCTTCCCAAGCTGCTTATCACTGTTCCCTCTCCTAAGAACAGCCACATTGCCTGTGGCTCCCTTTTTTTTTTTCTCCCTGCCATTCCCCAGTACTCACTTCTGAGTTAAGCATTTTCAATCCTTCTGTACTAATAGAAATAGCCATATTTAAACTGAACTATCTGAGCAAAACATATTGAGTCCTAACGTAATAGTGTGTTCTCATTTTGCCTGCACATTTGTTGCAGAGCTGTGAGCTGAAAACCCTTGTGTCCATTTGCTCTAGTAGGGAACTGCATCGATTATACTGTATGATATTGTATGATAAAGTAAAATTTGAGTTTAAAGGCAGGGAAGAAAAATGCACACTTGAGTAGAAATCTGCTTATAGTTGCACTTGATTTTTCAATTCTTTTTACAACCCAAAGTCATATCAAAATTAAGATTTGCACGTCATTTTTTATTTTTTTTATTTTTTGAAACATGGTTTTCTACGTGATAGTGTTTTTAATACATCTGAATAGAAACTTAGGATCATAGAGTCATAGAATAGCTTGGGTTGGAAGGGACCTTAAAATCATCTAGTTCTAACCTCAATTAGATTTCTCTTACTGTATTTGAAAGAAAGAAATGCTACTGAACCAAACATCTTTACTTTTCCTTTTAGGAGCACATGATCCTCTGTAGGTTTGCAGATCAGACAGCTGTTCATCTTCCACCTGAACGAAAGCTGATAGGTATGAATTTCTACAGCTGTTACTTAAACTATTTCAGTAAAGTCCTTATATTGCTATCTAAAGGAATAAACAGTGCTGTGAAATCTGGGTTTCTTCACATTTTTCTCCTTGCTATTCTGAACTATGATATTTAAAACTGTTTTCTTTGTTCTCGATTATCAACATGAGCTAGAAGGTTTGCATTTTACTTTTTTCTTCTTTTTTCTTGCCTCTCCACGTTTTTCTCACCTGTGAAAGAGAGTGAGGTTTTTGTAAACTTTACTGAAGTCCTTCTATTGCCAGTCCATATCACATTAAAAGCACTAGCTATTTGTAGTAGTGAGTTGCAGTGTGAACCCTTTATGCTGCTTGTAATTGCTGGTAATAACTTATTTTGCCCACCCCAATATTAAATTTATAATAATCTGAAGATTTTCTGGGATTGTATTTAAATGGTGAAGAGTAATTTTGACAACTCTGATCAGAACAGAATTTGGCTTGCCCCTTACCTGGGGTACCAGCTTTCCTATTGTGAGAAAGCTTATGATATAGCTTCAGCAGCAAATGACTCACTTTTCACCTTTCAGTATTCAGTGCTGTTTCAGATTTCTACATTATTGCAATTTTGAGTAAGAGTACCTGTCTTCTTTTGGGTTATTTCCATGCAATTAGTGGTGAAAGCAATCTCAGTTCATAGCTTAAGTGTTTTCTGTGATAAAGGAATGAGTAAAGGTGGTCGTAATCTCATTACTCACATAGACAGCAAAGTATATAGCACAGTATTTAATAATCAGAAACACTGAAGTTCATATTACATGTAACTGTACATCTCATTTATCAGATCTCCCCTCAGTCGTCTTTTCCCCAGACTGAACAGACCCAGGTTATTCAGCCTTTTCCTCATTCAAGAGATGCTCTAGGCCCTTTGTCATCTTTGTGGCCCTCGAAGGGACTCCTCCTAGGAAATCCCTGTCTTTTTTGAACCAGTGAGCCCGGAACTGAACACAGTAGTCTAAATGTGGCCTCACCAGGATGGAGCAAAGGGGAATGATGCCCTCCCTCGACCTGCTGGCCACAGTCTTTTTAATGCATGCCAGAATATCGTTGGCCTTCTTGGCCACAAGGGCACATTGCTGATTCATGGTCAACCTGTTGTCCAGCAGGACACCCAGGTCCTTTTCTGCAGAGCTCCTCATCTTCTAACTGATGCTGATGTGCGTGGTTCTTCCTCCCCCACTTACTAAACATATTAAAGCAGTGGAAGCAAATGATGTTTTTCAATAAGATTTGTTTAAAGAATTTTGATTATTTCCTATACTAGCTACAGAGAAAGGAAGTAATACAGGTACCTGAGATGACAGTATATTATAACCTGTCTTCTCTTCTGCTATCATCACAGTATTTGTGAGCAGAAAAAAATCAACATTCAGTTATCAGTGTAGCACCAGCCATTTTCTCCTGCTGTTTGCCAGGTGGACTGAAAATTGGAAAAGGACTCAACAACATCTTTTAAAGATCATAACATTTGCCTTTTCTCCCTCTGAAACTGCAGGGTTTTTTTAATCACAAACATAACTTGTGTGTTCTTCTTCCTGACAAAAACCAAACACAAATCATTTTTCCCCTTCCCAGGCAGGAAATGTCATTGCTCTTTATGTTTTAAAGAATGATCATTGTTTTATTTTTCCCCTTAAGGTTCCAAGTAACACCACTCAGTTTAATTGAAGACCGTTCCCATTCCATTTTCCTATTTCAGCTGTGAAACTTGATGTTATGGGAATCTTGTTGGGCTTATTTGTCTTGTTTGCAGGATTGACTCAGATTAGTGTTGCAGCCATTGTGAGAGTTTGTTTGTTAATGTTTGTGCAATGCATAATCAGATACTGAGAAACCTTTGCAGATTTCATTTAATGCAGATATTTCTGAACAACTGAAGGCTTTTTATTTTCAGTTGTAAATGATAATGACTTGTTCAGCTTTTAAGGGTAGTATTGTAGAATGTATTTCAGCAATTATGCCACCTCAGTAAAATATCATAATTTTGTTTAATTTCCTATAAGCCCCCAAATAAGCTGCACATGAAGTACAGCATTCTGACTGTGACCGGCATGACTAAAAACAGGAGAGTAGTCAAAGGAATTACCATCAATTTCTGTAGTATCTGTCAATATTAAAAAAAACAAGACACAAACCACTCACACTACAAGCAGTGATTCCCTCTTAAATGAAGTTCTTCGTGTTTTTGCTGGACAAGTCTGTTTTACCCTTTATCCGTGGTAGTAGGACCTGAGTGTAAGAATACTCAGTGGTCTCATGAGCATCACTACAATCCACCTAATGTATTCCTTTTTATCACAGAACTGACCCATTTATTTCATTCTGTCTTACTGGCTCCTCTGGTGATCTCAGTGCCCAACTGTGGCATTCTCAACTCCCCCTTCATATGTGAACTCTGAATAATTATGATACCGCTCTCAGTGGAAGTTGTGTTCTATATGCCATTTTGTTCAACTAATTGCAGAAGATAATTTTCTGTGGAACAGATATTAGAGAATAGTGCCACAACAAGGAATTTAGAGATCATTCCTGACTGGATGTATAAACTGATAATTTCTCTCTGATACGTATAAATCCATATGGGACTAGGTTCAAAAGATCTTTTCCAGGCCTAGAGTATTAGCATGTCTCTAAGTTGTTTGATATTCAGTGAGTTACCCTCACAAATAGAATCAAAATATCATTATCTTGATGAAGTCAAAATAGTGAATTCAGTTGAGAAGGAGAAAATACTTCTGGCCATCAGCTCACTGTGGAAAGAGAGGAAAGACTGGACTAAACGTCCTATTGAAGTGTGATGTGCACCAGCTGTCCTGAAATGCAAAGATACTAGGGGACATGTTCATGCCAACTACCTTAAGCTTGCACACATGTTTACCAGGTGCAAGCAAATTCCGTATATATTGAGGGGAGATAAATAGGCAAGTAAAAGAGTAGTTTAGAATACCTGACTTATTCAGTTCATCATCAGGACATATGAATTCTCCTTATGAGTCCTCATCTCAGTCAAAATATATATATATGATTGTGCAGTTCTTTCAAGAAAGAGAAAAGGGACAATAATGTCGGCTTTGAGAGTGGCTTGGTGACTGCGTCAGCCAGTTCCCTCAGGACTCTGGGATGCATCTCATCAGGACCTGTAGATTTGTGGATATTCAGGTTCCTTGGGTACTGACAAATCTGATCTTCACTCACAGTTTCATTTATGTGTATTCAGACCAACTACACTGGATAACTATTCAGTATTTTCATCTTTTCAGTAACCAAAGATTTTCAGATTTTAGATGAAACTGCAGCAGGAGAACAACTGTGGTTATAAAGGACTAAGGATTCAGCAATTCAGGAGCTGAGGGATAAACTATGTTTTCTTCCTGTGACTTTTACTTTAATGCACATATTCTTCTGCAAGTTTGGGGAATACTTAAAAATAGTTGTGCCTATTATACTTCTCCATATGTACAGAGTTAAGAATCCTTTTCAAGAACGTTGGTAAATGAAAGTTACAAGATGCAGATGTGATTTAGAACTATTAATGCCTGTCTATTTGAAGTAAAACAGATTAAGACAGATTTTAAAGCAGATTTGGCACTTGTCTTTTTTTAGATGACTTACTGATGTTTCCTCTTAAAATTGAAGTGCATATTTCTGATAATGCTTGCATATTTTTAGACTTTCTGTGCTCTCCTTTGCTCTTTTTTTTCAGGAAAGCGGTGTATGGGGCTTGTGGATCTCGATCGAGCATGGGCTGCAGAAGGGAGTAACTACTCTGTTCAAGTTACTTCTATGGAGCCAGAGAGCTGTTCTCCAAAGAACAATATGATTGTAGGCACCCCAGTTTAGACTATGAAACTTGCACTTGATTTGAAGTTGATCATAAATCTTCAATGCGTAAAAGCATCCAGCAAATAGAAGCATAGTTGGGAACCAGACATCGTGCATCTTGAACCCATTGTGTTTGGAAAAGGAAGCAGCATGAGAAGTTTTAGAAAGTGAACTGCATGCAGAGCATTGCAAATTGTACTTGTAGTGTGTCATTAGGCAATTTTTGGTTCTCATAGTGAGAAGCTTTTCTAACAATGGTCCGTGGAATGGTATCCATCTGCAGAAGCTTAGAAATAAAAAAGGGGAAGAAGGCTTAGAAGGGAAGGTCATTTCCTTTTCAATAAAGCTGTCTTGGCTGCTTCAAAATTGCATTCATGTTCAAAACTTCGTTTGTGCTCATGGGCAGAGCAGTTATCAGCCAGTCATGCAGTTCACTAGAGGGAGCAGATTTATGATGTTAGTGATGAAAACTGTGCAACAGGTGTTGGCTAGATTTTGCTAAAGAATGCCATACTATTTCATTAAGATTCTCAATACAAATTCGTCAGAATGCTTTCAGCATCATTCTGCATATATTGTATTCCAACTTAATCCTTTTAAAATGGTGTAAATTTTTTACCTTTGGATACTGCACAAAAATTCTGTACCCAGTCATTGGAAAGTGTGTGTGTGTAGCTAAAGAAAGCAAACCCTTATTTCTCCATTGACTGGATTACAGGAGCTAACAATGATGTCAGTGAATGGTTACTTCACTGCCACCTCTGCTAACTGAAATGGATTGCTTTCCATTTGAAAGAGACTTACTGTCAGATATGATTTTTATAAGAAGTTTTCATGTCCATATACATCACCTTCATTTATTTTTATATTCAGTTTAAATTTGGAAGAAGTTGCAGTTGTGGAACTATTTGAAAAGTTCAACTGTAAATGTGTTACCATTAAATGAAAATAAATGTTCTTCTGCATTTGGATTAGTATGCAGTTTTCTACCCTACTTTAAAACTGTCTGTTCATGCTGTCGCAGTGGAAAGAGCTCATAACAAGATATTCCTCGTATGTTTGTGAGTTTCAAACATTTCCAAATTCTGCCATGGTTTAGTTCAAATATATCTGAAGTTTAATCAGCACATGTGGGAAACAGAATTACAAACTGCAGCAGGTATTAGAGGAAAAAAAGCATCCCAATATATTTTATTCTTTATGAAAGCTCTCTCTAAGAGATCTAATTATTTGTTTTAATGTGAAGATTGAAGGAAGCTGTGCTCTTATTTGGAAGCACAAAGGTAAGCAAATAGGTATTAATTCATACCTTCACTGTGAATTCTTAGATAATATAGTGGTTTTTTTATGCAATTTTTTTATAGTTACAAGAGAAGGCAGGGTTTGGAAGGTTGTGTAGGTAGTATAAAACATACAGCAATATCAGTTGCCTTTGCAGTTTTTGCTCAGAGATACGTTTGCCAAAGAGAACTGTTTTTAAGTTAGAACGATGTCAGATCTGAACATTATTCACATTAATCTATTTGAAACTCCAGATTGGATGTCTGGAGTGAGGAAATCTCTCCATTACCTTTTTATGATGAAGAATAATATTATGATTCTGTGCATATGGTAAAACTGAAACCAAATTTATTTTTTTGTTTGTAGCAATTCCCCTGATAAGCCTTGTGGAGGGAAAAGTATTTAGGTTAGTTTTATAACAAATAATTCCAGTCATTTCCGAGTGAACCAAACAGTTTTAAAACTTCATAGGTGTCAAGCATTGTATTTCTTAACTAGTAACTCAAAATTATTTTACTGAACTATTTGAGTTTTATCAGATGTACAACTTGAACACTTAGGCTTATGCAAAGTAAGTGGTACTATTGGAAATTTCCTGGTTAACTGGTCAAATAATCAGCGATTCTAGAGATAAAATTATTGACTAATGGTATGCTGTTTCCTCTTTAGAATATTTCAATTTACTGAGCTGATTTTTCATGAGTTCATCTCAGCTCCATCAGCTGAGATGGAGCCCTTGGAACAGGCCTATTCAATACATTTGCACTAATAATGAAGATGACAATTTTAGTGGCAACTTTTAAGGTAAATATTTCATGATGAGAGAGCAACATTAACTTGTTTCGTGAACTGAATACCTTGAATTATTTTTTTTTGTTGGTCATTCATCCTCAAGTGAAAAAGTTCCATTGAATGTTAAGAATTAGAATGGTTCTTATGCAAATACCTGTGGGTTGGAATCATTGCTGCACCTGAGGAGGCAAGTTCTCTGCGATGCTGATTACAATACGTTTTCATCCACTGACTTTAGTGTATATGGCACCTGACTTTTTAATTAGTTCAGTTGCACGCTAGTTGCGGAAGGATTTCTAATAGATAAAACATAGAGAAGAAAAGGCATTTTCGTTTCTTGGATGTGTTCCCTTCATAGGCAGAAACCAAGATCTAATTTTGGAAAGTGTTGTTAATATTTCTGAGCGTTTTATCCACCATATTTTCATGTTAATTAATGTTTGCACTTTTTTTTTTTCCAGTCATGAGTAATTATTTTATCTTTCTTTTAACTTATTGCTATATGATATAATGTACTCTCTCCTGGTGCTAGTTTTTTGACAAGGAATACGGTAAGTTACTACGAATTGTTGTCAGTATCACTAATATTTAGAGCTCAAACACCTTTAAATGTAGCATTATAGCCCTCAGTTAAATTGAAGAGGTGCAACTGTCCAATAATGGATGCAAGAGGCAAAGGAAAGTCTGTTTCATTTATTTCATTAAAGGAGTAATGAGGAAAAGGCTTATTTAGGTGAAACAATGTAAGAGTTAATTCATCTCTGCCATGCAACAGTCTTGATGACCAGATTTTGATGTGTTTCCTGGTGTTGCTGTTTTCTTTTTCTTATGCTACTGTTTTGGAGACAACAAAAGTTATGTCAGAGACCTCAGCATGATTCCTATGACAGGTGCATCAGGCAGCAGTTTTTGAATCGTTTGGGACTGATGTGCCAGAACAGATGGTCCTAAAATAAGGCTGCAGGTAAGAAAAGGGAGAGAGAAATCTTCTGGTTCTATACCTTGTGTTTGCAGTTGGCAGCTGTTTACTACAGAGTTAAATGGAAGTAAGCTGTGTCAGGTTGGAAGTCTTCCAAGACTTCTTGTTCTGTGATTTTCCAGGAATGGAAGTGGGGGTGACCTACCTCTAATTCCTCATGTTGCACTTCTTGCTTTAATAGTTGCCTTTCTGAAGCCATTGGGGAACCCCTTCCTGTTAAAGAGGAGTCTTGTGAAGGTTTCAAACAGTCCTCTCCATACTATCAGATGCATCCTATCTAGTCCTTTGTGCTTGTTTAGCTCAGAGAATGGTTTTCAAGAGGGAGAAACAGGTTGGATCTATGATATTATGGGAAATGTTAAATCTGGAGGAAATTAAGTTATCTGACATATGAAATAAACATGAACAAGACTAGAACTCACTTTTGATTTACTCAATCACCAAAAAAAAAAAAAAAAAAAAAAAAAAGATAAGAAAAAACCACAGAGTAACTACACTGCTGAGAAAGTCTGATTCTTATCAGATGTTTTAGCCTAATACTTTCAATACAGCTGGTAATACTTTCAGTGTAAGCAGAGGAGCAGTGCAAATGCAGGAGATGGTTGAGTTGAATGGGCGGTAGTTATCTGAGATAGTCCATCTGTGGAACTCAGTCCTTCTAGCAGTTTTGTTTTGCTCCCCATCCCAGCATGCTTAAAGAGATTTTTATCTGTGTTTTTTCCTGGATTGAGGACCATTTCTGTTTTACCTGTGGCTGTTTGAACTAATCTAAGAGCTTCTCCTGTTTTTGTTTCAATTTGTTTTTGTGATAAGCTGACCTACTCCTTGGTCGCATTGACTGTATAAAAATACATATTAGAAGACATGCAAGAGCTAAGAAAATTGTGTAGGTGGTTTTAACAGCTTATACACAAAGAATCCTATTGTTTTGCAAAGAAAATACAAGACTGGTGTACAGGAATAATATAATCAACTTAGAGCTTTGCACAAAACTCCAGAGGTACCAATAAGTTTGTAAGTGTCTGAGTATGCATTTTTATCATGTGTGTTTCTCTGTGGCATCTCTATTCAGCCAGTGGAATTCCCCATCATAAACTCGCACTGAGCCAAGATTTCAAGATTTAAATCAGGCTTTTAAATAGAGCTTTTTTAGAAAAGAAAACAAAACGGATAATTAAGTTATCCATTGTTAAAATAGAAAATAGTGAAGGATCATGGTGGATAGAATCCTCCTGTTTTAGAGCTTAGGCCAACAACTTTGAGCCACCTGCAGCTCCTTGAACAGCAGAGTTGCCCTTTTCTTTGAGGTCTCTGGTCTGGGCTAGTATTGGCAACCAGAACAGAGTTCTGCACTGCTGTTCTGAACTCCTGGTGCCACCATTTAACTAAGTGACTGACTTCTTAAAATTGACTTTTAATTCAGTCTTGCTGTTCAGCTAGTAAGAGGCTATTGAATTGCACAGCTTCTAGTTATTATGTTTTTTCACCAGTTAATATTGTTTTTCATGTACTTTGGCTTAAACTGTAGGTTTATTTCATGAATAGATAACCTGATCTCATATTCATGCTGTGTTAACAGTTCCTGAGCCGTGATGCATATATATTACTGCGGCTCAATATAAGCTTGGATTACATGAACAGATACCTTCTGGTCTGTTGCTCTGACATTGCTCTCTTAAACAAAATCACATAAAATATGGACAATCCAGGTTGTCTAAGAGGCCAGAAAATGAAGTAGTTATATGTATTTTTGTGCCCTGCTTTTGCATGCTTTCAGTTAGATTTGTGGAAATAGCTAATGTTTGGCACCATGAAGGTTGCTTTTATTCATTTGGCATGTTACCATTCAAATACCCATTTAGTGTGGTCACCAACTATAGAAATAGTTAAACAATACTGTAAATGGACATGTTCTCTTTGTTGGGATGATTGCTGACACACTGAATTCTTTTCATTAAGTAATTTAACCGCAGCCATCTCTTTACTTTGGAAAAGACAGAGGAAAAAAGCTCTTGCAAATATATTTTTCTCTCGGTTTTCATATTTGCAGTGCTTGTATAGGGAGATATAATTAGAATTTCAGGATAAATTACCCAAGGTATTGGATGAAAATCAAGACTCAGATAAACATTTAATTCCTCTTCTTTTTTTTTGCATTTGACCATTACACACAAGCAGTTGGTTATAAATGGATGCCTAGTCCTTGTTTGAATGTTTCATATTCAAAGTAGGAATCTGGAAAAGAAAAAAAGAATTAAGTGATTTAAGCAATTATGTAATTTGAAACCTTCAGTTAGTTTATGGATCTCTTTTACAATTGGATTACTTTTATATGCTCTGTCATAAATACCAAAAAGCCCTCTAAAATAAAACATGTTCCAGCTGAATAATCTTTACTGAGAGAGTTTCCAATTGCAGCTTTTAGCTCCAAATAATCTTAAAGTAGCAGGGTATCTCTACAGGATTAGTATACAAAATAGCTGCTGCTAACAAGAATAAATACTATTGACATGTATGCTGCCGGTCTGGAGAGCATAAATCTTCTAATTGATTCTGTGTTAGCACCTGCCTTGCTTGAATGAAGTGACAACGTTCAAGTTCTGAGAGTAACAGTCTCACTCTGTGTGTTCTTGCTTTGAATTTGCTGGTATGCTTGGAAATTACTAGTAAGCTTAGTTTTAAACTTCCAAAGGGTAGTCAGTTTTGTTGGCATTCCTCAAGATTAGGTGCATGTCTTTTTCATCTGTTAACCATGAGGATATATGTGCAAAAAATTGCTGTATTTAACACCTGCTTCCAGGTACAGAGAAGAGTCTATGCAGTGCAGAAAGACCAGATTCAATTGCTTTCTGTTCCAACATGTTTTAAATGTGTTCTTTTTTCCTTCTGTGATCACTGCTTTTAGTTTCATTGAAAGTACAAACTGAGTACTACGCAAGCTTGCCAGTCTCATTTTCTGATAGCATTCTTTAACTTCACTCAAGGGAAAAACAACAGCTTGTTTATCTGTAGTTGCCCCTGCCTTTGAGAGCTGACAGTCTGTGAGTTTGAAGGTGCACTGTTGCACTACTCAGACCACTGCAAAATATTTTTCAGTAGTTTATACTATAATTCTTGAAAGAAGGCAGAGCTGTTTATAGACACTTTACTGTCTGTCTTTCAGCTCTAATACCTCTCCTGCTAGACCAAGCTCAGTTATCTGTCAGAGTTATGCACGGATTAGAAGTAAAAAGACAAGAACAAAATGTACTTTCTTGAATGTGTCAGCAAGCAACCTTTATCTCTTTGTTCTAGTTCACAGAACAGTTCATTAATTCCTTTATTAATTCTTTTATTAATTCTCTTACCCGGATATTCTGCTATTTAGAGCTCTGTAGAGCCCTCTGAAATTGGATTTTTTATTTGTCCTACAATATTTTGTCACTGCCTGCACAGCAGTTTTGAAATCTGTTGCTAGATTCGCTCCAGTCTCTTTCTTAGATTTTCCCTCTCCTTTCATGAAAGCAGTCACAATTGGTTTTCTGTTCTGGAACTTTTCTTACTTTTGCTATTGCAGAGTTTCTTCAAATCCTAATGAAAAAAGCTTCTAGTCTGGAGTTCCCAGCCCATCTCAGCCAGAGCTACTGTGTTTTTCTCCCTTAAGAAATTCTCAGTTAAGGAGCATGCTTACTTATTTAAGACTGTTGAGGTCCATATCCAACCGTGTATTAAATACTGATCTCAAATTTATTGTTTCCTCTCAAAAAGTATCCATAAAAACCTGTAGAAATGTTTAGAAGTGTTATTTGGAGGGAGTTACTGGTTTTGAATATAGAGCTTTAAGAAGAGTATCATCCAAGTAAGATTGAGTGCTACTGCGTTGTTTGAGCAGACTGTAGAAGAATCAGAAACTGTTTTCCAGACCTGTAGATAACCCTGAAACTCCTTAATTTCCTTTCTTACTGAGCACTTAAGCCTCACTTAAATCTTCTCCATCCTCTTGCCACTCATACTGTATTCTGAAGACGTGAATTTAATGGACTTTAAAAAGTCTTTTAAATGCTACATAATGAAAACCACAAATAAACTCTGTAATGCTCAAAGGCATTAAAAGGCTCGCAAGCAACTATGTATGCGATAAATATCATACCAGCCCTGTGCTGTATGCGCTAGACTATATTTCTATGGGATCTGTTTCGCTTTCAACTTGAAGCGTACAGAAAACTTAGTGATATAGGTTGTTAGCTTTACTGAGGTCAGTAGGGGGTATTAAATTTTACAGAATCTGAGGACCTGACTTAGGATTATCCCTGTCCATTACCATTATATTTGTTTGAATATATAATATTGGACTATTTATCTTATGTTGGGGATGGATTCTGCCCTTTTCAAGTGCAGTTGGGTTCTAGGGTTCTTAAAGCTACTTCATTTCTGAGAAGATTCCATCTATTTCTCTCTTGTTTCCTCTAATATCACAGAGCCTGCTGTTTTTTTCTCTGGTACCTCTGGCATTTGATGACACACCTCTTCAGCATCAGCACCCCTCCTGCAGGGAAGAAGACCATCGTTTCCCAGCTTCAAGGCACACCCAGCAGCCTAGGTTTCCAGGGCTGCATTTACTATCTGAAACTCTGGGTTGAAGGCTCAACAGTGGCAGGGACAGCTGCTCCAACAGCTTATAGGGAATGTGTTGAATACATTTCCTGTGTTTTGAAAGGTGTCTCCATAGCAATTAGTTATGACAGCTGAATTAAAAATGATAGCCCAAATGAGAACAGGCCAAGTTGAGATGAGTGTAGGTAATACACCAGAGGGTTGTACTGCCATCCAGAGGGATGTCAAGAGGCTGGAGAAATGGCACCAATGCATGTTGGGAGCCACCTGACTGGAAGGCAGCTTGGCAGAAAACGACGTTATGGTCCTGGTGGACACAAAGCTGAATGTAAGCTAGTAATGTAGCCTTACCACGAAAATGACCAGTGGTATCCTGAGTTATATTGGAAGGAGTGCTGCCATCCAGTTGGGAAAAATAATCCTTCCATTGTGCTCAGCCCTGGTGAGGCCACGTGTAGAGTGCTTTCTCATAGGCTCTTCAATACAAAAGAGACAGACTGGAGAAAGTCCAACAACAGATTTCTAAGATGATTAGGGGACTGGAGCACCTTTCCTGTGAGAGAAGGCTGTGAGAGCTGGGGTGGCTTAGCCTAGAGAAGAGAAGGCTCAGGGGGTACCTCATTGATGTGTAGGGAAGGTGTAAGGTGTAAAGAAGGGAAGGTGTAAAGAGGACAGAGCCAGGCTCATCAGTTCTGCTGCCTAGTGACAAGGTGAGGCAATTGGGCACAAACTGAAATGAAGAAGGCACCCAGCTATCAGGAAAGTTTTTTGTTTTTTTTTTTTTAGTTTTACTCTGAGAGTGACCAAGCTCTTGAACTCACTGCACAGGGCTAACACATTTATGTCAGTAGTTCTAGGTCAATTTATCAGCAACTAGTAACAGAGGTTGCGTCTCGTTACACAACTGTACCTCAGCTCACACAAGTGATGTTGCAACACTGAGACCAAGTGAGATGGCAAATATGAGGACCCAGGGTATTTTATATAACTTGGTCTAATTTATTCCACCTTTGTCAGAATCTGTAAAGCAGTTCAGGTTCAGTACGAAAAAGAACAGTCCAAAGAATTGGGTTGAAGCAGTTCTTTATCATTTCTCTCTGGAAAGGCAATGTCAGACAGTGTATCTAGATTAATATGAATCTGCAAGTTTTTGGGTTATTTTTCACCCCTAATTTTGGCAATGAATCCATGGCATGGAGGAAAAACCAAGTTACAAACACTGCTATAGTCAAGGCTGATTTCTTAGCCTACTGTAAATTGTTTTCTTCTGGTTCTGCAATTACTTGTGTTTTTCTTGTTGTAAGTGTATTTCATGAGCAGAATCAGTTGAATCCATGCTGTGCCAGATTCATTTCATTTGCCTCTTTTGACAAAAGACACTTCTGATTACTTCTCAGACTGATTTATGATCTTACATGATAGAACTCAAGCAGTCCATAGCTTGCACTCTGGGCATACGAAGGTTGAGCAGAAAGAGAAAGCTGCCGTGAAGTCCAGATAATATATGTAAGAGCCTGCTTAATTAAAGGTAGTTCATGTTAGAACTGAGGTTGAGAACGTCTTCGTGGAGATCTCAACATTGCGTTTTTCATTTGTTAAAGTTACAGCAGTAAGTGTGAGGTTAAGTTTGGTTTCAGCTCTCATCCTTGTGGTTTCTGGATTCTTAGCAGCTTTTTTTTTTTTTTTTTTTTTTATTGTGATGTTCTGTATAACATATGTGACTCTGTTCCTGTTTTGTTTTCTATATATTTTCTCTTAGTTACAGATAGTAATTTGATGATGTGATTTTTGCTTTTTCTTTAAGCATCTGTCATCAGCCTTTAATATTGTTGAATGGAAGGTTGTTATGCACTTCATGCCCGTGAAAAAGGCAGTAAACTGTTGATTATGAGCATTCCATAGTATATATTTTCTTACCATGTAAGTAATATTTTTTATTAACTGCTAATCATCCTAAATGGCTTACTTGTGTCTCAGTTCTCATCCCTCATGCTGACCACTAGCTGTGCATGCATGTAACCTATGAAGGTGATGATGGAATTGTGATGCATATAACAGTTTTCTTGCACTGAAGTGTTCTAAGGAAAGGAAACAATAATGAAGCTTTGGCTGCACAGGGTAAAACTGGACTTGGGCAATTGCAGTATGACCTGCATAACAGGCCATAATCTGATTTGTATTCAATTTATTGTATTACGGGCACAGTAGAATCTTATACCGATGAAAATCCGTGTCACAGACGCTTGACTGTCAGGCTGCTTAGGAAACAGCCCTGCATCCTTTTCAGTGAACCCAGCTGGTTTGTTGTGACTGTTTTGCCAAAGGCTTATTGAACTACAGCAATGAATGGGAGCTAACTGGCTGAACCAACCTGGAGCAGACAGCAGCGATGCTAATGTATTGTTGGAAGCATTTTTTTTCAGTGCTGACTGCACAAAATAGCATGTCAATCATTTATTCAGCAGATGCCTAAAGCTGTCTCTATCTCCTTTTTAGATGGTGTCAGAGGCCATATGTGTGGTTTTCCTGCTCAATCTGCAAAGACATTAAGAATTGTTTCACTCAGACGTAAGGACCCATCTCAGTTTTGACTCTGTGCCAGTCTGTAAAATGTGGTTCAGTGCTAAGTATTCTGCTGTCTTGTCCACAAAATATTTCTCAAGCCTGTGTTCTTTAATAGTTGCATCACCTTCATTGCTGGTGTTACTGGGAGCTGTAGGATGCATAGGCTTCCATCAGTGCAGGCAGTTTGCCATCATTTTCTGAAGCTGACTGTGCTGTCCCTCACTGTTCAGATGAACACATCTCCTATGTCAGTCACAGATTTTTCTGCATTCAAAGATTGTGTCTCGAGTAGAACTAATCTCTAAGAGGGTAATGTTAAGTTTGGGGGATACTTCTCATCTTCAATGCAAAACATCTTGGCACAAAAATTGATCAAGTGGCCACATGTTCAAAAGATACATGTATACAGACTGGAATAGAGTGTTCCAGAAATTCCAAAAAGCCAAAAACCACCAAAAACCCCAAACCCGACCAGCCAAAACAGAAGCAAACAAGCAAGCTGCCTTCTTATCGCTAGGTGCATCGCTCTTCCTCTGCTCTGAAAGTAGCACATCTTTAGCAAATCTCAGGCCTTGATTTTCAAAGAGGAGTCTCAATCTGAACCAAATGTATCTATGACACTGGAAGTCCAAGATGAGGATAGTGTGGTTTCTTTAGGACAAGGTACACAAGTTCTGTGTGGTGTGGCATCATGGGATCTTCATAAGGGAATGGAAAAGAGTAAATTAAACATAGTTAAGCATGCATTCATTAGACACCTCTTAAGACCTATTTGCACCTTCCTTTTTTGATTGCTGTGTGCATTTTGAGTCTTTCATATGCAGGAGAACAGCATTACTGCTCAAAATGCCTTGCATCTTCCTCCATGTTTCTGCTCTGTAGCTGCTAATTTGCAGTGAAAATCGTGGTCTATGTTGCACTCAACAACTCTCTGTCTTTGAAAGAGACTCCTTGGACACTTGTTCCTTTGTCCCTGATTCTCCACTTCATCTGCTTGGTATGTGCTAGTCATCTGTCTGAGTGCTTGATGCATTCCTATGGGGCATTTATTGCTAATGTCTTGCTGAGCATCTCATCAGCCAGCCCTGTGACTTTAACATTTGTGATGCTTTCATGCTTCTTTGTTAAATGTAAGGTGTGAGAGCATTTCTCTTACTATTTCCACAATTTCTCAGTCTCCTATGTATCAGTTTGTTACACAACCTCACAGCATTGGAGTAGGGAAGACAGCTTTTTGTACCCTGTTAATTTGTGAGAGATTTGATTCCTATGCTTGCTCACTCAGTGTCCTGAATATGAGAAACTACCCTGTTAAGAAAACTCCATTTAGATCAATAAATCATTGCCAAAACAAATAAATTTATGGCTGGATGTCGAGTCCTGCTGATGGGTATGGATGTGCAATATGTGATCTTCTAGTGACTGGGTTAATTGTTTTTTCAGACTGGTATTCCAAAAGCAGCAAAAGTTAACCAAAAGCAGACAATCCTAATTGAAGTAGGCACCACATCTGACCAGCACAGTTACTGAGACACAAGAATGCCAAAGAGGCTGAGGAGGAAATCTTAAATACTGAGTGCAGCCTGGACAGATTAAATTATTTTACTACCATCTGTGAGTATACGTGATTTTTAAAAGTAGCACGTGCTTTAAAGTTGCTCTATACTTAAGTACCACTATGGGGAGTAACGTGAATGGCTTTGACTTTACGACACCTCCTTCTGGACACTGGAAGGAAAGTGTCAGGTTGCCCTAGACCTTTATTCACAGAGAAGTTGAAATGTTGCTTTTGGCACCTCTCCTGAATTTGGCCACAATGTAATTTGCGGATATTTTCCTTCTGCGTGTTGGAGAGATACAGCCGGATGCTGGTACCAGAGAGAAATCCCTGTGGTTATCTTAAGTAGGACTTCTCCCTTTTTGCCCGTAAAATCTTGACAACAAATGAATCCTGCAAGGGCTGTGGGCTGATCCCTCATCACGTATCTGAGTGGGGAAAAAATATAATCAGTCATGAGCTGGAAATCAGCTCTCTTTCAGCAAGAATCTAATCTAAGCCAGATGCTCCTGTCTTTCCCAAATGCTACTGCGTTATTGCATTGGTTATCAGCTTCCACTGATGTGAATGGAGGGAATGACATTTGGTCTTTGGTGCAGTTTACTTGTCCAGCTCAGTCCTCCACAGGGTTTTGCTGTGGTAACAAATATCTTGCAGAATTATTAGCTTGTTGAAGCTGTGGATAGGAGGCTTAGCACAGGGAAACTGGGGTCCTAAATAGATAATGAAAGAGTGAAGGGTTTTCTGCTGAAGATTTCAGTAAGTGGTAAAACTGCTCAGAGAGGTGTGTAATTGAATGAAACTCACTAGCTCAGTTCATACCTTGTGCAAAGTATCTTTACTATTGTCATAACCATGGTGTTGCTCGACTATCTGTGAAGTGTTACAAAAGGTGCAAAATGCTCTGAGCAGGAGCTATCAGCTCAAATCATATTTTAGGAAGCTGGCATCTAAGCGTTCCCTGAAGGGTTTGGCTTTGTGTTACGGTGTAAACTGGAAGATCTTTGTTTTCTGGATCTAAGCTGTGTGACTCTTGTAGCAACAGCTGATGAGATTAGCTGTGATGCATGCACAGATCAAAACCAATGCTACAATTTAATCCGAGCTGCTGGCCCATCTGTCTGTAATCAGAGCGCTGTGAGTGGCTCTGACCCTAAAATGGTGACAAGTTGTTATTTAGTGTCCCTCAAAATGTCCCTATGGCAGTAGTTCATAGAAACCAAGCAGACACGGCTGCCATCTTTTAGTGCTTTAATGTGGAACAGTGGTGGAGTCATCCCTGTTGGTAGTGGTATGTGGTGCACAGGTCCTGCTTGACCCTCTGGTTTCTTTGGCTGGCCGGGGCCAGGGACACACGCTGACATCTGAGAGCTATTAAAGGAGACTTTGAGCCAGAACGAAGCAAACAAGCAAAAACTTGTAATCCTGTTGAAAAGCATTATTCTGGAAGAACTGCGTTTGGCAAAAGAAGGCTGAATCCTAATGCTCTTATCTATACCTGTGGACTCTGCACCTGGAGAGTAGTGGGTGGCTGTCGGACCTTCTGGAATAACAGCTCGTTCACAAGATCCAAGCTCTGCCTGTACCCCACCGTTGGTGCCCGTCGTTCTCCCCGTTTCGTGGCCCAGATCTGCGAGGAGGGGCTCGGGCGTCGCTCCCCCCCCGCTCCTTTGCAAGGTAAGTGTCCAACGCGACCGAGGGGACGGGGCGGAGCTGAGGCGCGGCCCCGCCGCCAGGTGCCCCTCAGCGGGAGGCGGGCGGCCCGCCCTCGGGCGCCCCTAATGGCTGCGGGCGGCACGGCCGCACCCCGGCAGCACCTCCTCCGCCCGGCAGCGAGGCGGGCGGGCAGCGCAGAGGGGCTCACCGCCTCCGCTGCCGCTCCGGAGCTCTCGCGGCGCAGCCGGGGTGTGCGGCAGCCTTAGTACCCTCAGCATCGCGGCCCGCCGCTTGCACCGTCGTTCCCCGGCAGCGGCCGGTTCGCGTCACTGGGGAGCCCCGCCGGCCATGGAGCTCTCCGTGCGGCTGCTGCTGGCCTCCTGCCTCTCCCTGGGGGCGGCCGGAGAGTTTGACAGAAGGTAAGGGCCGGCTGCGCGGGGGAGCTCCTGGTTGGGGTTGCCGCGGGCGGAAAGAGGGCACGGGCTGTGCTCCGGGAGGGCTTCGGCGGCCGCCGGGGTGCGAAATGGCTCCGGGGGGCTCCTTGGCCGCCCCCGGGACTGTATCCTCAGCCAGGCGAAGTTCCCCGGAGCCGGCGGCCGCAGCACGGTGCCGACGGGCTTGGGGGACGAGTAGGAGCACCGCATCGCCCTTCCCTGCCCGGGGCCGTGCCCGTGCTCGGCTCCGGGGAGTCAACGCCGTCACGGCTGTAGAAAGTTGGTCGCTGTTAGAAGGGCTGCGTTCTGTGAGGATTAAACGCGAAGCGCTTCACGTGCCGCGAAAATAAAATAAGTTTATTGACGCCTCGAGGCACTAGAAACAGAATACAGTGAACTGCAACTCAAGTTTTAACATGAAGCCAGGTGAGAGCGACCGCGAGGAGAGGAGAGCAGAGGAGAGCCCCTGCCCGGGGCCGGAGCGTCAGGTGGGGCGTGCGGCGCGGGCTCGTGCCGTGGCGGTGTGTGGTGCTGCGAGCTGCTCGCTGCCTTCCCGCCTGTCGCTGAGGCGCGCTGACAAGTCGCGGCAGCGCTTTGCCGTCGCCTAAGGCTGCGCTGCCTCTTTTCCTTCAGTTGTTATTTACGGTCACGCCAGCTCTCCCTTTGTGTATGTTTATCGTGTAACGCCAAGATCGTGTTTTGATTTTTTTTTATTTTTATTTTTTTTCTCCACTCCCTTCAAGTCTCGGTGAGAAAATCTGGTGACATATCGCAAAACAATCCAATGCTGAAACTCCCGATGGTGTTTTATTGCGTGCTATAGGTAATTTCACAAGTCTGAAGCAATTTAATAGGGACCTGTGAGTGGCAGCAGCGAGCACGTTGCGAAACGTGTCGGTTGTTTCAGGTTGTACAACGTTAACGCCAATTATCTTCTGCCTAAAGCTATGTCCGGCGTCTGAACAACATGTTGTATTCATAACAGAAATATCACAGGCTCAGGTCAAAGCCCTTTACCAAAAGGAGTGTGTTATTAGTTTTGTTGTTGTTAAGATGGAATGATTTTAGTTAGTTACTCCCAAAACGTTTCACCAACTGTCTTCGAACTGTCTCGTTCAGGTGGCCCAGACAAATAATCTCCTCAGCAGGACTGTGCCGGTTTGGAAGCAGAATTGACTGCTGCTGGGGCTGGGCCCGTTTGGCCTGGGGACAGTGCCAACGTGAGTATCATTGCTGCTGGGGCTTCTAGTCACTTGTAGGAGAGGCTTGTACGTGCACTTAGCCATCCTTCACACACAGTTGTATAGTGGATGGCCAAGGCTTTTGCACGTGTGAGTCCGACTTACTTAAAAGTATGTTGTCAGGTCAAAATCCAGCCTGTAATTAACAGTTCTATAAATTTTTTTCAATCAAGAAGAGTAAACTTTGTGTAAGGCAATGAGAATCTGTGAATTTCTGTTTTGTTTCCACTTCATTTCATTCCTAATAACCTGTCATAACACTGCAGTGTCATGTTACAAGCAGTGCAGGCCGGAATATAAATATCTGAGAAAGAGATATAAATAATTGACATTTCATTTTAAAAGCCAATAAATATATTCAATTTGATACTAAAGATCAAGCATTCTTATAGTAACCTCAAATTAAGGGTGTATATACCAGCCTGACAGCATCCTTTTATTGGGTCGCACGTGAAGAGAAAAATCTCTAAGATTATTTTCTTATAATATGCTAGAGTCCTACTCTAACATGCTATTTAGAACCCCTTATAATGGCAGGATAAACAAACAGATAAGTCTTCATCATTAAGGGCATCATCTAAAAGTACTCTATGGTAGCAGGTAGGGCAGTGTAGAAGTTCAGGTTGTTAGGAATCACAGACTTGATTCAGGGAGCACTGGCTCACGTGTTCACACACAGTTGACACATGAGTGATTTCTCCAAAGTTTTTGCAGGACTGAATCTATAAATAGTGCTCCTTGCTTTTTTTAAAATGAAGATGCAAATGACTAGGTTATTTTCTGCCAAGCCGCTTTTAAAGCAAAACAGGTGTTGAATACTGTTAGATGCATAGGCTACAGGACAGTGACACAGACAGGCAGCAGGCAGGAAGAAAGGCAAAAGATAGAAGTAGTGTTGGCGGTGCAACTGTACACTCTCAGCAAAGGTTTTGTTCAAATCTGTGAATGGCAGCACTGGCTTCTTCCATCCTAAGCATGTTAAAAGCTTGCAGTGTTTAATAGGTATATAAGATGACTGGTGAAAAAGCTATGCAAAGTGCGTTTGGAACATAACACGCCTGCTACTGTTATCAGATGAGAAGATCTCAGATTGGTATCTCTGAGCCTGTATCATGAATCATTTTGAGTATTAAGGCTGTAGCTGGTAACAGAAATAATCTTTTCCCTGGGATGAATGTTTATAGAGAAGGAAGAATAATGTGAAGTAGTCGATTGCATCTACTCCAGAAGTGATAGAATCTATGTCTATCTTTTGAACTTGTATTTGGAAACTGTTAAGCATTTAAATGTTTGAGGTTATGGACATTTAACTGACAAGTATCAATAATTTGCACTGAAATAAAAGAGGTCTCACTGTGGCTTTTCACTTAGACAAGTCTTCTCCTGTGTGATGGCCATAAATTTAAGCTTGCTGGAAGTCAGCTACAGATATACTTGTCCTTTAAATTCTCTCTTCCCAACTCTGAATTGGGGTTGCTGTTTTCAGAGTCTTGGGAGATAGCAACAGTGTGAAGTCATACTAGTAAAAAAGTCATAACTAAAAGTGGAAAAAAAAAGAAAGATACAAAAAATACTGTACAGAGGGTTTTTGTCATCTTTCTTACTCTGAGTTTTGTCAGTAAGATCATTTGTAGCAATTTGCCATCTTCTTCAGATACCAGAAATCTTCTTTACTTAATGCTAAATCTAAGTGGATTCTCTTCTCCATCTACCTTTTGAAATACATTATTCGCTCTTCCAGGGAGTGCAGGGATCAATTCTATATGATCATCTCCAGTGGTTGGGACCAGATTTTAAAAGGAATACGATTCTCACTTAAAGGTAGAAATATTGTTCCTTTTTTTTCTTTGCTTTTAAAGACTACTGAGAATTTAGAAAAGCCTCAAGTGTGTGGGTGAAGACCTTGCTTAAAACCTTAGCAGTTAATTCTAGTTCTGAAACAGGAGCCAAACTCTGAGAAAAGTAAAGCAAGGAAATCTGTTCCAGTTGTGGGTGGTGAAAATTCCGGTTGTATCACGGAGTGGGAGATTACACCAGACGAAAGTGAATCTTTCTAGTGCTGGCAGCCAAACAGAAAATCTGTAGTAAGCTCTCCACCTTGGGAATGTGGCATTCAACGTGAAGGATTAACCTCACACGGAAGGCAGCATTCCTGGCCTCAACTGCAGCCTTGAGCTTCTTACTGTATAAAAGGATATCTCTGCAAAGGTTCCAAAAATTCAAGTCTACTGTAGAGAAAGACAAGCCTCTTAATCCTGTCCCCAGAATGAGTGGCATAGATGTTAACTTCCCTTTACTAGATTTATGTTTTCTTTGCCATTTCTAGAATAAATTGTATTTATGTGATGAAAACAAGTATAGAATCAGACTTAAAACCATGTTGTGAGACCCTGTTTACTGTGGGTTCAAAAATGAAGTGGTACATATTCAGGCAACTGTGCTGAGCTTTTTATTAATGGACATCAACGGCTGTACTCAAGCCAAGTGGTTTGAATCATCTTTGCTATGCCTGCAAGTGCTACAGCACATTTGCACTCTCACCTGTTTACTCACTCATAACTTGCTGTGTATACACCAATAGCCTTTGAGTTTATCTTACTGAGAGCAAATGTGAGTGCCATGCTGGAGACAGAGAATAGCAAGAATACAGGCTCTGATACATGAGAGAGCTGCAACATACAGAGTTACCAGAAGGACTCCAGGCTGTGATAAACTACAGGCAAGTAGCTGCAAATGTACTCAGATATATTTCCTACTGAAGTTGTGCTAGCTGCTCCACCAAACACATGTGGGCCAGTCTCCTGCCCAAGCCTATTGAGGAAAGCACGTGGTAGCTTAAGACAGCTGTGTGGTTTAAGGTAATGTCAGCTTTAGAAGGGCAGGAGTGTGGCCCAGCAGACAAGTAGTAACTCATTAAGCCATAGTAATGCAGTGCCTGTGATTCATCATCCATGCATAAGGATGCACTTGGTAACAAATGACTGAATTTCAATGGCAAAGCTTTTTTGGTGAGAACAGATATGGACAGTATATTCATAATTGCTTTTGTGTTGCAAGGCAGCTGCATCTGTGGTACTGTGTTATCCTAACCCAGAACCCATTTAAAGTATACAGATGGATAGGGGAAAACCAAGCTGGGACATGTAGTATTGCATGCATCTTGCACAGACATACTTTACTCACATATCAGTTGAAAAAAAAAAACAAAACAACCTTCATACAGCTGTGAATATACACATATGTATTGGGCTCTGGAACCTGGTGACCCAATAGTGGCCTTTCAATATCTAAAGGAGAGCTACAGGAAAGAAGGGGACAGACTCTTTAGGTGGGTCTATGAGAGTAAGGAGAGGTGACTTCAAGCTTAAAGAGTGTAGATTTAGGCTGGATGTAAGGAAAAAGCCTTTCATAGTGAGGATGGTGAGTCGCTGGTACAGGTTGCCCAGAGATGCAGTTGATGCCCCATCCCTGGAGACTTTCATGATGAGACTGGATCAGGCTCTGGGCAACCTGATCTAGTTGTGGTGTCCCAGGTCATTGCAGGGGAGTTGGACTAGATAGACTTTAAAGATCTCTTCCAACTTAAGGTTTCTATGACTATGATTCTATGATATACATGAGAAGCAATGTGATGCTTTTTATTCTTCACAATGAAAGTGGAATTTCTTCTTCCAGCAAGCCATGCTAGGGGCTATTTTAAACTTATTTGTTCTTTATTTGTGGACACTTTTGCCACTGATCCACCTGGGTACCTTGAAAGACATCCTTAGAACTAGTCTACCTGCCTTGCTATAGCTAGCTTCCAAAAAGCTCTGTTGTTCTTTTAAAGGTATTAAAATGATTTCCAAATGTATGTGCTTGTCATGAACAAAATACACCTGCTTTGTACTTGGCTGCATGCCTGTTTGTAATTCATTTGTATGCTAGTTACATGTAGTCAAGCTACACTAAAGATGTGGGCTGCGTTTTGCTTCATAATTTCTCTTGCAATTTAACAGCCAAGAACTAAACCTGTTTTATTAAATAAGAGCTGGCAGAAAGAGATACCACTAATTTAATGTAGATTATAAAAATTGAGCAAGATTTCTTAAGAGAAGCAATAGCAAACTGCTTGAATTCTCATTCTAGGTTACGGTTTGGACAACTCCTTTGCTAGAGGCAATAGCAAGTGTGGTTTTGCTGCATTCCCATCTACAAAATACAAGTTTGAATCCACAGCTTCTGTAAACTGATGCTGGCCAACTGTCAGATCCTCTGTTGGCACGAGTCTGCATGGCTAGTGAAGCCAACAGGGCTAATTCTGAGAGTTTGTCTAGTGAACAGAAAGCTTTGTCCAAAATGTTTAATAAGAATAAGATTTCACTGAAAATGAATTGAACAAGCTTTGCTTTTGTTTGGTTATTTCAATTCTGAATTCTCCTTAAACATTAACAAAATTAATGAAGTCTATCTTGAGAAGGGACTGTGAAGATGAGTACACTCTTTTAGAGCATCTGTCTATTGCAGCTCAGTCTGGTTATCTCCTTGTGCTGAGATTTGACTGTTCTGCCTATGGAAGAAAATCAGAATAAGTCAGCAAAGGCTTACAGTAAATCCACAACAGTTAGCATTAAAAGCTTAGGGACAGAGCAGTCAAGAAGCTGAACAGTAATCCATTAGTAAAAGTAGAAGTCAATCAGTTTACACCTCATTTAAGCACTGCACCAAAAAAAGTCAATTGGAAGATGTCAGATGAGCGTTAAGATTTAGTCCAACCTAGTAAAATGCATGCTATTGCAGGAAGCTCTTAGGTGACCTGCAGTAAAGAGGGGGGGAGCTTGTGCAAGCTGAAATGGCAGATGCAGACATAACCAAATGCTTTGCTGGAAATTGTGCATGCTGCTGCCTTTTACAAGTGCTATGGAGAAACCCATACTGTATATGCTGCTGCTTCTGTCTCAATGTGTGTCTATGCTGTGTGATTTATTTACAAAGATGCATGCTGGTGGGCTGGGAAGAGGTGGTTGTGCTCTCATTGATGCCTGGATGATTTTGCGTAACCAACAGTAATGTTGATGGGAGTTCACCCACGTAAATCGTGTCATACATCAATGGGAGAAGAGGCTGTGTGTCTTAGGACTTCTGTTTGTTGCGCATCACGGTGCTTTAAGTGGAAATGGCAATTCTGTATAGTCAGAGATGCACGAATCTTTAGTGAAATAAAACCATAATTTTGTCAGTAATGACCCTTGGCAGCATTGGCTTCCACGAGGTTGGCCCCCTGGCAGAAACCTCATTAACATCAGCACGAGTTTTGTTACTAAATTTGTGGTTGTGGCAACACAATATATATTAATGCATTGTGTCAGCAATGTTTCATGAATATTCATGTGCAGTGGATCTTATAAAATGACCGATAATTTTGTGCATCTTTAGATGTCTATTTTGTGAAAAATACCAATACAGAATTGCGATATTTAGTTAATTTTGCCATGCAATTTAAAAAATAAATAAATGAGGTTTTGCTATTTTTATTCAGTTAGCGTTGTAGGGATTTCTTCATGTTAGAACCTTTATGGTTCTAAAGCAGTTGTAACTTTGCTATGTTAAAGATACAGTATCCTTTTCCACTCCTGCGTTGCATCTTTTCTGCATAGAATAAGAGTTCTGCAGTCCACTTTGTCCCCAGGAAATGTCACTAGCAGTATGTTCTGACCGTACTGTCAGTTTGAATATGGAGCTTCCTTCAAAGCCCAACAACAGCCCCAGCAACCTCCCTCCATTAAGAGTCTTGCTGGTTAAAACAGGTCTAAATCAATAGAAGTGACAGTCAAAGCGAACCCTTAAACACTGGTCATATATTACTTAAAATACAAAGAGCTACTGCTGTTAACTCCCCACCTTTTAAAACACGGTTATGTAGACTGACAAGGGGTGCATCTAATATTCATTTTTATTGGCAAATAAATCGTTTTAACGTGAACATGAAATGTCGATCTGTTTCCATCTTATTTAACTTTCGTATTATATTCAGTTTCATATCGTAGTAAGAGCTGAAAAGGTCTCTTAAGTGTTAACTCCAGTTTAGACGATCAAAATTTAAACACCATAAACATGACCAGTAAATGTGTATGCCAGTGTATGCATTGGTTGAAGACATTCAGATGCTTTAAAATGAGCGATGCTAGTTACTCTCAAATTAACATCCTGGTGCAAACCTTTTACGTTTATTTTATGTTATGCAGCATTAGCAATGCATACATGTATATTTAAATGAAAGGATACTGTCTCTTTAAGAAAAGCATTTGTGTTCTGTTGATGGAAACATGGGATCTAAACCATGAAACACGAGAGTTTGTACAACATTGTATGGCAAAGTAGCTCCTTGGTTGAATAAGAATAGCATCACATCATGATATTTAATTACTGTTATGTATCAGAATGTGTTTGTTAAATCTCCTAATGCGATGCAGATGTAAGGTGTTTCTATTTTTAAACGTGTGCCAGAACTTATTTTTTTATTTCAGAAAAGCTCTGACTGTTGAATGTGTGTAAGTCTCCAGGAATGTAACAAGTTGATAAAAGGCCCAGCCAAGTCCATCCTCCTTACAGGGGAGGGGGAAAAAAAAGCAAAAAGCTGGAATTTCTTTTTTCTTTTTATTTTTTGGATATTTGTTTTACAGCTTTCTACGTCTTAAGGCAGAGAATAGCCAGCCTAAGGTGCCAGCCCAAAGGTTAGCCCAACATATTTCTTGAAATAATTTTGGAAAGATTATGGCTTAGAGCTGTGGCCTCTAAGTCATTAATTGTACATTAACGCTATAATACGTGGCAAGAAGATCTAGATGTTCTTTTTTTTTTTTTTTTTTCCTTTTAAATACTTTTGAAGCATCTGATCTGGGGAGGATGGAGAGGGTGGGAGAGGGAAGGAAGCTTAACAAGGCTGTTTCATCCCAGTCACCCATCTGATAACGTGCATCTCATCTCCTACCCCACTGCACTTTTTCCTTTTTTCCTTTCTCTTCTTTCCTTTATTTTACTGTCAAGCCCCAAGTATTAGTTTTGCTTTTCTGTAAGTTGTTTATACTCCCAGCATCACATTTACAAGCTGCCAGGGAGGCCTGAATTTGCTTTCACAGTATAGAATTGTGCAGCAGGAGGCTGGTTTGGGATGGTTGAAGCACTTACTGCCCCCCTTTGCCTGCTTTGCACCTCCTCTACAGGTTGTCCTTTTCACAGCAGGGAAATGCAGCCCCTGGCCTACAGCAGTGCATAGCTTGGCATGTTAGAGCAAAATGAAGTCAGTGCTAGTTTAGATTAGTACTCAGGGCTGTAGACTTCTGCTTGAGAAGTGGTATGTCTTGTTTACTTTTCCTGGTGGTGGGAGCACCAGTCTTTAGAGAGGGAGTAAAGCCATCAGCTGTGCATTAAAGTTGGCTTTGTTACTGTGGTATAGAAGTTACTGCACTGAAGCCACTGGGTGTTATATTACTATAACTGAGTTAGTGGTAAGGCCCCATTTCTTTTCTGCTGCGACTTGTGACACTCCTGCTTGCCTGGAATTTGGTAGAAACACAGGAAGATCTGTGTAACAAACCTGTATTTGAGGTGATAAAGCACTGTTCTTTAAGGAATTGTCATGAGCCGGTTGAAAGACAAACATGAAAAACATGACAAGACAGTACTGTTCTTATGCATTGTGTTTGACCAAATTCCCACCATTTTTTAAACAGCTCTAAAGCACGTAGGTATTATAGGTATATATCTCAGTGTTAGCTAAGTGAGTTTGTAAGTGTTGTTCTGACCAGCAAGGCATTCATGAACTGCGGTCTGGATTTCCATATGCAGTTGAGAAACACATTTGAGTGCAATGTAGGCAAGCAGAGTTTGCTGTAAGGAATAGCCCCCACTGGCTGCAGTTTGTTGTGTTAATGTGCCATTACCACAATCATGTGTGCAAATTGAGTAACTGATCTATGATCTAGTTGGGTGTGTAAAACTAGGATCCACTTACCTAATGGAACTATATACTTTAGGCAGAAGCTCGTGTGCATTTTAACTTGTTAACATGAATGCTACAAATAAATGCCAAAAAAATCCCAAAGAGCAAACAGCGACTCAGCCATTATATATCACCATTGTATCTGATGTTATTATCAGTCTCTAGTTACAGAAGTTCGTGAAGAACTTCTATTATCTTTCAGCATAAGGAATGTTTTGCACATGAAATTATCTGAAAGTTAATACCTGGTGACCGTAATCAAGCTTATTAAACTCCACGGGGATGTATATTGTGACTGCTTGCGCACTTATCTGCGAAGTAATTTTATTTTTGCTGAAGTAATTCTGTAATGTGAGTTATGGTTATTGCATGGTTTTACCACCTACTGATAACTGTGGTAGGTTAAGCTTTGTGCATTCCTCTGTGTTTGTATGTGATGGAGCAAAGAAGAAAGATGTAACTTTGAAAGAGCTGCAGTGATTTGAGTTAAAAGTAGCTCATACTTTGGGGGAATATCTATATCTAAACAGCTGTGTTAGTGAGATATGCTTGTTTTACTGAACGTTTGAGACACAGACATTGCTGCCCGTACCTGTGAAAGAAGCAGGTGGAATTACAAAGACTAATGGGCTGAAGGAAAAGACGTACAGGACTTCAGATTGAGGTTATGGTTTGCTAGTGCCACAGGAAAGGGGGAGACACCTTCAGGTGAAGGAGAAAGCACACAAAAAAGCTTTCTTTCACCTAGATGCAAATCCTGTTTTTAAGTTGGCACTGTGGGAGCATAAATAGTGATCTTAGGATTGGAAGTCTTTTGTAGGTTCATCACTTTAAGAGTAAGAGTTTGTGGAGATGAATAGTACATAATAACCTATGGGCTGATGCATAAATTACTTCCTGTGTTTGGGCAAAATGAATGTTAAGAAACTGGGATTTGGGTTGGGGTCAGGATAAAAAAGGGGCTATGTGTTACTTGGAAAGAGACGTGCAAGGCAGATGGTCAACATGGATTATTTCAGATGCAGGTAATTCTTATACAATTTTGACTTCAGAGAGCTGAAAATAGAGGTTGGAGAACAGATTGAACACCTGTGGTCTGGTATTTTGAGGCAGATGTGAGCAGAGTGCTGCAGAAGGAGCAACTAAAGACTATGAGGGCAACTTCTATCAATGAAACACTCTTGTGGACATCACTCATAGAAAGAAGGTGTGTGGAGTCAGGAGTTAATATTATGGAACAAATTCAGCAGCAGAGCAAAGTGTTATAATGTTCAGGAATGTCCTCACATCATTACTGTCTTCTGATGGAAGACATAGCTTTAAGTGTTGGAAAAGCAGATGAGAATTAGGTAGGAAGAGAAGTTCAGGATTTTTCATTGCTGGTCTCTAATAAGGAAGAGGAGTTAGTAAGAGTCAAGTAGTGCAACTGTCTCATTAGGACTCCACCAAGCAGCACTTGGTAATGGAGTTAATAAGTTGTTAACATTCTAGGGAGCTGAGTGCACGGGGAAAATAAAGGTAGAAAAACAAATGACAGCAATGCCTCCCACCACCAACACTGTAGACCCATAATGAATTAATTGAATGTATGCTTCATTTATGTACTTAAGCAGCAATTAAAAAATCATAATTCAGAATGATTCAGTCATGCTCAGACGCACCAGCTGTTCCCGGTGTCTGAGAAGATGGGTGGCTTTGAGCATTTATGCAAGTGTAACACATGCTGAGGGCATATGCATTTCACTAGGAATTCTTTCTCCCACACTCGATAAAAAAAAACCACAAAAGCAACTCTAAACCCAATTCACTCACTCATGTTTCAGTTCTCTATTGTTTTTACAGGGTTTAATTTGTCCTGAATTTTACTTGAAGCTTAAAATGCAGTATTTATCGTCTTATTTTGGAAGAAAAGGTAGTTCTTGACGACTTTCAAAATAGGTACTCTGTTAGATTCCTGGCTAAATGAAAGACTGAAAAGATACTTCCTTGCCTCCCATTAAAGTCAATTGGAACTGAAACAAAGCAAGTCTTTGTGTCAGGCCCAAAAATAATTTAAAATGAAAAGATTGAATTGAGGTGGTCATGAAACCGGTGTTTATTTTTTGGTATCTCCTGAATGAACTGGGCAACAAAGTGAAGCGGAGAGTTTAGTTGTGGTTTATGGCCTAGATAAATAAACAATGGTTGACTAATGATGAAGATAGCTGTGCTAAGGATTTTTTTCAGTCCCAGCTCATGTGACTGTCCCGTGAGAATGCCAGTTTAAATGCTTTCAGAGAAGGCTACTTGGCGAGTGGCAAGCTTGTTTAAGCAAAGACAGGATGGGGCTTTGAACAACCTGGTGTAGTGGGAAGTATCCTTGTCTATAGCAGGGGGGTTGGAACTAGATGGTCTTGAAGTACTCTTCCAAACCAAACCATTCTGTGATTTCTATGATACAACTTTTTTTTCAAACAGTTTAAAGACTTATAAAGGAGCAATTTGTGAGGCATAAACCTGCCCACCCCTCTGGGCCTAGAGAGGCTGATAGAGGTGCGGTGCAAAAGGCAGTGTAGATGTAACCAGTGGAGCCCCAGCCAGCTGTACAGGCTTGGCTGAGTGTAGTTTATAGCCGAAGCTCTGAGTGCAATGGTTAGGTTTATGGGAAGTCATGTAAATAGCTTGGTGACAGTGACAGATTCCATGTAGGAAATGCTGTGTGAATTTTGGAGGTGTTGGTTGAGTTACATGCATTGCAAAGCTTGCTGCAAAATGCTTTTCCCTTTTATATGGAAATTCTTTTGCTGTAATATGGAACTAAAATTGAATAGAATGTTTTATTTAAGTTGTGTAACATTCAGGTAGCTATGGCTTACAAAATACATTCTAATAAAAGAAATTTCTTCAAGTACCCTGCTTGGCAGCAAAAGTTGGTTTCCAAATAGTTGTTTATGTGCAGAAAGCATTTTGTAATGTCTTTGGCTTTATGGATAATGCTTAGGCAATCGTTAGGAGTAGGGATTTTCAAGCTGTGGGCTGCTGAGGCACTGACATCTCCTTTAACTGAGACTTTTGAAAACAAAAGTTTTCAAAAAAGTCTTAGTTTTATCTTCAGAGTAAGAGATAGTCTAGATCAGGACTTATCCATTCGTGTGTCATACAGGACATCAAATATTGCAGATAATACTATGGGGCTAAGCTGGTTAATATATATTAGACTAGCTGATCTGTTGAGGATGCCACAGATCCCATCACCCATGTCTTCTGTCTGTAATTAGTTGTTCTGTGTAATTTGCTTTAGATGTTTTATTCATGCTAATGAAGAATTTTTTGCCTAGTACAATGTTCTACTTGGCTGGCTGAGAGAATTAAAAGGAACTTGCGGAAAAAGACAAAGTCTGATTCCTCCTGACAAAGATATTGGATCTTCTGAATTAGATACACTTTTCCATTTCTAAATTGTGAAAGGCTTTTTGTCTTCAACTGTAAGATCTTTTTGCAATCTGAGCTGCTGCTAATGTATGCTTCATGCATTTGAGGAGAGAAAGGCATTTTAGTGTCAGCTAAACTAAAGTTGTGGTAGGTTCACTCAGGGAAGTTTACCGCTTCATTCCAAACTGCCCTGAGAGTAGAGAGCAAATGCAGTCCCAGCCCCAGCACTGGACCAGACTCATTCCATGCTAACTGTTGCTTCTTGTGGGAACTGCTGATTCTGGATGCTTAAGGAAAAGACTCTAGATCATTAGAAATGTATTTGCAAAGTTCTTTCACAGCTGCAACTAATCTCATTCCTGTTTTAATTTTGTTTAATTCAGCCCTGTTGAGCAGCCTGGCTGGAATGCAAGCTAGTGCCTTCTGACAGATCTCTGTTCAAATAGATCTTTAATACATACAATTTTATAACATAGACTGTTGTCAGATCAATGAATATTACAGCTGGATCCGGTTAGTGACTTTGTAAATTGCAAATGATACTGATAGTTTAGAAAATTCAAGTCAGGGTAAAGAGTAAATCCTAATTACAGAGTATTCGAGTTATGCCACCCTCTGTTTTCTTTCTAATTTGTGTCTGCCTTACTTAAACAGTAAGCTCACCTGAATTTTACATCTGCATTCTGTCACAGACTGAGAAAAGCTAGGGCATGTTCTAGTTTACCAAATTTAATGACATGAACTATAGTGCACAAATACACAGAGCAAGTGTAGGTATTGTGCATGCAAGCTGATGAGCTACTAGAAGAGCTTAATATGACAGAAACAGCGCAACCTCCTGTTGTACCAAAATAGAATACCAGTGAGTCCCACACATGCTGGGGTGCCCATCATTTTTGAAAGTACATTTGTTGTTTAAACAGTGGTATTTGAGACATACAGTGATGCTTAAGGGAGGAACATAAGCAGTACTATTTTTGTTAGGTCATTGCCATTTGTTTTAAAGTAATGCACTGTCAGTCTTGACTGGAGCCAAAGAATAATGAGTGCTCTTCTATTTGCAGCAATATGCCAACCAGGATGCAAACACGGAGAATGCATTGGGCCAAACAAGTGCAAGTGCCACCCAGGATATACTGGAAAAACGTGCAACCAAGGTAAGAAAGTGAAGTCCAAGAAAGAGAATTTGTTTGTGAAATCACAGAAATATTGTTGACCTTTGTTAATGCTGTGTATGTTGCCTGCAGGCATAGGATAACAAACTCACATACCATGTCTGTTACTGCTGTAGCTGTTCTGAAACTGGGACTGACATCTGTAGAGAAAATGGCATCTGCAGGGGGATGATACTAGGAAAACAATTGCTTTTGTTCAGGTGAAATGAAGGAGATTAACATGAAGTATGTATCCATGTGCTGTCCTCTATCTGAATCAAGTAATTTAAATTTCATGGTGAGGATTGTTATTTCATAAGGTCACAATTCTCAGATTCAGATAGTGAAATAGTATTTCTTCAATTAAAAATGATTTCTTAAATACTTTATCTTTTTTTCTTGTTTCTAATCCTGACCTAGGTAGCTTAGCGATAAGCTGCACTGTGTAAATAAGAGTTGAAAAGATGGAGTGTTGTTTTACTGCATTATCATTTAGTTCATTGTGGGTTGTATTAATCAGGTATCCATGCATGGTATTGGTGACAGAGTTGCTGTGGCAGATGTCCATGAGGCTTTTGAGGTGCCTGCTGACAGTGATGTCCCAGATATCCATCAATCAGATCAAGTCACTACAGCCTATATCAATTCTACCTCATATGGCTGTTCCTGGAGTCAGAATATGCATTCTTGCAACATGCTGATTCCACGTTAGGTTGAGACCCAAGTATGCGTCGTTGTTGAAGAGTCTGCTTTTGCTGGGAGGATATCTGAATGTATGGCTGGGAAGGGGGCTACAGGAATGCTCAGCCCCACCCCCAGTGTAGACAGCTGGGTGGATTAGAACCGTAGGCATCCCATGAAGCCCACTTATGTACAGGATAAATGTGACCAGTGTTACTGTACTTTAAAATTGTAGCTATTCTGTTCACTTCAGGGGCTATCTTTTTCTTTTCTGTTCTAGAATAATAATTAGTAATAACGAAGTAATGGTATAGGCAGAAGAAATGTTGGAATTTCCCTGTGGAGATGGAAGTCTTTCTAGGATATGTGAATGGTGCTGGGCTGTGAAATGTGAGTGCTGATAAACAGGCTTTACATCTCATCTGTTCGTGGTCTCAAAGATAAAGCCACATTCCAGGGATCAGTCCAAGAGAATGACAGAGCCTCGCAGCAGAACTGTTGCACTGTGACTGTGTGAGGATGCCTGAAGGCTGATCCTTTTCCAGTGACACTGCAGTGGCTGTGCCAATCACAGAATGGCCTGGGTTGGAAGGGACCTCAAGGATCATCAGTCTCCAACTCCCCCGCCACAGGCAGGGCCACCAACCTCCACATTTAGTACTAGACCATGCTCTCTTATGTTGCTATCAGCAGCAGCCAAATTGCAGTAACTTTGCACAAATCTTGTAGGTAACTTCAGTGCTTCCCTTCTCGCTTTCTAATTCTGGGTTCCATAAGCAGTGAAGGGGGGAAAAAAAAGAAAAGCAATATTCTGAAAAAAAATGCCTTGTGCCAGCTCTCTGGTTTGTAGCAGCAAGAACGAAACTAAAGCTTCTTTCAAAACATTTTCAACAGTAAATTGGTACCAACTCTTCATTAAGACCTATCTTCATAGGCAAATGTGAAAAGCTGCAGACTTGCCATTTTTACAAGTGTGCGCAGGTTACTTCGTGTGACTGGGAAAGGTTGTCTTCATGTGAAGAATATAAAGCATCTTTTTTGCATATTGCAAAGATTTGTTCATTTCACATTTTATTATGCCTTCTTCCCTTCATCTGAAGATGAGCAACTGTATCCAAGTCCACCTGGTCAGAACAGTGAAGCACATCTATTCCACCCCCTGGAGCATCGTTCAAGAAATGCACCTTCAAGGGGTGAGGTGGTACCTGTATTTCAGGCAGCCTGCTCCTTCTACCTGCACGGCTTGAAATGATAATAAATCTCTTGCAAAGGGATTGGAGGCTAATGGACCAATGGCTGTGATGCACAGGCTGAACTTGCAGTGTCGTTAGCATGCAGAGCAAATAACTGATTGTATTCCCTTGGTACCATGCATCTGCATTCTAAAACGTCTTGATTCTCCACCACACTCAGTGCTGTAACCTGCTTTTGTTTCTTTCCTCTGCTCATCCTTCAGGATCTGCACTTCTTAATTTATTTCTAAGCCCCTTTGTGAACTCAGAACAGTGTGAATTGTTTATTGGGTCAAATAGAGGCACAAGTTGGAACTTGTTGGGAATGAAAGCTTGAACTACTCTTTTATAGTATGAGTGATTGTTAAATCTTTGACTTCGTGTTGGGTCACTGGTATTCTGTTATCTCAGTCTGAGTAAACTTGGTATTGAATACCTGATGTGTTTTCTGGTTCAGGTTGGCTAGTAGGCAGAAAAAGGCAGAATGGATTTGGGTTCTGGATCCTTCTGCAGAAGCTAATTAAAAGAGTGCACTGTGTCCTCCTAGGAAGTTGTGCTTATGTACTCACCAGCTGTTTATGGGCTCATTCAGTCCTGTTCTGTGACTAGCAGGGCAGGGGAACCCACGGATCCCGCTACTGCTGGATGTGCCCCAAAGTTGGTCCAAGATCAAGTGTGAGGCTGTGCAGTGGTCAAAGAAGCCCCCCAGGTTTGCCAGCATAGCTCTTTTGTCATTTCATTGTATTCACATTTTAACTTCTTTTCTTAAAAATTAAATGCTTGCACTTAGCAGCTTTGCTTCTGTTATGGAGCTTCTTTTCATAGTGCCTAAAGCTTTCAGCCTGCTTTCATTTGTGCTACTGTCTTCTGTTACTTTGAAAGCAAGAATAGTGGTTTTGCACTGTGTAATTGTAGTAACTGTAGTAACATGTCAGTATAAGCAGTTCAGCAGCAAAACTTCAGCTGTGGGACAACACATGGAGATTCCTGCAAAGAAATTAAAGGGATTTCTAAAGACCAATGCTATGAAAGGGATTAACATTTTAAATACCAATGTGAAAATTTAGTCCATGTGTTTAATACATTTTAGTTTATCTTTTATAAAGAGGAAACTACTGCTGTTTTCTCTTTCCCTCTTTTGATGCACTTGTTCTGAGATGTCTTTATAGATGTTATTTGAAGTAAGCAGTTGATATCTTTGGGTAAGTAACTTGACCTTTTAAAACCAGCATATGTTCAAGAGGTATGTTGCTATAGCTGATTTTTTTTTTTGACTGCTGACATGAGCCTGAACCTGTTCTTGAAAAGACCAGTCCTTACAGAACAAGAAACCCATCTGAAGCAGATAGAGTATATTAATAGCAGGAATGTTTCAGCGCTCCCCCTATGTGCAGTATATCCGGATTCTTCTGTGAGAAGCATGCTGTTGCAGATGATGGGAATGTGGGGGTAGGTAAAAGGAGCCGTCAGCATATTCACACAGGCCTTTCTAAAGAACTTGAAAGACCTGCCAGTAATTATCCAATATTCCTGTTAGGAAACTGAGTGTGCTGGCTGTGTGGTTTCCAAGTACGTGCCTGCGTTGCTGAAAGAAGTAAAAGACAAGTTGCACTTCAGGGAAAATAAGAGGGGCTGGGCAGAGTGCTTTAATACAACCTGCTTGGAATGTGTCTTTGCTTTTAAGCAGTCAGGGCTCTGCTAGTGCTGTTTTCCTGAACTCTGGCATTTCTTCTGACTCCATAAGGTTGAAAACATCTTTCTTTCAATAGCTGATGTGGAAAACCCATGACACGCGAGTTTTAGATTTAAGTGGAGCTGAGCTAACAGCTTATTTCTGATGCCTTCTGACCTTAGCTTTCTGTTGTGGCAGCCAAGGTTAAAAAAATCAGACTGTTTAAAGGCATGGGCATTTTATTCACAGCCATGTATTTTTAGACCTGAATCAAAGGAGTCAAAAGGCGATGCGACAGCATTTATTTACAGGCAGAAATAGAATGCAGACAACAAATAATTTAGTCAAAATTTTGAAAACAAAGCCTACGTGATGTAATATCCCAGTAAAGTTGATCACACCTGCCTCTTAAGGATAGGTTATTCTCAGGAGTGTTTCTGTCAACACCTGAGCTTTCATTTCTGTACCAAGAGTATTTTGTACCAAATGGTGGTGTGCTATTCAGTGTCCCATGGGACTCCAGTTATTTAGGGGTCACAATGTAATCTATATGTTTTGGAAGGCAGCAGATTTTAAAGTGATGACAGTCATTAATAGGTATGCCTTTCAACTTTGGTCTGCGTAGTAGTTCTGGAAGCAGCTGTGAGAGACTGTTCTTAAGGGTATCATCTATGGAAGTTTTTGAAGTGTAAGCGAGATGCTAGTGCAACTATAGTATCTATCAGGAACTACCTGCTGTAGGAAGTTTCATGGAAGGAAAAAAAGCAGCCCTCTGTGCTGCCTAGAGAACTTTGCTTCCCCAACTGCTACTTTTCCATTTGACCTGTGCCTGTATTCCATCAATAGATGGAACTCTTAGTTGAAGATCCCCGTTTTGCAGTAGGAAATACACATCTCTTCTGCATCTGTTTCTCTTTGAACAGAGCAGGTACATTTTATGATTCTCCTATTGGTACCTGCTGGGAGAAGTATGTTCTCCTAGCAGCTTCAGCAATATGTTCAAACTCCTGAAGAGCAAGTGTTGGAAGTGGATGCTGTTTCTGCAATGCATGCTCTGCCAGAAGGTTGCAGAGGAGGTCACTGCTCCTTGTTCCCAAGGCACAGGTTCATCCCTTCTGGCAGCTTTTCCTCTCAGAAGTCATGCCTGCGCTCACCTAGTCTTTCTCACTACTGCAGTTCCTATTCAGGCTTCTTAGGAAGATCTTTTTGAGCAAAAACTGTAACCCTTACTATTACCCTGTTCTAGCAGAAGGGGAAACTTGCTGTTCTCTCCAGGACCATGGAAGATGAGGCCAGATGGAGAAATATTGCAGGATCATCTCTCTGCATGACATCTGCTCTTCAGCAAAAAAAACAAAGCAGCTCCAAGGATGATAAGTTTTTGTTCACACAAACACTGTTGGAACTCTCTGAAACAACAGCAGCATTAACAAAGCGCTCATCTGTAGGCATCAGAAGAACCTCCGAGTCTGATTTTGAGGCACATCAGTGACTTGGAGTCGAGTGTGTTTATTTTTCTCTTGATTCCTCTACATCACATTGATCTTAATGAAAGGGAAAGCCCTCCTCACTTGTAGAGTACAGATAAACAACTTTGTCCCGAAAAGAATTGCCCTCCAAAACTAGGTGATTGCAGTGTTTCAGGATGAATTTCACATCTAAACACTGGGAATTTAGAGAATGCCACATACAGCTAATTAGAACCAGTATTTTCCTTGACTTCCTTTCTGCTGTGAAACCCTACTTCCTCTCATTTTCTTTACAGCTCAGACCTAGTCTAATATGGACCTGTATTCCATAAGGTAACCAATGAATTACTGACTTCATTCTAACTAGAGCTTTATTCATTTTTCTGTTTTAATATCTTAACTCTAATCTAACACATTTAGTCTGTAAAAGCACGTGTGTCTTTCTCCGTTGGTGCCTTATGAAGTGCTGACTCCATTTCTGTGTCTACCAATTGCTGGGAGCACCAAAGGTTACCTTTCTGGTGTGCTGATTAAGGAGGGACACTTGATGTGAATGTGTTTAAAAGTAGAGATGGCTGTTTGCAAAGTTCCTGGAAATATCAGTTGCTGTTATCGTAACAGCACTCCAGTGGCTTTGTGCAGTACTGGAGACAAGGACCAGTCGTTAGTTAAGTACTTGCTGGCTGGATTTGTGACTGTATTTATTGTGTGGTCACCTGCGTTGTCATCTTTAGGCATCAATGAACAAATAACAAGGTTCTGTAGTGAATTATTCTGGTCTACCTGATCACATCAACATGTCTTCCTGGAAGAGAAGTGTGAAGGAATTTCTGACTCCGTCTTTTCTTGTGGGCTTAATATTTTCAGTTAAAGTCATGAGTTCTGTGTTACAAATCTGAAATAATAGCCTTTAGCAATTGTCCTTGGAAAATATCACTGGTATCACAGGTACTTTTTTCAGCATTGCCTGGATGATAAAAAACACATTTTTTTTCCCCAAGTTTTAAGGAGATTCTCATCACCTTTTCTGCCTTCTGCTGCAGCTTACTTTGAAGCATGACAGTGAATTGCCAAATTGCTTTCAGACACACTCCAGTAGTGAATGCAGAGTGATACGTGCTTCTTCTCTTCTCTAGAGTTCTGATTTGGGCAGCCTGAGCTTATACATTTGCTAATGAAATTTCTGTCCGTGCTTACTTTAATGATAGTACTTTGTTTCTCACTCATTGTTTTCTGAAAATGTATCTGAGAAACAGAGGTACAGAACTCCGCGTGGCAGGAGGACAGAACCATGCTCTGTAGAGTTTGTTCTGGATGTTTGCTGGGCTGCATCTACAAAACCAATTGCCTTATTTTTCCTTCTTTCTCAAGGAACCTGTTTTAGTAGGTTTTTCACTCATCATTGCTATGTTTTCTTTTCCCATCCCCTTCCCTTGTACTCTTTGTTTCAGATCTGAACGAGTGTGGACTGAAGCCCCGGCCATGCAAACACCGGTGCATGAACACGTACGGCAGCTACAAGTGCTACTGTCTGAACGGCTACATGCTTCTGCCAGACGGAACGTGCTCCAGTACGGCAAGGCTTGGTGCTTTCATTTTTCATGTCCTCAAAGCCCCTGCTTGGGTTTCCCCAGGAAGCTTTTATGAAATTAAGTTGTGCCCCATGCTAGAAGATTAATCTTGCTGGAAATCAGGCACTTGTACAAAAGGAGCTGAGCTGCTTTTTTTTTTTTTTTTTTTTTTTGCTTTTTTTCCCCCTAATGAAATTAGTCTGAGCAAACCAGGAGCAAATAGTTTAATTTTATTAGTTTTATTACAAGCTTTCCCAGAAGCATTCTCCAATGCAGTAAATCACTGTTAATTGGCCTTCAGGGACAAGTGCTTGCCGTTTTCATTGCAGCAAGGCACCTGCAGCTCTGCTGTATTACGTCCTTATAAATGTAAAATCATTAAAGCTGCAGATGTTGGTTGTCTGACTGGTATAAAATCGTACTGTCATCTCTCTGGAGATCAGGTTCCTACTTGCTCCCATAAAAGTGGATATTTTGAGTGTCTGGAGAGAGAGAGAAGGGAAATGACCTTTAATTAAAGATACTCCTATTTTAAAATGTCGATAATGTCCAGGACGTGTTATAGTACGTACTGGAATTTATTTTCATCATGGGGGCTGCATTCCATTACACTGCTTGCTACTGTTGTAGTGCTTTTTTCCCCCGTTATTGTCATTTTTGTTTTCTGTTGTTGTTTCTTTTAACCACGTGCGTTTGCTCTTTAAAGCCTGAATGACTACCTGTGAAATTCTACAGGTTCTCTTTACTTCTATTGTAACTATACTGTGTCTCAATTCCCCAGAGATTACAGTGATTTTCAGTTTCTGGTTGGTGTCATTATCTACATGTGTTCCGTTTTTGTCCCTAGGTGCCCTCTCTTGCTCCATGGCAAACTGTCAGTATGGCTGTGATGTGCTGAAGGGGGAAGTGCGCTGTCGCTGTCCTTCTCCAGGCCTGCAGCTGGGGCCTGATGGTAGAACCTGCATAGGTAAGCGATCAGTTGCAGATTTAATATTTAATATATACTTTTTATCCTTACCCGGAATGCACTTTAAAAGTTCATCAGGTGTATTTAGAATGCAATGTACGTGTAGTTTCAAAAGGTGATGGAGATGCATTGCTCAGCTATTCTCAAGTGGTCTACATCAGAGATCCCTAGTGCTTTGCTCCAGTCTTGCAGATTTCATTGGCTATCTTCTTAATGTCTGCGTGAGCTGACTGGCATCCAAGCCATGGCCCTTACCACTCTCTCCTGTTCCTGGGTAATTTTAAAGTGTTGCTAACAGAACCTCTAAAGTGCATGAAGAAGGAATGGGGAGGGTAGCTGTCTCACATACCAAGGTGATGCCCAGGACCAGAGATTAGAGGGATAATTTGTGCACATCTGTGAGATTTCCCAGAGGCAAAGTAAAGGTCTCTGCACACTCCCATTTTAATAGGATTTAGGCTCCCATCTCTCTTGCGTAATTGTTAAAATAAACTCAGGAATTCAGACTGTGTGTAAATGAAATGTACTGTTCTCACATTACTGAACATGGAAAAGGTGTTTGTGGTTTATCAGACTGGATTGTACCACACATGACTGTGGTCTAAAGAACAGTGTGACATGTGATTTCATTAGTCATTAACTATACATCCTGTGTGGATATGATGCTCCAGTGATTTTATTATTTATATCTATGCAGTGCTGCAGTTTTGCCACCCGTAGCAGCCCTGCAGACTGGCAGTAAAGGAATAGAAGAGTGTGAATACCCTAATAATCTAGTTAGGTGCCGTGGCTGTTCACAAGGGGGTGGTTCTCAAACTGACTTACCCATGTTGACCAAGAAGTTTGCAGCAGAACATGTCTGCATGTCTGTGCATATGGAAGAGAAAATAACCATTATCACACGCTGAAGAAATTGCAGTTAGTGTCACAGCAGACATCATGGCAGATAGATATCTTTAAGGTGAAGAACTGTGTACCTATGTTTCCGTGTGTGTTGTGCTAAACCAGTAAACACCTGCAAGAATCAAAGTTATTTGTGGCTAGAACTTAGTCTTTTCCTGACGTGTGCTCAAGCCCTTCAGTGCTTGTCAGCTCCAGGGAGTGTGCAGATACTGCTGCAGTGAAGATGCAGTAGAAGAATAACAGTGTAGATGGTAGTAAGAAAATTGAAGTGTGCACTGACTGCAGCTCATGAAATCCTAGTTTGAATAGAGTTTGAAAGACAGCTGGGAATTTAATGCTTATTTTTAGCACAGGTTTAAATTCCTCTGGACATTATTCTAGTCTTAGTTTAACCCATGGAATCATTCTCTTGTTAAAATGTTCCTTCCAGCCAACTGGTAAAGAGCAACCTAACAATTCAACTAGGAAGTCAATTCATTGCAAATCGGTAACAAAGAGGTAAAAAAGAATTCAGCAAAGTATTCATTGAAAATAGGAATTGACTAATTAATGGCTCTCGACTCAATAAATCTGTGCTCCCAGCTCTTTGGATTGGGTTTGTATACACTTCAGATTTAGAATGTCTGTAGCTATTTGAGGACTGAAAATCATAATTGTTTTCATTGCAAGAGGAGGTCTTATTAGATGTTTTTCTTGTGGATGGAAGCTTAAAAATATAGCCTTGTCAACTTAAAAAAAACAAACCCAACAAACTATTTTAAAATCAGCATCACAGTTGGTTACTTGGGTTGGTGATGCGGCCTTACTCACAGCAGGACAGAAGCAAGCCTGGTTGTAATCCTGCTTCTCTATTGAATGCTGTCTCTGACAGTGATTGGATGCTGCTTGTAGTATTTGCCTTATGAGCAGCCACTGGCTCTAGGTTTGGGAGTGTGCTTCCATCGCAGACCAAGCCGAGATCAGAATGCAGATCACTCCTCTGTACCCTGGCTTTCATGGGTAGCAGGCGTGAGCCATAGCCTGCTACAGCAGGCAAGGGGGAGCGGAGCTGCCTTGCACTGTATGGGCACAGGTCTGTGGGTTCTCAGGAAGCTGCCATCATGGTGTTATGTGAGAGCCATAGGAGGCCAGCACTTACCTTCTATCTTCTATCTAATGATCAGAAAGTTATTCCCACCAGTAAAGAGAATCCACTCCACTTTCCATATTACATGTGAGCAGTAGATGTGTCAGTTTTCAACAAGGTATTGATTAGCAGTTCAGTCCTATACCTTTAGGATGTATTATTGCCTTGAAAACTTATCAATGTGAGAGCATCCAACATGCTTCCTTCCCTACGTGAATATGTGAGTATGTGCATTTGTACAGAAGGAAAGGCATGTAAAAAATGTTTATAAGGTGCTCACAGCCTAAAATGTTACTAACGAGTTCAGACCAAGAGGCAGATTTATAGGGAGACTTGGGCATGTGGACAGGTGCCCAGCACTGGCCTCATTTTCTTTCTCATTCAGGCCTGTACTGCAGGAATGTGAGAGCAGAGGAGAGCTGTGCTGTCAGAGCAGTCTGATGGGCCAGGGGTAGAAGTTTGAGGGCTGCGTCCTTGCTGTCTAACAGTTCCCTGTGCAGGGTGTGGCAGTGCCAGTAACAGCTACTTCGAGGGTCTGTCCAACCTGTGATTTGTAACTTTAGGTTACCAGCGGCTTTGTTTCTTCTAGTTCCCCATTCGAATGCTTCTTGATTAATCTGGAATATATGAATATGCCAGAGCCCCTCACTGTCAGTGCTAACATTTCTTCTGTGCTATGTAAGAAACTCAGTCTTCTCTGTGCCTTATTCAGGCCTCTCTCACAGGCAGGAGGGCATCAATTACCCGACTTTGTTTTGCAGTCCTGACACTTGCAGCTGAAGTGTTCCTTTTCAGAAAAAAAATTGCACAGAGAGCAAAATCGCACTTTCCCATAGGTTGAGAGCCTGATAGAGGTGCAGAGCAAAGGCTTGAACTGTGCCCTGCAGATAACCAACAAACGTCAGAAGTGGTGTGCGTCAGAGGCAGCCGTGTGTGGCAGGTCCCTACCTCAGAGAAGAATTAGGGTTCAAGTACTAAGAAGACTTCAGCTCAGTTTCTAAGGGCTATAGAACGGGTGTTAGTGCAAGCAGCTTTTGAGACTCAGCCTGCCCTCCTGCTGAGAGCCCTGCACGCTGTGAGGGCAGGCTCTTTTGGTATCTGCCTGAAGTTCTTAGCAAGAAGCAGCAGCTTTGGGGTGCTGAGAGATGTCAGATGCTGGATGGACATCACACATCTTCCCAGAGCTCTGTCCTTACCTAGATGTTGCTTGATGAGACTTCAGGTGCCGCTGGCAGAGCAAATATAAGCCATGCATCTCAGCACTTTTAATATCTGAAGGTCGCCTTACACACACCTCCATGTAAGAGTGGCCAGCTACAGTGCAGGGTAAGAACTGCAAAGTGACAGGCAGAGTGTTTGGCCTGTAGTGACCAAATGGTAGCTGACCCAGAAACATTGCACCTTTGGCCTTAGCTTGAACTCCTTGCTGAAAGCAAGTCCTGCATAGATGAGTGTTTCTGATAAGCTCACCAAGCAGGCCATGGATTAGGGATGCTTGAGATCCTTATAGAAGCAAGCAACCTTTTATCACATGATGATGTATTTGGAGTAGGTACATATGGCTTGTGCTACAGGAACAATGTGTCAGGCATGTTTGTAATTACTGTTTGTTTTTTTTTGTTATTATTCCTCACCTATATCCAAGTGCCGTCTTAGTAACCATGCAGGGCTTAATGGGAGAAAAGTCATACAAGTTGCGTAACATAGCTTTTCTTCAGCCAAATACCATTACAGTTTTAAGGATGAATATTTTGAGGCCTTGAAGAAGGCATTTTCTTATCACTCCCAGTACTTGGGAAGGCTTCTGGCATGGGAACCATAAGAATCCAGGCACATGGCTAGGAGCTGAACTGAAGTGAGACAGACAGAAGTGCTCAGGTGTTACTGCTGGCAGACCAGCTTGCATTCACAATAACATTTTCAGAAGTACTTAGGCTATACCTCAGCTTTCACAGTGTGGAAACAGTTTCACGTGGGTTGTATAGATTGCATTTTACCTGTTACTATGAGTAATGCAGTTCCTCTCTTTCCACAGATATTGATGAATGTGCTACTGGGAGAGTTATCTGCCCGCGATTTAGGCACTGCGTCAATACTTTTGGAAGCTACATGTGCAGGTGTCATAAAGGCTTCAATTTAATGTACATTGGAGGAAAATACCAATGCCACGGTAATACTAACATATTTCTTATGAGCATGTAACTGAGGTGCATTTTATGAACTTGAATTAATGGTTTTAAAGAGGAACATTTGCTTATGGCTGAAAAGTAGAAGTAGGTTATTGTAGGTTGCTCTGCATCTGTATTTTAGGGAAGGGTGAGTAATAAAACTAACTAAACTGAATGTGGAACTGGAAGCGTATGTTTGACTCCCATTGTAACTGGTTCTCCTGTGAAAGGTAGTGGGAGAGCAGTGGTGGTGCTCCAGGAATTCCTTTTCAAAACCTTAGTCCCCAAAGATTTCACCGGGCAGAGACAGTTGTGGGTTTGGAGCAGCATGTCAGCTTTGGCTATGTCTGAGCTGTCATGCAGTTGTGGTTCATTGCATGCCCCAAGATCCAAGAAAAGAACATGTGGCTGAGGTACACCCCTGCTCCTTCCATGCCAGGCTGCAGAGCTATCCTTACCCTGGAGACAGGTGGGAAAAGGTGAGGGTTGGTAAATAACTTGTCTTTGTCTGGTCATGAGACTGGAATGCAGCTGGTGTGTGTCCTTCAACACTGATGTTCCTGGATCCCACCATCTTAGTTTCCCATTGCCTCAGCCAATGTATGATTCTACTCAAAAAAAAAACAACCACCAACCAATCATGTGGAAATAATGAGGCACTGCTTTATGTTGAAATATAGTTTTAGAGAGAACTCTTTGTGCAGTCCTAAACATATAAACATCATATATGTAGTTTCTATCTAGACGCAATAGGTACAATAAAGAGGAAGTGTTTTATGAAAAAAAGTAATTTTAATACCTGGGTGTTTACAAACGTGGATATTCCTGAAGTCACCACATTCACTTGCAACTTTTTTCATTTCAGTTCTCTTGAATTTCTTGAAATTTCTGTTTTTCATGATGGTGCTGCTGTTCATGTTTTTGCAAAGATAAGCAGGAAGTGAGGTTTCTTTTCATTTCTGATGTAACTTTTCATTGCAGATATAGACGAATGTTCCCTCGGCCAGCATCAGTGTGGTAGTTACTCACAATGTTACAACACACCAGGGTCCTACAAATGCAAATGTAAAGAAGGTTACAGAGACAATGGAACAAACTGCATACGTATGTAACTCTCCTTTTCAAAAAGAAGTCCTGAAAGTAAATGTGTGCATGAATCTTACGTTGTATGTTTTCAGGTATTACACTATCAGGCTTGGATCATCTCTGCTATTTTTAAAAGTTAATGAGGGTCCAGGGAACGTAGTCAGAGCTTTGAGTCTTGGTGTGCTTTGATAAAAATACCTCTCTCCCAGACACTTTCATAATTAGAAAGATATTCATCTTGCCCTATTCAGGGCTTCATTCTAGACGTTGTTTCACAGTGAGGACAAGTGAATAAGTGGGGTAAGTCTGGTCAGATGGTACATATTACTCATATGCTGTTGTTACGTACACTCTGCAGCGTGCCCCATGTCAGCAGTTTACCATGTCCGCTCTCCAGATGTTAGCAGAGCTGAGAGAGGATTTCTCTGGAAGAATTTCCCTGTTAGAGGATTCATGTTTGTGTTAGGAGAAGCAGTCATCCCTCTTGGTACAGAATAGGCTATTGGAGCTCCTCAGCATATGATGTCTCTCAGGGCTGCACAGCTCTGCCTACATGATTGCTTTGAGGACCTTGTGTTCACATGTGGGTTCTGGTTGTTGGTCACTCACCTGTCTTTCTAAAGAGCACTGCAAACCTGTTTCCTTCAGCTTTAGTCGTTGTGATTACGTGCTCTCACTGTGGTGATCTTTCACAACATGAATGCTAACAGTTATATGTGGACACACATGACATGTTACTGGGATGTAGTCCTGTAATACATTTGATATTTTAATACACCACAAGGTGAAAACAGCAGGCTATTCAAGATGATAGTAGTAAGCAGACAGAAAACCTTTTAACCTGCTATCTTCAATCAGTTCATTGTTTAACAAATACTATCTTAGTTTTAGCTCTGTGTTATACTTCAAACACTTTGTATGTCCACAAAATAAGTGAGTAGAATTCTTGCTGGGGCTTCTAAGATCTCCAGTGAGATGGAAAGGTTTATTAACAAATAGTAAAATATAAATAACAAAACAGATGTTCTTGGATTTCATGTCTATAGAAACTCTCCTTATGATATAAATCTAAAAGGTATTACCCTTTATTTATGAAGTATTGGGGAAGGTGGTAGGCAGTGTCAGTGTGTTGTAGGTGGAGCTCAGTTCATCTTTTCCTTTTTGTGGAGGATTAAAAAAAACAAACCACCATTCATTTATTTTCCCGGTGCTCAGCAAAGAAGGATTTAAAAGAAAGCCAGTTGGCTTCAGTTCATTGTCTGTAAAGTGATAAACAGCTGTAGATGAGGAGGGGTGTTTAAAGACGTGGAAAGTGCTGAAAAGTATTTTCTAAACCAAAGGTATCTGCCCCTCCGTGACTGAAAGGGTTGTAACATTGTAGTGTTACTAAACTTCCCTCTGTTCCTGAGTAAAAACTTGTGGTTTTACAGCTTAAGATATACCTTCATGTCCATGCTAATTTACTAATAGCTCATTTGGGTGAATTTTGATGACTGAAAGAGAGCAGATGCTTGGGGCGTGGGAAGGAGTAGGCACTGTGTGCCTTTGGTCATGCTAAGTCATCTCTAATTCGCTGTAATGAGAAGTGCTGATAATTCAGTAGTGTTGATGCTAAGGTGTGTGACTAGTTAGTGGAAACAGTCAGAAGAGGCATCAATTCAACTGACTCTTCATGTCAATGAATTATATTCTGAAGTTTCTGGAATGAGGAGTCCATTTTGCTCCCATCTTTATTTTCTTTGCAGTTACTCCTAACGTTATGATCAAACCATCTGGTTCATATCACGTATTCAAGGGCACAGTGTGCTTCCTACAGGAGGCACTGGTATAACCAGTAGGATTTGTGATGCTGGATGACAAGACAACCCCTCAGACCACCATGTGTGCTTGCTTTTGTTACAGAAAGGCCGGTGACCAGACCAACAGCTCGACCCACACCTGGGCCAACAACTCGAACCACACCAAGGCCAACAGCTCGACCCACACCTGGGCCAACAACACGAACCACATCAAGGCCAACAACTCGACCCACACCAAAGCCAACAACTAGGTATGTACCAGTGACAACAAGGCCAGTGACAAGGCCTCCACCTCCAACGCCACCTCTACCTACAACGTTAAGACCTACATTGCCACCACAACAAACTCCTCTGATAACCACTACACGTCCTTTGCTTGTTCCTGCTGAAACTACGTCTTCCCAAGGAGCTGCAGATGATAACAGGATACAGATAGATCCTCAGAAACCCCGAGGGGATGTGTTCAGTAAGTCGATTTACTTACCCTTTGCTTTATCCTAATTGTAGAAAACATTCAGTGTACTGTTTTGGTGTTTTGGAATGTTTTATCAATAAGAACAAAGGTATGGAAGTGAAAATGGTCATGCGCTAAAGCTGCCTAAATGACTGGTTTTATGACCTAGCAAAAACATGTGGAAGAAATTCTGGATTAATTCAACCAAAAGTTTCAATTTTTCTTCCTGAAATTATTAATGAACATAATATCCTGTATGAGGACTTAGCCTAGTTACATTTTCAGATGAAAATTTTGGAGGGAGAAAGGAAGCTGTGTGCTTTCAGTTTCAAAGTAGGCTTCTTGGTCTTCAGTAACCTCTCTCTTATTTTACTTGATTTATTAGCCTCAGTTTCAATTAGATTGTATTATAGTGAGTTATCTTGCATTCTGATATCATAGTTAGTCAAATAAGTTTTCCTCCTTAAATTGTTGCCGCTGCTGCGTTTGTTTCCTGGAGCCCAGCTCCAATCTTCCTACTCCTTTCCCTTTTTCCCTTTCCACTTTTTGGGGGCCAGGGGGCCCATGGGCCTCCTGCCTCCCTGTCACAGACATAGATGGATCTAGATAACTCCATGACAGGTATGGAGTACATCTATGAAAACAGATATGTAAAAGCTGAGAAGGCTAAAGATTCTCTTAGTGCAAGGAGGTGCCTTTTTAAGAGCAGCTCTGAAAGTTGCAGCACTGTTTCTGTACCAGCTGTGTGAACCTGGGATGGCATTACTGGCCCATGCAGAGTTGCACACGTCTGCCAAGAAGCATTCAACACCCAATTTTATCTTTAGTTCTGCTGCAGGTTATAGAGATGGGGAGGGTGTGTTGAGTCAGCCTTTTTCCTTCAGTGTGACGTATGATAAAGTTGCTGAACAATGTAGGAGGAGGAGGAAGTTTGCTGTCCTGCAGCAGGTGTACAAGCAATGTGGGAGTTTTTGCTTTGGCATCTATGCAGTAACTTCAGGGGATGTGTTCTCTTAGATCATTGAAGAATGATTTATTTTCTTCCTCATTAAAAATGGTTCGTTTTCCGTCTTCACAGTTTGTCTGCTCTGGACGTCATTTAAAATGGAAAACAAAAATGACTTGGAATTTGGGAATATATATCGTGGCACTGCTCGGTTCTCTTTTGACTTTTTTCAGGTTAATTTTAAACAATCCATATAATACATCCAGTTAAAACCGAAGCATATTTTTATGTAAGATGTTAAAAAGAAATACACTAAAGACTCCGACACTTAATGTAATGGGAAACAAAACCACAGAGTTCTGTGGAAATTATTGTTGATTAGAGCAGTACATCCTAGACTGCAGCACTATTCCCTCTAAAGGTTAGATTTAGAAGCTTGTGCTTTTGATATGATTGTTTGGGATACATTGTTGTACAGACAGCTTATACATATAGGAAAAGTTCATCTTTGAAAAGTGTTCATTTTTTGTTTAGGTTAGCTGCCACCCTTTGAGGGTTGTGCGTAGTCTCAAAGGCATTGGAGCACAGTAAAGTAGGATTCCAAAAGGTGTCAACCAGGGCAGTCGTTACTGACTTCAGTAGGTAGAACAGGGATGGATAGCTCCCCATATCAAGTCAGTAAGTATGTCTTTTATCCCACATTATCTCTTCTTCTACCTCCTTAGAGTCACTGAGGTTGGAAAAGACCTTAAGATCAAGTCCAACCACAACCTAACCATACTACCCTAAGTAACAACCTTCTGCTAAATCACCTCCCTGAGCACCACATCCAAATGATTTTTGAACACATCCAGGGACAGTGATTCAACCACCTCCCTGGGCAGCCGATTCCCATGCTTAACAGCCCTTTCTGTAAAGAAGTTTTTCCTGATATCCAACCTAAACTTCCCCTTGCACAACTTGAGACCGTTTACCCTCACCCTGTCACCAGTGAGAAGAGACCAGCCCCACTCCCGCTGTAAGCACCTTTCAGGTATTGGAAGAGAGCAATAAGGTCTCCCCTCAGCCTCCTCTTCCCCAGACTGAACAGACCCATTTCCTTCAGTCTCTCCTCATAGGGCACATTCTCCAAGCCCTTCACAAGCCTTGTTGCCCTTCTCTGGACCTGCTCCAGCACCTCCATGTCTTTTATGTATTGAGGTGCTACGGGGATGCCTGATATACGTGTGTGTGTGATGTGTATACCTGAAGTACTATAGCTGTGCTCTAGAGGATAGGAGTTAGTGCTGCTGTTTGCCCCACTCATAGCTGCTTTGCAGGTGCCATTGAGGTGGGTGTTCCTTCCCACCTGACTTGTGTCCAAAGGGATTTAATTAGCAAGCACACAAAAGCATTTGTTTAGGATTTAAAACCTACAGACTGGTTGAAAACAGTTCTGTTCTTGGAAAAGGTGCCTTTGACACAGCGGCATGTCAGTACCCGCTGCTTTGCTCAGCCATCCAACTGGGCAGTACCTTCATTGTATGGTCCATGGCCAAAGGGTTGGTAATGCACTGAACACTGATAGAGGCCCCATGCTCTAGGCCAACTCCTGCAAATATAGTGGCAGTCTACGGCAGGAGAGGAAATGTGTTTACACAAGCACACTTGCTTTCTGCAAGCATTTCTCAATTTGTAATGTTTTTTATTATTTATCATTTTCCTGATCTTGCTCCTGGTGACACGTTCACACTTTTCTCCCTTTGTTGTTACTTGTCCTGCCATCTCACGCTGAGCAAACCTCTCCTCAGCTTTCACTTCAGAGCTGCTCAGCTTGAAGTCAGCTGGGGCCCAGTGAAGTTGATCTGTTTGGCGGCCACAGAGAGCACAGAGCGTGCTGTTGATAATGTTCTTTAAATACCTTTGCAGTTTTTGACAGGTATTGGGTTGTTGCATTTCCCTCGATGCTTTCCCCCTTTTCTAAACATGCCCATAATGGCTCCGGGGATCTGCTTTTCTGCTTCTCCACAGAACAAAAAAAAATGAGTGTTTTTTAAAATGGAATTCCTACACTTGGCCTTTGAACCACTCAGTCAGATGCAGACAGTGGAATCTGGCACCAAGGATAATCTTCTCCTGATATGGGTATGGGGGGAATGGAAATGAGGGAGGAATGCAGCGATGGCTTTAATGTTTAACTGTTTCACTGCAAGCTCTAGTTTGCAGAGAAGGAACCTCTCGTGTTTACTAAGATGGATGAAGTCTGACGGATAGAATATACTTCTCGTTAAGAGCAGGAATTTCTGCTACCACTGGGATCAGGGTGACAGGTCTTAAAAACGTAAGCTTATAGACAGAGCTTAACACACTGCTGGGTATCAGCATTAAAAGACAGCTGAGCAAGTTTCCTTCTTAGTCTTTTAAGGAGCTGAAAAGACTGGAACTTGGAGTCATTTCTCATAATAGCTATTAACAAGATTTTAAGATAGGAATCTTTCTGCTGCCCCTTGCAACGACTAAAACGTCCTCAGTGTAATAAATACAGCTTTGTGATCCTTGAAACCGTGGAAGTGGAGCTAAACCCTAAGACTGAGGAGCCGTAGGCACTATGCCCTCCATCCATCTCCCAGCTGGTTTAACCACTGGGCCGATACACAAGCTTTTGAAACAAGTTGTTTTAGCTGCGTTTCCCTCAGACTGAATTGTTACTTTCCAGTGCTTCTACTTCCATAGAAAGTACACTGCTTTCAGAAAAGAATCTTCTGGAAATACATGTAATAAGATGCTTGATTTAGGTCAAAGTTACGAGCTTTACAACCACCTGAGAAATGTGAGAATAGACTTCGGATTGGTTGCTCGTCTGCATCACCGCTGAGAAGGGCAGAACAGTCCACCAGCACCATTCCTGAAGTAATTCTTACTGCAGAACTGGGATCTGCAGATTCAGGCCATGCAGCCAGGACACCGGGGGTATCTTTTTAGCCTGGGATAAAAAAAAGTCTTCCCTGAGGGAAAAGAGGATGTACGCTTCTCTAAATGACTGTGGAGTCTGGCTGACCTTTGGGCTACCCTTTCTCTTAGCTGCTTTCTGCCAGTTCTGTGTGAGACCTCATCACTTGGGGGGATTTTTGGATGTGGAATTTAACAGCTCTTAATCATAGCAACTATTCAGGCTGAAAAGTTTTTTTGCTTGGTTTGTTTTGACCGTGAGTGGGAAGTTGGGTCATGATCATTGTGTGGAATGGAAATGCATAAGCGTGCAGTGCTCCCTGTAAGGCAGGACACAGTACTATTAATAGTAGTAACAATTATTGTAACAGGAAGCTACACTCCATATTTTGCTTTGGTTTTGTACCACCAAAGCAACGATTGGGCTGTAATTAAAATAGCGTGACGTGGACACACCATCTCTCACACTCTCAAGCTCAGTAATTAGAAGTAAATGAAAAAGGCCCTACTTGTTTCCCCAGGGATTACAAAGCTGAAAAGAAACCAGTCCTGAGCCAAATGTTCCCCCCCCCCCCCAATCCATCCATCCACAAAAGATTCTAGCTAATTAAGGTGGAGAATATGGCAGTGTTGATGTATTGGCTCACTCAGAGCTCACAAAATTCTCCAAGAAGCCAAGTTTATATTTAACGAGCTTTATCAAACAGTTGAAGTTAAGTGAAAAGCAAAGCACACTTGACATGCTATATAAAGTACATAGAAGGGGCATGGAAAGCTTGCAGAAAATAGCCGTGCCGAATACTTGCTCCCACAATCACCACTCCACATCCACGCTGTTGTGGCACAATGAAGGGTATGCATGGAGCACACAGAGAGTCCCGCATCGCTTGCGGTAACTCTTGTCTTGTATCAAGTGCACATTCCTCTCATCAGGTGTGAGCACTGAGTGGGCTGTTTGAAAGCCCTACACTGTGCTTCTCTAGGGGCCCATAACAGCGCTGGGAGAGGACTTGAAGGGAACGGTTTGAAGAGTTTTGTTTCTGTTATTTTTTGTAAGCCTTTAATTATTGGCAAGTAATAGCAACTTTAATTTGGAGAGTGCTCGTATGTGTCTTATCTTATTCATAAGATTTTCTACTGTATTAAATCTCACACGAGCAAAAGAAACCCATTAAACAAAACAACAAAAAATATAATTGCAAACAATGTATGTTAAAAAAGAACAGGCCTTTACTCCTCAGACTGACCAGAAGTCCTTGAGGCTGATTGCGCATTGGTATCATAGACCGTAAACTGACATCTTCCGTAATCTAGAGTTGTAAGAATGAATGTAAGAAATGAACACGTTTCACACAGCCTTTGAGCTTATTTATATGCCTTTAAAATAATTTGCATTGGATTGATTATTTTGTGCCAAGTGTACAAAGCACAAAGCCACTGCATGGTTTTAAGGATGCTCTGTCTTCTGGATTTGGAGTTCTTGCAAAGTGCAAAAGAGTCTTTGATTTCTGGGTTAAGGTGGATGGAATGGCTCCTTCTTGTGTGTGGAGCCTCTTCCAAATGCCAGTGTCCTGTGCTGAAGTTGTCCTATAAAGCGCCTGTGGAAGGTGAGTAGATTGGAAGCCTTGAGAGGGGCTTTCATGTGACTGAATGTTAGTGAGAGACTGCTGTCTTTTTAAGTACATTTGGAAAGGAATTGAGAGGAATCGCGCTTCAAGGTTAGAGATTTCTTTTTTTTTTCTTGGTTGAAAAAGCATCTTTCATTAGAAGAGCCTTTAGCAGCTCTGCAATCACCTTTTACAGAGCTCAGATAAACGTTACAACATCAATCACCAAGGCATAAAGTTTATGAAGCTGTGCGTCAACTGTAATTAAATGTATTGAATCTCCAAGAGAAGCACAACGCCCAGAGCTGCTCTCTGGTTTTATTTTTTCTTATAGATAAGGAAGTGGGTCACTATCTTTATCTCATTCATTTCTAAAACCTACTTTTCTCACAGTTCCACGCCAGCCCGGGGTGAGCAATAACCTGTTTGAAATCCTTGAAATTGAACGTGGGATCACTGCTGATGAATTTGAAGCAAATGATGACCCAGGTAATGATCACATCTCCTGCTTGGGGCCCAGCATTTAGGATTGTTTGAGGTTTCTTGTGCTTGTATACAATTTACAGGACTTCTCGGCCTTATGCCTCCTGTTTAGGCTATGCTTTGTGAAAAGAAAGCAACAACTTCCTAAACGAGCCTTCGTAGTTTGTTAGGAGGAGGAACTAAGCACACATAGCACGAATTGTTAGTAAGAGTAATTGCACCCCTTTTTAGTTTTAGTACTTTTGTACGTTCTTTTTCTAGCGCTCCTTCTGCCGCACTTTTATTTTTGTATTTCTATGCCTGCATCAGACACAACAGCTTTAGTTCCCCAACCCAAAGACTTAAATGGCTCCTTTTTGCCTTTTGGCTGTTCTGCCTAGGCACGCTGCTACACAGCTGTAATTTTGACAGCGGCCTGTGTGGATGGATCAAGGACAAGGATGATGGTTTGCACTGGGAGCCGGTTAGAGATGCATCAGGTAAGACACATGCATATGATCCTATCCTATAGTTGAAGAGCTGCCTGGTCTTGAGGTCAATGACAGTTCTTGAATTATGATAGATATACATAGATTCTGTATCGCATTAGTTGTGTGTATTTATTTCAGACCCACATCTCTTCTGTGTATAAAATCAAAGCTCAAGATTCCAATGTGAAAGGTCATTCATGTTTTTGTCTTAGCTGGTGTCTTTACAAGAGAAATGACTCAAAAAGAGGAGTAAGTGTGTTCACTAAAAGATTAAACACAGCAGAAGATCACCCAGAGGGTGTGACATACTGGAACGGGTTGCCTGAGGAGGTTGTGGATGCCCCATCCCTGGGAGCATTCAAGGCCAGCCTGGATGTGGCGCATAGCAGGGGGGTTGAAATTAGATGATCACTGTGGTCCTTTTCAACCCAGGCCATTCTGTGACTCTGTGATTATGTGTCTTAAAAGAATCAGGACAAAAACGTGGACTAAAGAACAACTTTTACTTATGGAGAAACAAAGTTTATTTTTCAACCAACCATGCAAATGTGATCATTTCCATGTTACCAGTAAAATTAGAAAGTGCTGTGAATAGTCTGTTCTGCTGTTACTTACAATGCTTTTGTTTTAATGTGATCTGTTTCACGTTATGAAATTCATTGCTGAGTTACGGAGAGCTGTGTATAGGAAGACCGTCAAGTAACTGGAAGGAAGGAAAGTCAGGCTGCCAGCGCACAGTGATTTCTGAGAACAGGGAAGGCTGGGCTAAGAAAGCAACTGAAGCAGTGCAGAGCAGGAGGCTCGTGCAGGACAGGAGGAGGCAGACAGCTGCAGCCCTCTGGATTAGACACACAGCTTTGGCTGCCCGTAACCATGGGATTACCTCATACCCAGAAGAGGAAGAGCAGCCTTTGAAGTACACAATGTTGGCATTATGCGAGCGGATGGAGGCTGCGGAAGGAAAGTGCTTTCAGGCGGTAAAATGCTGTAGGTGTAAAATGCACAGGGAGGATGAGGGCACTGAGAGCCATCTTCCTTACATACCACCTTGTCAGAGGTGCTTACATTTGCTACTGTGGTACCCCTTTTCAGGCTCTTAGTTATCTATACTTAAAGAAATGTTGCTAATGTGCATTAAATCCCAGAACTGTGATTTTGAACTAATTTTCCTTTTTCCTTTTTAAAACTTGCTCTCCTCTTGTGTTGAGTTCCCGTTGGGGACAGTCTCAGCTTTCTGTTTCCTGTGTACGCTCTGCTGCTGTTGACACAACCTGTTAAAACCAGTCCCCTGAAGTCCCCCCCCCCCACTCCCTCCTGGCCGGAATACCTCATTTCAGAGATTTATTTTCACAGCTTGTGCCCAAGTGTTTGCTTTCACCTTTCAAAGTTTGATATTTATTGGCATTTTGAAAGGTGCCATGTTGAAGCTGTACAAGCTTATCTTGAATGCAGAAAATGTTGCTTTGAAAGGACCTTCACCTGTAGGAGCATGCCTAGAGATAGGCTGGCTTCGTGCCTACCTACATCTGTTTCCTATTGATTGGGTTCAGTCACTGTAACTATCTGAACCAGACGCAGGTAACGAGTCAGATGGGTTCTTTCATAGTGATGTAACTGTATGGACAACAAACAAGTGCAGTTATTTCAGGTCTCTCACTTTAGCAGTTGGTGACTTTGATACAAAAATCAATGCATTGCCACACACACAAAAGCAAGCTTTAATAAATACTTGGACAGATGTAACCCGCTTTATGCCCAAATGCAGACCTGAGACCTTAGCAAAAATACTTTGCTTAGTTAAATCTCATTGAAACCACAGGAGCTTTAAAACCAATGTAGAAGTAGAGGACTGGAGGAGGCTTGCTCTCCTTGCTTTGTCACAGGATCTCACAGCTTCAGGGGGAAATAATTGTGGCTTTCAGAAGGAATCTTTATAAGAAAATTAGCGTGTTCTGGTTGAATAGAAATATGGCAAAAATGGAACTGTAAAACAGTGCTGTGTTCTATAGTGAAGCAGAAAGGTACGTCAATGATATTTTAAAATAATAATAATAAAAAAGAAAAATCATGAATTCTACATCATAGGTTTCACTTGGGAAGCCTGAATGGCACTTTATCAACAGCTCTTAAGGTAAATCTGCTCTTATATAACTAGTGATTCTCAGGTTCAGAGCAAGAGAATCTCTCTTTCATTCTTCTTTACTCTCATTTTCTCTCTCTGTGCTCTACTTTCTCCCTTCTTGCTGTCTTCTCTTATTCTTCTCCTCCTCTTTTTCTCTCCCTACTTTCTTTTCCCTCTTTTCTTATTCTCCTCTTTTATTCTCACTTCCCTCTTCTGCCTTTTTGCTCTTCCTACTCTGTTTTCTCTCTTCCCTCTTTTCTCTCCTCCTCTCTGTTCCCTCTTTTCCATTCCCTCCCTTCCTTTTCCTTTCATCCCTCTGTCCTTACCTCCCTATCATATTCTCTACTTCTCCGTGCACTTGGCAGTGCTTTTATGAAGCCACTCATAACTCTCATGATCAAAGGCAGTGAATTTTCATTAAATGCTTATGTTCAGTAGCAACTCAGTATCGTTAGAAATGACTGCGGTGAACGTATCAGGCTGTCAGCCTTCTGGAAATCATAGCTCTGTCCTGTCCAGATTAGGAGTTTAACTTATCATTAAGTAAAAAAGCTGTTCATGTGTGCTAATGGAGAGCCTTTGGGACTTAATGTGTTAAGGCAGTTTGCAAGAAAAAAAAAGGAACAGATTTTGGGTCAATTATATTGTAATATTTATTCAGGCCTTCATGCAATGGCAAAATCCTGCAGCTTCCAATATGTGTAAATCAGCGCTGTAGCTTTCATAGCAGTGGGAATTTAAAACCAACCTGGACACCTGAGGGATGTCTTCAATGAACAAATATGTGATCTTCCTTTTCAGAAGATACACTGTTTGCTCTGTAGAAAAGCAATAGGGAATATCTAACCTGGTACCCAATGTAAACAGGGGACCAGCGCTGAAAATCTTACCTTGTGGGAGGGAGATGTGGCAGCTCCAGTGCCTGTTCCAGCTATAATATGCTTTACTGAAGACTTGCTGGACCTTGTGGAGCCCTGTTTTATTTCTTTCACAGTGCTTTATGCGTTTGGTTCTGCCATTTTAAAAAGTAGAATGATAATGAAGGAATTGCTTTTTGTTTTGCAGGGGGACGATATCTTACCATCTCGGAACCCAAAGGCACAGCTGGAAAAGCAGCACATCTTATTCTGCCGCTGGGCCACATGGCTCCAGCTGAGGACTTGTGCCTGTCATTCAGACATAAGGTGCCTGGGCTGCATTCGGGTGCGCTCCAAGTCTTTGTGAGGAGAAGTGGTGCTCACGGACCAGCTGTGTGGGGGAGGAACGGCGGCCACGGCTGGAGGCAGACACACATAACTCTGCGAGGACCGGGCATCAAGAGTGTGAGTACAACTGCATGGCCTCTATTTTTTTTCCCATGAAGATCTGAAGGCACTTGGTTCATGTAGCACTCGGTTATTTGCCTCCTGGCTCCACTATTAGACTCTTTGTTACTTCTGCTTTTATTCTTGCCAATGGAATCACATTTCTAATTAGCTCTGTGCAACAAACAAACAAACAACAAACCAAGACACAAAACCCAAAGCAACCAACCCAGAGCACTCATAGCCATAGACAGATAGAAACTCACACAATAGCCTGTACTGAGCTACCTCCTATGGCCTCGTAGGTGAGAGCAACCTACAGGACAACAGCAGACAGCCAAGGGATTTCCAAATAGCCTGTATCAGGATGGCTCATGAAAGATGCTTTTTGAAAATACAGCATCATTGGGATAGGAATAGTCATCCCTTGTGGATCAAAAACTGGTTGAAGAGGGCAGGGGGAGTGCAGACAGTCGGTTCTGAGTGCTGGACAGGGCAGTGCTGCTCTGCAGCTCCTCATGCAACCTGGGAACTCTTCTAACTGGTGGGGGCAGCCTGGGCTGCTGACCTGAACCCTTTGTGTCATTCATCAGAGAAATCAGGAAATAGAGACATATTTGTAGCTATTTAAAAAGCAAAAGCAACCAACTGCTACTGCTTATGGGGCGCCTGCTGGAAACTTAAGAATACAAATGAAGGCTGGAGTCCTTCATCACACTTCCTAATGGATCAGCTTTGTGTTTTTCACCACTGTGAGTTCTAGAATTCTAGCTCCTGCAAAGTCATAGTGAAATACAGGATGAGTGTTTGTAGTTCCAACTATGCTTGGCATTTGGACTACGTCAGTGTTCAAGTGTTCTAGGAATGGAAGGCTTCTCTATTAGACAGCATTGATTTTGTTAGAACAGACAGGATTTGATGTTTGCTGTGAGGAACAACAAGAACAACAGAACGGAGCTAGAGAAAGCACCACAGAATCTCACGTGGAAATTCTTACCTTGGCAGTGGCATCCGAAGCAAAACTTCAACCAGCACCTTGATTTGTGTCATAACTGTCCTGAACTGCTGGCACTTCATGGGGATCCTGCCAAAGAGAGGATCAGAGAAACAATAATTCTAAGCAGAATAGATAGGCTCGAGTCAGTAAAGACTGGCTGAGCTGTCTGATACATTTACGTTCTTACTGTTAGGCAGTTGTGCTCCTAACCAAAGATTCTTTCATCTGATTTTGGCATTCCAATTGTTCTGTTTGTTTTCCCAGGTTATTTTCAAAGGGGAGAAAGGGGAAGGAAGAACTGGGGACATTGGACTGGATGATGTGATGTTGAGAAGAGGACGCTGCTCTGAAGGGCATTAGCAAAGACAGTGGAGTAGCACAGCCAGCTCCTCCAGCCCTTCTCATGCTTTTCTTACCGAGCTTTGAAACAGAATTGCATGAAAAAAGGAAAAACAGATGGAGAACGACAACTTGTTAGTGCTCTGCTAAGTGCAATCTCGCTGAAACTTCAATTGAAAACGTGAAGAGCTCCTCCTGGAATTCAGGAACTCAAAATCAGTGCTGGTTGTTTCTGTTAACCCCTGCCTCTAAATCATGTTTTGTATGTAGTAACTTCATCCCCTGTTAAAGCCCAAGTACTCACCCACAGAGCACTTGTGAGAAAGGGAGAATTAATTACAAACAGTATGAAATCTCTGGCTCGGAACGTCTTAGTATTAACAGATGCTCATTATCTTCCCATAGTGCTACTCTTCTGTTAATTAGGTTTGATAGACAGTGGGATTGATCTCAGTGCTATCCGAAGCCTGGACCTGAACTTTGGATCTCTGCCGCTGACCTCTGAAGAAGGGTTGCTCCTTTAATTAGTAAGCAGCATTTATTTTGGTCTTGCATCTGTATCAAAAAGCAGTTACATAGAGTAGGCACTGCACCCTGTATGATTGCTACTGCTGTGTTTTGTGTATATGTGTATGGTTATTAATGTATTTATGTTTTTAATATTTACAGACTCTAGTTGCAAGATAATTGGCAGTCTGTGCTTTCTTATTGCACAGGAGAGGAGCTCAGTATGCTGCGGGATCCCGCTGGTCGTACCAAGACACAGGTTACCAAAGTCAGCTAATGGTGCTCATTGAAAAGTGCCGGGGCAGTTTTCACACAGTAATACGCTGAAGGCAAAAGACCAAATCCTTACCTGATGTAAACTGGCACCTGCTCATGCTGCACAGCTCTGCCTTTGGCTCTGGAGCCAACCCTCAATCCTGCCAGCAGCTCCTGGGCAGCCTGCAGAAGGCCACTGGCAGACGGTGAGGTTGTGCCCACCAAACCACAAGGATGGTTCCCTTCCATACGGGGCACGAGCCAATGTGTGAGCTAAAGAGGGCAGCTGCGTTACTGCTGTACAAACAGTTCAGACCGTGAAATGCCTCGAGTCACCTTTGTGTAATGTCCATATTCTGCCCAAGTGTTCTGTATATAATAAACATCCAACTGTTTAGAACTAGACCAAATATTAGCTCTCGCTGGCGCTAAATATTTATCGGAACTTTGAACTAATTTTCTTAGTTTTGTATCACGCACGTGCTCTGCAGGTTCCCAGGGAGTCCTTCCATTTGGTTTAGGATTCTTAGATGATGAACGTCATTGCTGGTAAGGGGTCTAAATTTGACAACAGTATCATTTCGGGAAATGACAGCAGATGGAGAAAGTGTTCTTAGTGGCACAGCCTTAAAGCTTAACAAATATATACGTAGCAAAAGCAGGTCTCAGATCTTTTAAATACTTACATAAGGTGTAAAACAAGTGTCAGCTTCGCATCTCGTTACAGAATTATCATTAAAACAAAGTCAAACCTTGCAGCGAGCCTGCAGCCGAGAGAGGCCGTATTCCAAACGGCTGGTACCGCCAAAGCACCCTTTCAAGAATACCTTTCCTCGTTGTCCCTTTGGACGCCATCAGCACTGTATGTACAGCAGAAGCCCATCTGCCCAAACAGATGGAGATTCTCCTGCACAAACGCATCAGCAAACGTTCTGGAATGGAAGCAAACCACGTATTTGTAAAAATTCTGGCAACTACTTTGCTTCAATTCTGACTGTGATCCGTCTCCTCTGGCGTTATGTTGCAGTACGTCAGAAATAGCTGTGAATAGTTGAAACGACTTGTCCTTATTCTAAAGTATTCAGTAAAGAAGGCTCTTACTGGACGCTTATGGGAATGTCTTGTTTTCATTTCTGGATCAAAAGTCTCGTCATTGCGATGAACAAACCAAGAGGTGACAATTCATGCTAAATGTAAGTCTGTGCAAGTAATTAAGGCTAATTGAGTTTTGCCCACAAAGCGGCAACTTAGAAATGGGCCTTAGAACCCCAGATTTGACTGAATATAGATGGTAAACAGAAGGAAGTGCTGGGATGACAACAGGAGCAGTTGGCGTCTCTGTGTTTATGAATAAATTCAGGTACTGCACAGTCAAACAAGTACCACCGTAAAGCACCGTGACCACTGACAGTGCAACACTGGGACAGCCCTTGTGAGTCTGACTCTGGAAGAGCTGCTATGGCTGTAAGTCACTCACCTCTGCCCTGGCCTGATGTGGTCTTAGAAAGTAGTTCATCGCTGCCCTTTCTGTTCAGACCTTAATAAATGGATGCCAGAAAATAAAAGGCTGTGTATGGGACTGTGTAAAACAGGAGTAAATACACACACACACACACACACATATATATATATATATATATAGCAAAGCCCAAATTATCAGAGCTCTCCTAGCAGGTTAAACTGCACTCACCTGCTGCTTTATGCTGACGTCCTGCAGTTGTATGACTTCAGTTTTTCCACAGCAGGAAAAAAAATAAAACCAAACCCGCTGTGGAAGAGCAATATGCATTGCTGGAAAAGAAACAGCAGACGTTGCAGTGATTGACAGGATCCCATTAGCTTGCCATTTTTCCCCAAGAAATGCCCAGCTTTGCTCCATAGTGCCAGCTGGATGCCATGCTGACACTTGCTTGATACACGTGGGCAGCGTGGAGCTCTACCCCTCGTCTGCTTAAAAACATGACTAGCAAGAAAGCAAAGCGGGCCTGCACTGTCTGGGTGAAATAACTCATTCTCTGTTCTCATGTTACTTACCAGTACCTGTTAAGGATCAACCGACTCCTTCTTTGCTTTTAGTAATATTTAACCTCGTTCTTTGGTATTTTTGTTCCTTCGCTGTTTTTCCCCATAGTTCTGCCATCACAGGATTCCCCACACCCCAGGAACAAAACTCCACTGCTATCAAACCCCTCTTCTGGAGGTAACGCCCCCGCCAACCACATCCTGAGAGCAGAAGGGCCATGTCTGAGGTGTGCATTGCACCCAGCAGGCTGAGGTCAGTATGAAGCAGTTGAGAAAGCAAGCCAGGTATTTATCCAGCACACAGAATAAGGATGCCCCCCTTGGTGTGGCACAGCCAAATCCTGCTTTCCTTTGTACAGCAGATGCTATGGCCCTTTCCCAATAATTTTTGTTATCCTTCTGTTTTATGACTTCTTACGTTCTCTGTTGAGGCCAGGAATCCTTCACATTCTTCTCCCAGTTTTTTTCCTCACTGTGCACTTCAGCAGCCCAATGTTTCACTTCTGACTTTCATCCAGAAACCTTTTGCTTCGGTTTGAGTTTGGCAAACTCCTGTGAAGACAAGGCACAGCCTGTACCCAGACTGACGGACTGCACTGCATTCACGTGCGATGCCTGTCCTGAAGTTTGGGTCTGCCACAGGCATGGGACTGCAGTGACACACGGGTCGCTCTAACCCTAACCCTGCCCCCCCCACTCCTTAGCTCCTGCCCCACCTCACAACTCCTGATTTAGGCCATGGGAGATGTGCTGGCCGAGTGCTCTCTGAGGATGAACTGGTGCAACGCAGACAGTAGAGCAAACCCCTTCCTTCAGCAGCACCCTGCCAAAGCCCCCAGTGGATGTGCGCAGTTTGCCTCTCAGCTGGCACAGCTGGCTTAGCACGGCTGCTTTGCAGAATGCACTTTGCATCCCAGCAAACACAAAACCAGCTGCCAAAATCCAGAGCCAGGGCAGGTTGCGTTGAAGTGCCTTGAAGTTGGATGGTCTCACATCCTAAGGATGCTTGGATCCACAACCCCTATCTCACATCTGGTACCTACAAAGGGTTGCAGCTGCTGTCCCTTGCACCTGCTTATACCCCTGGGGGAAAGCACTACTGCTGACCATGGCTGCAGCCCTCAGATCTGAGTCCTACAAGCTGGTGAAGTCAACAGGTGGACACACAGCTTTGCTTCTGACTGTACCTGCAGGAGACTCCTGTCCCAGGCAGCGGTGTGACGTGGTCACCTCTCCACCGGCACCTCATCAGGCTGCCCCTCCTGGGGGGCTCCCAGCCTTGAAACACATCCTCGTCAGGTCCTCCATCGCACTGCAGCTCCACAGCTGTCCTGCCAGAAAAGGAAACACTGCTGACTTTAAGTGTGTTTTTATATGAATGCACTCCCTGGCGAGCGCAGCATTACACATGCAGCACAACTGCTCAGAGAAAGAGATAAGCAGCCCAAATAATGTCTCGATATGTGATCAGGAGCAGATCAAAGGCAACATCCAAACTTAGAGGAAAAAAAAGCTGGTTAACTTAAAAGAACAAGTCTCTATTTTTTTTTTCCACCAGCTAATGTTGGAGTTTACACAGTGGATCTTAATGTCAGCACAAGTAAGCTTTCTCTTTTTCCAGCTCTCCCATCTAAGTAACAAAACCAAGAGCGGCACAGTGAAACACGTTGTTGCATCCCTGCCTTCAAGTCCAAGTGCAAGAGTGGGAGCTGCACTTTTGTAAGCTCACAGAAGTGTGCTCTCTTCAACATGACTGCAAGGGCTGGAGCACCTCTTATGTGAAGAAGGGTTGAGGGATTTGTTCAGCTCAGAGCAGGCTCCATGGTGATCTCATTGCAGCCTTCCAGTACTCGAAGGGAGCTTACAAGCAGGAGGGAGAGTGATATTTTACACAGTCTTATAGTGGTGGGACAAGTGGGAATGGCTTTAAACTACAAGAGGGAAGACTGAGGTTAGATGCTATGAGGAAATCTTTTACTCAGAGGGCAGTGATGCACTGGTGCTGCTGCCCAGAGCTGTGGGTGCCCCATCCATGGAGGTGCCCAAGGTTGGAAGGGCCCTGGGCAGCCTGAGCTGGTGGGGGGCACCCAGCCCACAGCAGGGGTTGCAGCTGGGGAGGGCTTTAAGTTCCCCTCCAACCTAAGGCATTCTGTGATCCTACATCAAATACGCATGATTCACATTATAATCTAGGGGATCCTTGCAGGCACTGCACCTCATTGCATAAACAGGACTCTAAAACATTAAACCCGCTCACTAATATTAAACCCAACAGTTCTGCGGTGTACAACAATTTACATAGAAACCAGACACCTTTATTGCACAGTTAGAGCTGTTACTAAACTGTGAGCCATTCAGTCACCCTCCTGTCATACGCCACCAGCTTTATCCTGCTTACACAAAAGATATTTTAATTGGCTGAACTCCATCCCTGAAGGCTGACTGCTATAAACCGAGTGACACTGAATTACCCGCAAGGAGCAGGAGGCCGTTCTGTGGGGTGCTGTGAAATCTCAGCATTCTGGCAGCTCAGTTGCGTGTCAGCACACTCACGTGCTCACTGTGATGCTCGCTGGGAGCTCCTCTGCCAGCTTTTATCAGAGTAGATTAATTTGTTTCCCAAATGAAGACATGCAAGTGGGGCTTGAACAAACATTTCATTAATACCAAAATAAAACAGGTAGAAAAGGTACATGGTGTATCAAAGGATGCCTTCATCATTAAATGGCCTTTGATTGACTTGAGCGGGTGGTTAAAGGGCTAGACAGAAACGGAAAGGGTTAAGTGACAGAGCCATTACTTTCTGCTCCTCCATCCCTGCCCACAGCCCCTCCTACTCTAAAGAGCAGGTCCAGCATCACAGCAACCACATGGATGAGGACTTAAGAAGTGCATTTGCACCACCACTAACCCAGGACAACAGGGTAAGACAGGGTGTTCCTGGGCTGTTCTCAGCACACTGCAGTTTTGCTGCAGAGCTCCCAGCCTGGCCCGCACTGACACGGCCTTTACCAAAGCCCCTGAGCAGACCCTAGCAGCAATTTTATAAGCATAGTGCCTAAATGCAGACAGCCTTACCTGAAAGGTGCAACCTCCTGAGCTCCCTCCTCTGGTTCCTGAACTCTGTCTGCAAATTCAGAAGTGGAATTTTCCTTCGTCTTGCCCATGGTGTCAAAGCTTTGGAGCTGGATGCTCTTCCTGCAGCACACGAGATGAGAGTACAACTCCCCATCTTCTGTATGGGCAGATGTACTTCCTTTCTCTTCCCCCGATCTTTTCCTCCTCCTCCACTGGCTCTCCAGGTTCTTGAGCTGCACTCCTGTCTCACCCTCCCAGTTTGTTTCAGAGCCCCAAACTTCTCTTGTTCTTCCAGCTCTGTGCTGCTGCGATCTCAGGCTTCGGATGAAAAGCAGACTATCACGGCCTTCATCCTCAGCTGCACGCTTTCAAGTTTAGGCCCCCATCTGCTGGGAAGATTCAGGATAAGTGTACAGCACAGCATCTGCCAGTGTTGGTAGATCCTGCCTGAAACATAATAGTTTCTTTGCCTTAGGAACTGCTGAGCCCAAAGACTGTTTTCTCTGGCACCAGACGCCAATTTACTTGAGATAAATATTAAGCAATCGGGAATGTTTTACTTTAGGAACGACGAATTCAGAACTCTTTCCTGCAGCTGTAGCACCTTGTGCCTGCAGCACCGAGCTAAGTAAAAATAATAATCATCATCATAAATAAATCTGGGGTATTTTCTCAGTAGCCATAAAGCAGCTGGGCACTCTGTCAGCCACACATCCACATCATTACTCCACCGATGCCTCTTGACTAAGGCCTTCCAAAGTCAGATTAGCCAGCTGTCAAAAGAAGAACAATAAGTTCTTCCGTATGCAGCCCTTATTTTATCCTTGCTCTCCTTGGGCAGCAGCCCATGGCTGGCAGGGCACCACCTTTCAGTTCCTGCCCCAAGGCTCTGTCACATTTTGGAACCGTCCAAGCCCTGTATGTTTGTTGCAACTCAGACCTTCCGCATACTACAACAAGAGAAATTTGTAACTATTCCAATGTTTCAACAAGCAGAAAGAATGAGCCGGAGCAAGCACTGCTGCCCATCCATGTCATCGCGACATTGATCGTACCTGGAAAATAACATTACTTAAAATAAGCAGGGGGCACAACGCAGCCATTCCAACAATCACGCTGCTCCCTTCATCTCAGGAGATGGCAGACAAGTTGAGCTTGTGACTTACTTGTTTGGTAGCTCTAATGAGAGCGCTAAGTCCATGTAAGCTTGGTTAAAAGACAGTGTCCAGAGACAGAGCAGCCAGCTGTTCCCTCTGCCCTGTAACTCATTCCCTGGTTGAAAACCCGGAGCAACATTTTTCTAACAATATGTAAAGGAAAACAAAGATTAAAATTAGGGCAAATATCTCCATCCACCGATGTTGCTTTCTAAACCCTCACGAAACTCCTCAGTAAGCAAGGTCAGACCACATCTATCTTCTGTACCCAAACACAATTTATTTCTGCTTGCTCGTGGTCCCTGCTTGGGGCGAGCACACACAAGCCATCAACCTTTTACTCCCAGCTCCTGACCCCATTCCTTTCTCCCATCCTTTTGCATTCCCAGCTCATTGCTGCCTGAGCCAAGAGATGAGGCAACGGCATCACACCATTGTGCAAAAGAAATTGCCTCCTGCCATGTCTGCTATCTGCCAGAGCACGCCTGCAGCTGGCTGTCCTCCTCTGCTGTGCTGCTGATGTGCATAGCTACACTTGCAGGGCCACAAGGTGCAGAGCTCCAGAGACTCGGAAACAACCACAAACATTAGCGTATGTGAGGGCAGACTTACTCTGGCAGGCAGCAAACATGTCGAGATGCAGTTTCTCCTTTGTAAAGACTTGATTCCATTAGATATGCACTCAAAAATTGCTTGAGAAGAACCCAGGGCCTCGACTCCTCCTTGGCACCACCATTTTTGGTGATGCACTGGTGTGACTAAGGAACAGAAACCTCCTGTGGCAGTTTTCCCCAGCTCACAGGTGCAACATCTCAGCAGGTTGTCAGGCTCCCTTCATTTCAACAAAAGCCTCCAGTCTCCTGCTGTTTTCCAAGGGTTCAGAGAAACAAAATGTGAGCTAGTTAAACATTACGCAGTGTACACACTCGTCCCACTCTAAGCCAAAATCACAAAGTTTGCACAGCCTAGGAGCTCATCCTGCCAGTTTCCTCCATAACAGTCTCTGTTCCATTGCTCTGCCTCGCCCCAGGCGTGCATCTGTGTGCGTGCTCATACCATCCTCTGGCATGAGGAGGCTCCAAGGTGAGCTGGGCACCTGCAGAAGGACCCAATGTACATGAGCAGCACAGGGCTCACGCCTGAGGATCCTTCCCAGTGTTCAGCCAGAATTTTCCTTCAGCTAACTTGAAACTCATTCTCCTAGAGGACCACCCAAAATGTCTTTATACGGTTCATGTCACACCGTAATTGTCTGTCCAGACTTAATTCTTTTGATCTTCCTGGGTCAATCAAGTATGTCTGTTCCCAAGCCATTTTTGATGCTTCTCGTGTACAGCAGCCTCCTCCTGCCTCAGCCAGCCGCAGAGTGCCGAGCAGTGCTACCACTGCTACCACTGCACATGGTGGCACATTCCCACAGCCAGCCCTGTGAGGAGCAGAGGGCAGACAGCCCAGGGTAGTGCTGTCACCACAGGGGGCAGCGCAGTGAGGCAGCTCGGCCAGCTTCAAACAAGCTGTGCTAGTGAGAAGGCAGCGCAATGTTCAGGCAGGGCTCACCAGGAAGACAGGTGCCAGTGCTGGATTCTTTGCCCATGACTGGGCTGCTTTAGAAACTTCAGCGAGGTAAGGTCTGCCTGTGCTGTGCTGCAGCTTGCTGTTTATTACCAAACCCATTCCCAAACATCACTTCTATTTCCCACACCCTGAGGGAATCAGAGGCAGGAACTGCTACAGAAAGAGAAACAAAATGATGAGCACAAATGACAACATCCAGCTCATCAAGCTACCACCACCAGCACTGTACCTCGTTGTTACACAAATCTCACAGATTTCAGGTTTCTCCCAGTACTAAACAGGTGCAGAGGACTATTTTATACTAAAAAAGTAAGGTAAAGTATATAGCCGATGTACTGTTTAAAATAGCAGAACGTTAGAGACTGCACAATTCATTGCCAGGCAATGAGACTCCTCCCGTGACACTTCAGCAGTATTTTCACAATGCACCAAAACCCGACAGTAGCCCTGGATTACCATCTTTTAGCAATGCTTTTAGGCTGCTCGTGCACACAAGTCATCACCGTCCTACTGTTAGAGGTTACTGTTAGAACCAGCATGCTGCCGTTGCTAGGAGCTGAGTTTTGGATCTGGGGATGTTTCATGCTACCTTTGTGCTGATGCAAGGGATACCATAAAGAAGAGAGAGAGAGAAAGCTTGTGGCTTTCAGACCAGAAAACATCTAAAGAATTGATGGAGGAAATCCCATACCTCTATAATAGATCAATTGCTTTTGACAAGTCTATGGATGATATTATAATAACAATTAATGAACTTTCATACCGTGCCATACTGAACCACAAACTATCTTATATTAGCTGCTATACAGACAGGTAGGTGCCTATTCAGAGGAATCCCACTTGTTATGACATTTGCTAAAAACAGACAAAAACCCCAAAGAAATGTTTTCATCTCTTTTTAGGACATGCTTCATCTGAAGATTCCTTATAGGGAAACAGTGCTCTATTAGAAACTACTTTAACTTGCAGCTACCTTCTCACAGTGGTACAGCGTGAAGCATGGATTCACCCGCACAAATTCAGTATAGCTACTGACAGCACTTACAGTACGGCTCTCTTCAACCATCAGTACAAAAATGTCTGTCTCCAGACTGGAAGTTCTATTTCAGGACTGGCCGAGGCTAACTTATGCAGGACAGACACTCTTCTTGCTCATGGTCTAGTGGGAATATTCTTAAGGGCCTCAAGTTTGCTGTGTGATACCTAGAGAAATGTGACAGCCAACATACCTTATGCTAAAATGTCACTCTTCAGAATGCAGGCAGCATTTGATTTCAACTGGTTACTGTTCTTGCTCTCCCTTGATCCTGAAAAGCAGTGACACTCTGTAAACCCGAGATACCTTTGACTTGAGGTACTCGAGAACAGAAATCAGCATTACAGGAGCTGCTGTCAGCAGCACTGACACATCCACCTCCTCTAGGAAGGGTAAAGTGCCAGGAACTGAAAAGGAAGGGACAAAGGCAGAGAGAGGAAAGGAAGCCAAAAAAACCCCACAACAACCAGAACAAAAGGAGAAAAGCCACGGACCACTAACCCTCCCATCCCAAACAACTAAAATAGATCCATGTGTCATAATGTTCTTCCTCAGAATATCTTCCCTAAGGATTATTTTTCACTTAAAAATGGACATATCTTTAACAATAATAACAGTGTTTATCTTTGTTATCACATTGCCGGTGAAAACGCAAGGCCAGTGTGAATACTTAATCTGCTTCCCAAACGGATCTTTAAGTTTTCACAGTGGTTGGCCCAAAATGTGTATTCGCCCTGATAAAATGCAACAACATTGTTGGTGGAGATTTAACTACCATCCATTTTACTTGGCAAAAATGTGGAGTCTCATAGTAGAAACTGTGTATAATTCAGTAATCTACATACTCCTTAAAATGTCTTTTTTTATTCAATTAATTTCATAAGAAAAGAGAAGCAGTTCACAGAAATAACCTGTTAAGCTCAAAGCAGAGCTTAGCTCATACCTTTAGACAGACTGATACGTGCAGGAAGAGATATGCAGGTTCACCCAGCTGCCCTTTATCTCTAATCTGCTTTCTGGAAATGCCTGTTAATGTTCTCAGATTGCCAGGAAAGCATCCGACAGACTTCTGACATTGTTCTTCTTACAAATGCACCTCCAGGATTCATCCACTGCGCAGTATCTGTAGAGTTTCTGTGTCACTCTCCAGAGTTTCACCAGCTACATTTCGTCCAGCTGCTGCCATCTGTTCTACAAAGACAGAACCAACTAATTAAGTCTAGTTAGCTCTGAATCCTGCCCCCAGTGTGTCCAACAGACCTTCAGTTATGGAAAACTTTGCCCATTTTCATTTTCAGCAACAGTATGTATTATCGAAACTTGGCAGAGATGCTGACATCTAAATACGATCCCGAGTTTCGGCTGCTTCACTGTATTTCCTGAATGCTTTATGCCGGCAGTTTTCCCCCTCTGAATCACACAGCTCATCCATGGCAGAACAAACTCAGTGCCCATTGATTTCCACTTGTCTGTTCACACAGTTATTCAGCACCTCCAGCAGACAAGGGCGATGCAATGGCAAGGTCTCAGGGTGCGAATGTGCTATAACAGAGAATGCTGCACCATCTCCCCTCTATAGTGTGTGCATCCAGCAGCCTTCTGGCTAGAGCATAAAATAGAATATACAAATCATAAAGCAGATGTGTTCTTCTAGTCTTGAAAGAGCTCCTTCCTGAGCTCCACTTCTTCACCACCCACTTTAAAAATTTAAACTGAAAAAGTAATTAAAGGGTTTTCTTGTGTGAGGTAACTGGATCTCTCACAGGAAAGCTCTCCATTTGTATAAAGCTATTGCACTCTCTCAGCCAAATTAAACTCAGTTCTGCTTTAATAGTAATTCTGATTTATGATGCTTCCTTATTACAATCAGAGTGGGTGTATTTTTCCACAAAGCAGCACTGGCACAGCCACAGAGGAAATGTACTTATCATCATCACACTTCCACCCTTACACCTGATTAAAGCAGCTGTGTCAATCCGTGGTTTTCACTTTTGTGCTATGAGGTAGGCAGCACGAGCTTTCACACAGACAGACACCACTTGGCACTGCAGCTGCTTGCCAGTGGGAAACTCTGCTTGCCTGCTGGGAGAGGCTACTGATCTAGCCCAATGTCTGAACAATATCTAACTTCTGCAAGTCTTCTTAATTAAAAATATCTAAAACCAGACAAAAGGGAAGAAGAAAGGCTGTCGGTATTTGCATACAGTTTGATCTTTGAATATATGAGCTCAGAGTGGACCTGCCACTGACACAGCATGCGTGTTCTCAGTCCTCCTGAATGTACACTGCCCGTAACACACAATAGACAGCTTCCCACCTTACCTCATGCATTTTACTTTGCTCAACAGTAGCACCTTTTCATCCCCTAACTACTGTCAGAAGGTGATTGGTTCCTGGAATTAACTTTTAATGTTGGATTCCCAAAGAACTGTCCACATGACCTCTGACATGGTTCTTTTAAAAAGCACACCTCCAGGGTTCCTTCTGTAGCATGTCAATAAGAGAGGGTTAAAGCCTTGGGCACTTGATGAAAGTGAGTAAAATCTTCCTCCCAGAAATCCTTAGCACTGTTAGATGAAAGAAATCTGCTTTGTCTCTACCTGGCCTGGCTGGGGCATCCATGATTCCTAGTCAGTATCTCTGTGACAGCCGTAAGCTACTGCAATGATGTTTATGTTGTCAGGCAGTGTAACAAACAGGTAAATGTACAGTTCTGGATCTTCACAGGAACAACAGGATGATTTAAGCAGCAGTGCTGTATTTCTCTGCTTACAAAACATATTAACAGAGTAGTATGCGATGAGTAGAAAGATAGTCCTCATACTTAATTGCTGGACATACTAAGGTCCAGGTTTATCCCCCAAAAACATAATACATGACAGTTAGCAGAACAGAATTAAATTCATTGAAGGCTCTTCAAATGTTAAACACCTTGAAACTGCATCTTATACAATGAACGTAATGTATTTATTGTTCTAACTACAACAGCAACCCTAAAAACAACTGCAGTTGGATCTCACCTGAACATAAAATAAGACACATCCACCTCCCAGATCCTTTTTTCAAGAGTGCACTCGGGAGTACAGTAGAAAAAAGCCACGAAGCTTTGATTAAGCCAATTGAGCAGTCTCAGCTCAGTGGCAGAGGCAAGAATAAACATCCAGTCTCTCCAGAACTCTTGTTCATGTTGTCTCTCTAGTTACAAGAAGTGGAGGTGAAGTTTAGCATCTCCAGCTCAGCACAGCTTGAAAAACAGGATTCTCACAGTTCACTCAAACATCATTTCATAGTACACGAGGAAACATTGCTCCTTAATATCCAGTCTAGTATAGTTTCATGCTTAGAGAACTCTGCCAAAATCATCGTATCGAATGACAAACTTACTTCTCCCCACTGACTTGCACTAAAATACACCTTCTGAAATACATTTGAGAAATGTCATAAATGCAGGTACCCAAAACCTGCAGAAATAACAACCCCAGGGAACAAAACAAAACAACAACAAAAAAAAAGGAGACAGCAACAGCGGAACTGACTGCAGGAGCAGCAGCATATCAGAGCAGTGACAGGAAATCAAGTCCTAACAACGTACAGAAGTCATGCAGAACATACGTGACTGCTATCCCATTAAAAAGCAGGAAAGAGAGAAAGCAGACACTGGAGCACACTGCCAAGTTTTGTCCTACAGTTCAGTCTTAAGTTTCTAGATAAAAAACAACACCAATGTTATTTACTACCAGCTTCAGAGTCTCACTGCCTAGTGCTCCTATAGGGGCAGCCCGGATTCAAACAGTCTTTTCTTACAAATGTTTAATTACCATGAACACCAACCAGTAAGAGACACAAGGAAGGAGACATAACCAGAAAAATCCCAAAGACAGTAAAGGAAACAGCCAAATATGAAAGCTGGATAGAAAGAAAACCCTAGGCTTGATAAAATAACAAAATGCTGCCATTTGTAATACACCTAATAAATGGTAAATGAAAATGAAAATGGAGACAAAATATCTGAAAGAATCTGCTATATTATAACAAATTAATTGCTTATTTCTCAGAATATCCACAAATGGAATGTGCTACGGTACCGCTGTCAATTAAAATCACTGTCCACACAGGCATAAGCATGTATCTGATGGCCTTTTCTTTTGCATGAAGCGTGCTGCAAGGCATACTTTGAATGGTTTCTGAGAACGTAGGCTGTTGGCTTGCTGAAGGAAAAGTATGCTTCATTCATGCATAGCTGTGCCCAAGATTTCACAAAGAGGCCATATCTACCTGTAGGTCTCTACAAAGCAAACATCAGCTTCAATAAAGGCAGTAAACACATGAATACCTCTTAAACAAATAATTACACTACCCCAGAGCTGGAAGAACGGATGCATTCCAGACTTACATTCAGCTGAGAGTTTCTGGTATCAAATTTGTTCAGCAACACTTGAAGTTAATCCCTTTGTTCTCAGTACATCATAAGTTGTGCCTATATGTTCTCCATAGTTAGACAGATCCTTACAGTCTAACTGTTACAAGACTTCTGAATACTGAAGAAAGATCTCAATTTACTTATTCAGTAAGTGGTAAATATACATATATATCTTCCAGACTGACTGTACACTCTGAATGCCTATGTAAACATTTTATTTGATCTTCTAGGTTCTGGGTTCTCTCTTCGCCTCCTTCCCTCTAAATGAGTTTGAAGTTCTCATTCTCCCAAGAATATCTGCCAGCAAACCCCACCAGCACTGTCAATATTCTCCAACCCTACTGATATCTCAAGAAGCCCACAGGGAGCTCTGCATCTTTTGGAGTAAACTACTCCTCTTAATTAAGCATAATTTTGTATAATGAATCTGCAAAGTAAGCATTAATTTACCTTGCTATCTCAGATTTCCCCTGAGAAAAGCCCTACAGTTCAGCTGATGCCCAAGTCTATCAGTATGAATCATCACAACTTAATAATGCAGCCTGCAAGTACAAAGAGTTTCCCACACACTCACTCTAATCAGAACAAATGCTGTGATACACAGCATACCCAAGAATCCCAACCTTAAGCAAAAACAAACCCTGTCAGAAGACAGATTGGCTTTAGAGAAATATCATCATCACTGAGACTCTGAAGGCATCTCCAGAAAGACGTCTTCCTCCAATAAAGATATTAACTATTGTCTCTGCTGAAATGCTTCTTTGTTCTTGACTCTTGACTAATCAGCCATGAGTTCTGGATAACTGCATATTATTCTCTGTCAAAGTAATTTGGCACAGTAGCATAATGAGCTAACTATATATATAAAATGCACTCTGTAGTGAACTTCGATTCCAAGAAGCACAGGAATTACTTCTGATCCGGCCAGTATTCACTCTTAACAGCTGCCATTCGTACAGGTGAGAGCACCTTCTGGCAGGATTGTGGTATAAGGCCAGCTGCTTTTAGAGCAGACTGTCATCTACAACCACCCTACTACAAAGCAGGGTAGCTCTGCTTTGAAACATACAGAAATAGAGAATCTTACATACGACTGTCTGGTGTGGCAAGGACACCAGTATATCAGAGATCAGCAGGTTCATGCTCTTCAGTTTGTTCAAGACATGGATTTCCAGTTTTGAGGAGATAATCCTGAAGAAATGCAAGAAATATGAAGGTCAGATTCTACTTCCTTCCTTCTCCTGCACGAGAGTTTCAGATTTGGTTTCAGACAACCTGCCATTTATAGTTAATTGTTATGTCATTACGTTTGGAAGTATGCACGTGTCAAAAAATATATCAGTTACCGCTTGCAGTAATAGATAGCACAATGCAGCGTGCACACTTTCTACAAGTATCATTTCTCCTTTCAGGACCACACACACACCTGGGAAGACATAGGAGGCAGATAAAGAGAGAGCATGTATTATATGAAAACTGGGTTCTCACAGGACTGGCCTGAGAAGGAACCACGGCTGGGGCTGAGCACTCTGAGCAATAATTCCTTTCTAAATCTCACAATTTTGACTCACCCTCTGACAAATCTGGATATAACATCTGTTATACTTTATTACCTTTCTTCTTCATACTCATTTGTTTTCAGTGCTATGAGCTTTCCAAGCTTTTAATCATCTTGGTGAAAACAATAATTTCAACTTCCTTAATACTTCTCTTTTTAAAGGCAAAATAAAAAAACAGCTTTTGCTCCAAGTACATTTTTCTTCTTAAATATTTCAAAGCATTCAACTTAATTTATATTTTAGGAGAGCCATATATAACCAAAGGTTATGATCCTTACTTCCAGTGAGACTTTACAGTCTCTTCAATATTGCTCGTGCTGAACTAGACTGGAGATGAGGGAGGATGATAACTTACTGTTTTGCACTCTAACTGGGGATTGACAGGCAGGTTTTCAACATCAGCCAAAAAGTAATCAGCAATTACAAATTGTATAGTGTGACGAAGACCATGCTGCGCACATATGGACTGCTCTGGCTGCACACCATCTCCTCACCAAGAGCTAATGAGATAATTTTATTCCTTGGAAGCTATGCTACTGCTAAAGCCAAAAGCAAAGACAGCCTCTGCACAAGCAGTACCTCCCACAGAGTAGGCCCCTGAAACAAAACATTATCTATCCGTAGAGTGCAGCTCAGCAACTAAAGCCGAGAGGGGCTTCTCCTCTCTCTGACAGTAACTGCTCACAAGTGGGACTTGTTATCTGAATTAGAGAAGTTGCAGGGCTTTTGTGAGGCTGTTTACATCCCTTCAACACATCTCTGATGGGTAGCCTTTCTCTATTTCCTTTTTGATTGTTTCTGCTCCCTCATCTTTCTGTCGAAGTACCACTATCATTAATATTATCTGGTATTTCTTAACATGACTAAGACTCCCAGCAACAGGAGGTATTCTTAGTTTTGATTTAATAATGCAAACAGAGCCTTCAGGTCTCTGACTGGATTCAGGCAAAGCCTGATGTTTGGATCATACCTGATAATTTTTTCAAGCCAGAATAAAGTATTTAAGGTATTAAAGGCATATGCCTAACTTAAGCTAGGAGTCATGACATTATCTTCAACCCGATGGAGCCTCTGATCATCTGCATAAGTATCTTGCTGAATCAGTAAAACAGCATGGGGAAAGCTTCATGCTTGCTAATATGTGAAGTTGTTAAGATTCCCTGTTAAAGGGCACTCCCTTGAAATCTGAAACAGGCAGCAGAGACTTTAAAAGGATTTTGCAGCCTAAGATACAGGAAACACTTTTTTTTTTCTCCCCCCCCATCAGCTAAGAAAAACCAGTAATGACAATCTGGGCAATGAATGACCTGTTCTATTTATGTTTGTTCTATTGCACTGGCAGAATGGGTGGCCTGCAAAACAGGTTAACAATTAATACTAGAAGAATGGCTCTGCCAGCATTTCCCACTGTAACCATTTACAAACAAGCTCTACGTAAATCCTGATCTTTATGAGGATGAATTTTCCAAGCTCAAATCCTACATTTTTTTATGTGTTTAGCACCAAGTGTGAAGGCCAGATTTTCTCGAATCTGGGTCCCATTTAACATCAGCTTCAGGTTTTCACAAGACCTATGTGTAAATAATTGTCGATTTCTAAAAATTGGCTATGTTACAACAAGCAGCTGATGTTGCACAAAGAAAACTTTACTTAACCCTGCTCATACCAAGCAGCTCAACGAAAGCCAGCAAGGTTTTGCACAAAAGAGCAATAGATCATTGCTACAATAACATATGAGGATATTACACATCCAACAAGCGAGGCTTTGCAACACGACAAAAAGAACATTACAGCAACTGAACAGATGTACAATGGCCCCGGATTCTCATAACAGGCAAAGGGATGCAGCCTGTTTGGCTGGACTATCATTTCTCCTTCTGCATATTGATATATGCCTCTTTCCTCCCCGGATGCATGCTCATATATGCACATAACGCACAAGAATGCAAAACACACTATTAATACACACTTATGCACATATTTATGTTTGTGCCTAGACCCAAAGGCAAACAAGTTTGAGGACTCAGCAACAGGAAAATTTCCATTGGCCAAAACAGTAAAGTTCCTTTCTGTAAGCATCATGGTGACCAGTCTGTCATCACCAGAACGCAGTATTTATTCAGCCTTAACCCTCAGCAAGTTTGATGAGCACATGAAGCCTGTTCTACCACAAGCTTAGCAGGATTCATTCATATGGAAGGGTATCACATAGAACAGATGAAACAGAATAGGAAGAAGCATTAATTAATTGAGAAGAGATCAAAGAATTTGTTTGTTTTTTGGTATTAACCACCAGAAACAACGGAAATCTTCAAGTTCAGTACATTAGGTTCCCAACATCCATATGCTTAGATTACTAGCTACTGTGACTGCTCATTGTGCAACTTTTATGCGTAGCACACACAGAAGGGCTGCTTGACTTCTTTCACTGTCTGTTCTTTTTTACCTGTACTTCACAAAAAAACCCCAGCCATCTTGTCATTGCCACAATGGGATGTGACAGTTAAAGCCACTGTCTCCGGGTGTGATAACCCAAGAGCAGCCCCAGTCCATGAGGGATGCTGGTGCTTCTGTAACGAGAAGAGTGTGAGAGGCAGTAGTTTGATGCACAGCCCTATGTGTCTGTTATTCTACCTTGTCAGGAAAGAATAATTAGAGAATAACTCCCTGTTGCCTTCAACTCTCTCCTGCCACCCCCACTGGTCCCCATCCATCATCATGAAGACTTCTCTTGGTGATTCATTATGAGGAGGCTGCCTTTCCAGGGGAGGCACTGTGAGGAATTTTCCATTTCTCTCTCCCTTCCCTTTGCATGGCAGCAATCTCCTTTCATTACAAGCCCAGGATGCTAATGTCAGTGGCTTCGGGCATCTGCTAATAAGGAGCAAGCAATTTCTAGGAGCAGGTCACGCAATGAGAGAATTAACAACTCTTCGAAAAAGAAAATCTCTCACATGTTTCCAGCAGGGAAGGTGAGCAAAAACTAAGAGCCCATGAAAAGTTAAATTAAATCCTGGAGAGTGAGCGGGCAGGCCTGAAATGCATCACTGTCAGGCAGGGTGAAAGAGCACAAGGAAGCCTGGGCAAATACTGCTTACTTATGAGGACTTCAAGAAGAAATGCAGAGCAAACATGCATACACACATAGAGTGTCAAGAGGCACAAGGCACTCCAAAAGCAGTAAGAACAGTCTGAACAACTGATACATCACACTTGCATTACAACAGCAATGGCTTCTAACTGTTTTGTCTTTCAAAAGTAACTGGAACTTCTGAAAGTTCAGTTTTTCTCTGCATGAAATTGGCAAGAACACCTATAAACTTTGGTAAAGCCCTCAGATTTATGTGTATATAAATCTTAAATTCTGCTTACAGTACTTACATATGCAGATATTGCAAAGGAGGAATTTTTCTTATTCCAGTTCTTCCTGGCTATTCTAGCTGGGTTCAGGAAATCCTATAAAAAGATCTATGAGTTTTTAGGAGCCTCACCACTTTAAAGATAGCTGTTTGGTAACTGTATTGCTGCAAATGATAGTAAACTAAATCCTTCACATTCATTCTTTAGGTACCTACCATAAATGCAGTATCTTTCCAGATTTGGGGCAGAAGCTTCTCAATTCCTGAAGATCTACAGCTGCAGAACTCTGAACTGGTTCTACACTGAGGACATGTAATATTGGAGAGATTCACCCAGTCCTCTCTAATATACTGCAATTGATGTCACCTATATCGTTGAGGATAGAAAAATATTGTCTGTAAGAACAACTTCCCTTGATATAAAGGATTAAAATCAGAGATACCTGCTCATTCAAGTTTCAAGGGGACTGAGAAAAACTGAATTTTGGGTGGGCAAATCAAATTAATCAATGCAATAGCCAGAAATTTAACTATTTTGAAGATGTTGAATATTGTATGTTCAATAAAATTATGCTTCTGAATCTCCAGGACTGAAAAATTATTTAAAGTAGTAATTCTAATTGCATATCATAAGATAGACTATGCTGCTCCTGTGCTCACCAGTGTCCAAATTTTGCACTAACCTTCCAAACAAGATAAAAGTCCTCTCCAAGGGTAAGACTGACATGAAACATAGCTCTAACTTGTTTTGAGTCAGTTTGCTGTGAAAATACCAAATGAAAAAAGTCTGTTAGAACATGTCACAAATACCCAGAGTATGCATGTACTCAATTTGTATAAGAACACCAACAGTCTGAAACTATGGAAAACTGAGCATTTATCTAACATGATGACTACTAGCAATGGCTAAATATCACGCAAGTGACTATATGACATGTATTTCAAAAAGTGTGGTCTAGATTTATCTCTGTAATCACAGATGATTTGTTCTTTTAACATAGATCTGAAGTAGAGGACAAAGTGGACAAGACAGGAAAAGAGATCTATCCATGACTGATATTTCCCAGTGTGTGATATTTTAGCATAACATATAAACCTGCCAGCAAAGTTAGTCCTCTCACTAAGCCCTCATACTGGCCTCAGTGTCTGTATTTCCCTACTGAGAAGCTGTAAGAAAACAAAAGCAAAAAGAATCTGTTTTTTCAGTACTGCTGAGGTAGTGGTTTTATGCCTTAATTAATAAACCATAGAAGGACATGAAAGAGCTATGCAAAATGATCTGCTTTCCCTCTTCTAAACGTAACTTCCCTGCACAAAACTTACTTGAATTGCTATAAGAACTGAAAACAGTAGTAGAAACATTTTTATTAGCCTTCTGATCTCTGCTTTATAAAGGAAGCTATGATTTTATCGTCGATATTCTAGGGTTGTAAAGCTTGTTGTTAGGTAGTTTTACAAAAAGTTCCAATTTTGAGAAACATTAAAGAAAAATATTAGTCTGACAATTGATCAGACTGTATTATTCCCTAATTGCACAAGAGTAGTTTGTATACACTAGCTGGATGTAAATCAAGTGTAGTAGTCTTCGTAATACAAAGGCTCTTTCATGAATACTGCTATCTTCCAGCAATATTCATGAGTATATGAATAGCTACTGCAGTGTAGTAGGGGGGTGCTGATGCATATTCATTAGTAATACTTACTAGGAAAAGGATAGTTTACAAAATTAATAAGATGATAAAAATAAATTCTTACTATCTTTGGCCTCCCAGTGAAACAGCTTAGTTCCCAGGAAAGTTATTCCAAGTTTCTGTGTTGTCATGGTACCCACTGTATTTCTTTGTCCCACACTGAGTAACATTAGGAAGCATTATTACCCCTTTTTAATCAGGAGAATGAGTCACTCAGATTACCTAAACAAAATCAAAAGTTTGTATCTAGACACACATTAATAGCCCAACAACTCAAACCACTGCCATGTTCACTCCATCTCTGTCTCAAGAAAAGAAAATAAATTATTCAATATACCTGTTCTGTACTCACAGGATTTTACTTCCTTGTCCAGCTCAGCTGGAAGAGCTGATATCACCAGATGCTATGATTCTTTAAAGTGATACAATGCCAGACAACCTTAGATTGACAAAGAAGAGTAAAAATTTAATGCTGCTTTAGTTAGGAAGCATTAAACAAAACAGTGATATACGACATTTCTCTGGGTTATTCCTGTTAAACTGAATGACTATCACACTGATCTCTGGGTTGCTTTACTGTGTCTATTCTTTCACACAGATTACTGTGCCTGGAAACTCCCTCAGTATCTGTACAGTTTGGCATACAGCTCCTAGAGCAATAGGACTAGTGCTTTTGGCCTAGAGGACAAAAAGAAATTGTGTCACTCTATCAACATACACAAGACCACTACCAGCAATTAACTTGAACATCTGTTTACATTACAATTAAATGCAATCTTGGAGAAAGCTTCACAAGAACTAATTACAAATTGATCTAATGGTAACTATACTCTTGATTTTTTTTCAACCAGTTTCTCTTTAGACTCTGTGCAATACTGGTACATTTAATGCAGATAAAACATGACAGCCACAGTGCAATATTGAGATATGCTCAACACAATGGTGATAGTATGAGATGTATTTCTGAACCTAACTTCACAGAATACAGATGCTGTTGTCACAGAATGTTGTTAACTGTTGTCCAACAGGTATTTAGTGGGACTGCTTAAAAAGAACTACCAGTAGCAATCTTTAAATTTCATGGTTACTTGAAAGGCAGACGAAACACTACTTCCAAAACAGAACAAGTTTTCTGGCATCACGTCCTTATCGAGACTGGAAATTTAAAAGAATGACAATATTAGCATCATTATAGCTTGGGATTCAAACAAAAAGGAAAGTCTATAGGTTAGCTAGTTGAATACACAAATCTGGTGCTTGCTCAGCCAGTACAGATCAAGTTTCACTACCTGCTATGGAAAGAAACACTTTTCTGGGAGGAATAATAGCTCTTTCAGTCAATCTTTGCAAATTGGGCCAGGACAAGTAATCAATAACAGCAATATGACTAATGACAGTAATTACGTTTCCAACGTAACAGTGAGAGAGACCAGTATGACTCTTAGCAAATAAAAGATAACTAGAAATGGGAGTCATTAGAAATGGCCACCCTCATTCCCACACAATTCCCAGGTCAAAAAAGCAAAATATCAACACTGACAAATCCAAATACCTAGTTTTCATCTTAAAAGTATTGCATAGTAATAAACATAAATTAAATCTCCAGCATGGATATTCTGGACAACATCAATGCCCTGCAAATAGGAACAGCAAGTACATCTCAGGCCACAAAACTAAAAAGCTCTCACACACTACCTTTCTGAAATGCTATTTAAACTCTGTGTGATGCAGCTCTGGATTCCAGCTAAGAGATATTCCAGTATCCATCTTCCTTAGCTGAATCGAGAAGCAAGAGAAGCCTCGCTAACTGACTGTAACATACAACTATCTCATAAGAACCTGATCACAGGCACTCTTAGAGCAGATTCTTAGGAAGGCAACAAAGGTGGGAGAAGTCAAGTCCTCATATGAAAGGTAATACTCATAAAGAAGGGACAGCAGACCTAAAAAATTGGTAAATATTCAACTATATCCAGAAGGTCACAGAAAAAAACAAAGAAACACTGCACCATTTTATATTATTCCTGCACAGTACAATGATAGGTTAAAGCCTGGAAAAAGACACAAGGAAAGGATGTTGATTATAATTAACCCTTTGCCCATCCCAACAAATTAGTTAGCTCATCACCCTTATATAAATAATTTAGGAGATCAGGAAAAGAAATCTCTTAAGTAAAAGAATACATACCAGCATGTGCCTAGATGCTTTGGTTACAATTTTTGTGTCAGAAATATTAGAAAGACCATCTACCAAATACCCTCTATTGGTAACAGGGAGAATATAGCTCTAAAAAGGGAAACATGCTAAGATTTAAAAATAACAATTATCTACTTTAAAAAGAACAAAAAACAATGAGACAGAAACAAAGTTTAATAACATTCTCAAAGGACATTCATTTGAATAGCAACTTTTTAATTGTTTGTAATGGTCAACAGATGCAAGATTGAGAAAGGAGGGTTTAATCTCCTTTGCCCTATTGTCCTTAGATGCGCACCTGAACACTACAGGAACCTGGCTGCCCTGGCAGGAAGCTATAGGCAAAGGGTCTGGGACAGTTTCAGTGTGTTTTTAAAACAGCAGGACAAAAAATTTTCCAGTCCAAACAGTGGGAAATATTTAGTTGGAATATTTTTCTCCCAGCAGTAGAAAAACCAGCTCAGAGGAGTGGTAGTTGTTTGCTCCTACTAGACCTCCCTGTGATATAGCTCCAGCCTAAATCAAAGAATGAGCCCTACATTGCTGGACAAATAATGGTACCAGAAATATACATGATAAAGTAACCTGGCCTCTAGAAATCTCTCAAGAGTGCTATGAAACCTGACAACTGCTTGTTCTGCCACAGTACTGCCAAAATCGGCAGAATAACAGAGTAGAAGTGCTTTGACACTCTTTTCTTAAACTGCACAACCACCACAAAACCAAGATAAATGATCTAATGAGAAACTACCACAAAACACAAGAATTTCCCTTTTCTAGGGATAAGGAGTTTAAAGTCAATTTTGTGACCAAGCATCTGTCTAACCTAATTGAATCCAGACACAGTGTGCCTATTTATAGGCATGGTTTCAAAAACGCTGACTAAAGCAGTATGTAAAGCTATACCAGCAACTGGCAGTTCTGTAACTGTTAGCTACAGAGCTTTCCAGGTAGTCCTATTTATGTAGGAAAAGTCAGTGTTGTTTAGCAATTCTTGACATTTCCTGCTTTTTTCCACACCCTCTCTCACAACTTCTCATGAAAAATACATATAAAGATGACTTTATAACATAAACTCTTGCTTAATGGCAGCTTTTAAGTTCTGTGTCAAAAATATATCCATACACAAATGGGATACGTGAGACTTGAAACTTAGCTAAACTCAAAGCTAAAACTGAACAGTATTATGGATGAAATCTATAATGTTAAATATTTAAATAATAAAAACATACGTATTAGTCAAAATGGAAGCACTGAATCTGCCCAAGTACTTTTCACTCAGAAGATAACTTGGCTTTTCACTCTAAATGCTAGCTGCAGGAGATACTAAACACTTCCTACCTTTCCTACTAAAGGAATGAGGACTGGGGACACAAAATAGCTTATTTTCTTAAAGACATTCTATTCTTTAGGCTTACAGTCCTTTTCTGAGTACCTGTAACAAAGGAGAAGGAAAAGATGGGTGTAAATATACTTTTTACGTGATTATACATATATTAAGACATATAATGTTATGTTATGTTTTACATGTATATAGTATAATTTATTTAATAAATATAAAGTCACCTGAACTGCTGTAAAAGGTAAATCCCATATTTCTTAAAGGCAGATGCTTGAAAAAGGAATGAAAGAAACCGTGAAATCTTATTCTGGCATATTCTGGCTCACTGTCGAAGTCTGTTTATAAAACATCGTTTTTAACAGGCCAAGACTCGGTCTCTTCTGGCAACAAACTCCACAATTTAAGGATGCAATTTTGAGAAAACGGAGAATGTTCTGCATTGGTTGCCTCTTTTTAGAAGGTGATGACCTTATTCTGACTGTTTTGTATTGCATAGTTTTTTTTGTGTGTGTTTGTGTGCTTGTTTTTTTAATTATAACACCACTGTGCTATATTTAAAAGGGACCACGAAGTTTATTTCTGTGATGGAGTAACTTGTTTTCTTCATTCCCTTCATTACAATCACCGATACTCTGGGTAAGTTTTCCAGCTGCAGTTAAGCATTTAAGAAGATATCTATCATTGAATTCACCACAATCTATGGTTAGACCTGGTTCTCCAGGGCCCCACGTGTACACTTCTGTACTTATTTTCTGTCACTGAGCACTGCAAAGTCTTTTTCTTTCTCCAAGCAGCCAAAAGTTTGATCAATTTGATGCTTTTGTTCTACCCACTTCACCTGTTTTCACATCACTTTTAAAGTTAACCAAGCACAAAAGGCCCTACTAGACATTCTCGTAAAAAGCTTTTGCTGACAGAGAAATGCAATCAGCTGTCCTCTAGGTTTGTCTTCTGATCTTTTTATCCAGTCACTCTACCAAGGATCTAAGATTTTTAAAGAATAAAATATTGAAAGTTTCAGGATATGATGCTGACCCTAGACTTAAAAGACAAATCGCAGCCAAGACAAAGAGAGGTGACGTGGGTTTCCCCCTCCTCCCCTCTCCCCCTATATTCTTTTCACTCATCATACTTTGCAAACTTTAGAGGAAAAGTAACAGCTGTGGTAAGACTAAATCTCCCTAGAGACAGCACCAACTCCAGAGAGATTAGCTTCTGAAGGTTCAGATTAAAATCTTCTGGTCATTGCATAGAAGAAAACAAGATTTCTCTCAACACCTTCCACGAGACCTCATATTCCATGGTATCAGTTATACAAAATAACAGAAAATATAAAAAACAGTAATCAGTTTGCCTGTGATCTACAGAGAATGTTCATGACCTGAGTTCACAGTCTCCTCTGTGACCTCTTCTCTCCTTTCACAACTGTTTTGCCTTGGAAATCTTCTGTGACAAATTAAAATGAAATAAAGTTGATGCATTGTTCTTATTTGCAAATCAATAAGCCAGTCGTGACAGAAAATCCTCAACTAAGGTGTATGATAACCAGCCATCTCACTCAGGGCAGGTCCTCATTATCCTCACCGTGAAGTTGTATTCACTAAAGTACTGTCTCACAGTTTTTGTTTGACACCATACTCTTTGTTAATCTCATAATGAAAACAAATAGACAACTGTAACCAGGCTTTTTACAAATCGTATTTTCTACTCAGTTTCAGTGCTTCTTAGAAAACGCTGGTGCAAGGCTTAAACTTGAAAAATGTAGCAACAACTGGAAGAGCTTCTTATTACCTATTACCTATATTACATATCTAAAGTAAGTGAGAATTGAGAAAAAAAAATTAAGTTCCAAGACATCCTGTCTATCTTACATTTTAACAACCTGATTTTTCTGTACTAAAGATTTCTCTAAGCTGTTTTCATATGAAAATCAAAAGTGCATTATTTCTCTTTAAGGTGTGAGCTTCTAACTCTATTATTTGTGGAGTAACCAATCCATTGTCACAGACACAGCATTGTCAATAATCTGTTGCTGTCGCAATAATGATTTAAGAAATAGTTGTGTTTGCCACATTTCAGGAAACTGAATGTTAAATTCTCTACTTAGCAGCAAATCTTCTCCACTTCTGTACTACAGGATGCAGTTTGGATTGACTTAGCAGGAGCTCTGACAGCAATCTCCAATCTAGGACATATCTTTATTTCCAATCCAGATGAAAAATGCTTTAAAAAAAAAAAAAAAAAAAAAAAAAAAAGCAGGAACAGTAAGAAAAAAAGTAGGTCACAAGATACAGCAATTATTCTTTAAAATGAGAGAACACATCTTTTCTTTCTTTGATACACATGACAATTTCAGCTCATTACTTTTAATATTCACAGCAAAATACTTTTGAAAAACAATCTATTTAAACACAGCTTAGGGCAATCAGTTGCCAGTTTATGTCATTCTGCAGAAAAATTTCTACAGTACTGAATGCTAACTGAGTTTGGATGAGCTCAGCCAGTTTTGCACTACATCACTGCTGAAAGACGTTTCTTGGAAAACTGAAAGATTCACATTTTCCATCAGTAGCAAATGAATCTCCATATCAAAGAACAATCATACAACTTTGCTCTTGATGTGCAAGGTGAGATACTGATCATCTAGAAATTGTATAACAGAGTCACCGTAACGCCCTTTGGGTTCAGAATATTGCCGCTGTACTGTAAGACTTGCCTATTCAGTCAAATCACCCTGAACATTTATAGTCACTTATATTTGTGGAGAAGGAACAGTGAGGAGACCGGTTGGTTTGATCTTGTTGATTCCTCCATCTAGGATGCAGACCCGTGGGTATTTGTTCTTCACCAGATGAGCTGCAAACTGAAGTAGGCATATGATTAGTATGACATATATTAGAGTACTTAATTCAAAATGACACTACACTAAGACAGACAAGTTAAATAAAAGGAAAGTTCATCAGATTCTTTAAGTTCATTTTTACACCAAGGAATCCTACATAGGAACTCCAGTCCTGTCTGTTCCAGCAGCTGGAATTAATTTGAAGGTCAGGAAAGTGTCATCTCTGAATATCACTTATCTTTGCTTAGGTAGGATTTACCTCATTTTATCAGTATTTTTTATTTCAGAATAATCACAGGAACTTTTCTGAAAGTGTGAATTAACATGCATTTTCACGTGGAATAATCTTATTCCCAGGTGTTCTCTACAGTTTCCCAAATGTACAAGCATCACAGTTTGATAGGACAGTCATTAGCTTACCTGTCAAACTAGTCTAACATTACCTCATTTCAGAGATGTCAGATAGTAATTTGGGGCCCAGTATTTGTATTCCCTTTCTCTCCTTTCCTCCCCTCCCCCCTGTCCATCCATAGACAGGCTACAGAGAACAAGCACAGACAATTCTTCGAAATCCTCTCTCCCCCAATAATTTATTCTGTAAACCAAATACTGGAGTTGTCTGCTTCCTTGTAGCAACAATGAAAAATTGCTATGCTTCTGAAGCCTACAAAGGAAGAACAATTTCTGCGTAATATGTCAAACTTGCCTTTTGAATAGCAATTGCAGTACATTAAAAAGCAAGCCACTAAAATTGATTAATTGGAAGGAAACAACAACAATTTTAGTTTATTTCCGATGGCTGTAAGACTGACAGAACAGCACTAGGTGCCATATCCAGCATACACTGGTACATTGGATCACCTTTTACATTTCTATTGTCACAGCTAATTAGAATGAACCTAACAGATACTAAGGCAAAACAAAACAAGATGTACTATGTGATTACCTGATCAAGTACAAGAAGTGAAATCACTTTTTAAGAGTTTGCAGTAATTTTAAACTCCTCCCACAGACAGAAATTTTGCTTCACAATGAAGTATTTTATACATGCAGAGAAATCATTTACATACATCTACATGTCAAACAGCTACTGCATTCCTTTCTCTTCTTTCAGGATGGATTTAACCAGGCAGTGAGTAGCCAGTATGTGATCTGCAAGGACTTGTGAGGCAGACTAAGAGATCAAGGCAGAGTAAGAGACCCTGCTGCATCCACTGTAGAAATTCTGGCTTTTGTTTGAGACCAAAAGGAAATTTGATAAGCTCACCCCATTAGTTTGGGAAGATTCAACGTATCAAATGAAAAACAGACAAACAAAAAAAATAACCAAACACCACAATAAAGCAATCCAAAACATCTAGTAGAAAAGTTAAACCATATGCAGATGCCAGTTTGCATGAGAAAAGTAAATGTCATGCTTTTATAGAGGCTTTCTGATGCAGTAGTGTACTATGCACAGTTAAAACATTAAGAGTCCAACTACTTCTCACTTTAATCACAGTTCATAAATATGCTGTATGTATCTTTTCCTTCTGAAGAATAGTGCTCAGCTGTGCATGCCATGTGCTACAGAAATAGAATATATTCAGCAAAATACTCCAACTGCACATCCCTACTTCAAATATAGATCTCTGTCATTTCACAGTACTCTCCAACTGTGACTAATGGATAGTGCTCTGTCTTGGACTCCATTCAATGCTGCTCACAGCTGACACAAATAAAAAATGACAGCCAGTGTTTGGACTGACAGGAAACAGTCACACTGTTGGCTCAGTACAAAATCCTGTGTGTCAGCAGAGAGATTCTGCTTCTGAGAGTAGGCCATAAACTCTCCTTCAAGTTCAATGCTGTAGCTATAATGTAATTACCATTCCACCTAATCTGAAAATAAGCGAACAACTGCTCTGTATTTCAGATTTCAGCACTAGGGTTTACATCCCACCATATTTTAGAACTGTTTTAGTAACCAAGTTATGGACGGAAATAACTTTTATTTACTGCGTACAACAATATTTCTTTACAACTTTGTAGTGTGGAATATGTCAATTCCTCACATAGCCTCTGAGAAATCAGCACTGCCGATTCTGTGGCTGTTGATGAATTTGAGGTAGAAAGCACAAGAACACAAAACAATGACTTCTCCCTCATATCCCCTTACAGAACTGCCTGTAGTTGTCTACTATGCATATACAGCTCAAAATATTGCAAATACAGCTCAAAATACTGTGTCTGAGTATTCAGACGGGGAAATTCCAGGAAGCAGAGGATGCACTTAAATTTGTTCCTCACTACTGCGGGAATTAGCTGCAAGTCAGAGGCCTATAGGGCTACATATTGCCATAGCTGAGAGCTGCCATCAAACTCCAAATATCAGCATCCAAGAATTTTGCAAATACATCTGCCACTGCAAAGAAGAAAAGAGTCAAGGTTTCACTCACAGGTTAATTCAATCCAACCTATTAAAGACATTCTCACTTTATCTTCCATATTCCTATACTGAGTCACTCAAAAATACAAACAGTTGACGAAGTTCAGATTTATAAATCATCTTAAATAGCATCACAGTCTTCACCCTAACTAAAACTTTGACTTTTCATAGTTTTGTTCTAGCACATTTTTGTGCCTTCTCACCCAGACAGGCATTTGCTGACCACAGATGAGAACAGGAGCTTGTTCACCATGTTCCTGAAACATTCCAGCACCACCTGGCATCTCTCTCTGCCAAAATACCCTGCTTGAATATCTGAAAATATCAAAGCTAATACTTTCAGAAGACACAAAAGTGTAATTTTTGGATTGTACACTGACACAGAGGCATGAGAGGAAGGACTATCTGAAACAGCTACAGCAGAATTCTCTTCCAACATGACCCATGTTTATGTAGAAACTTACAACCAAGAAATTAAGAGAGATAAGGAAAAAAAAAAAGCTCATTTTGCCCTTTGGAGTTACTATCACAGGCTGTTACTAAAGCAGTAACTGTCATCTTGGGCTTCACACATGAGCTCTGTTTCCCTCAAAAAATGATATCTTGAAGTGTCAAACTAGAAACTTGACAGTCACATGAATATGAATGCAGATTTATTTCACTAAATAACCTGATTTACTGAGGAACTCATAAAGCAGAAGATAACACAATGAGGAGACAAGCCAGTGTATTACAGCATCTTTGGTAACCTGTAAGCCATCCACATTTCAAGGAGAGATTCATTGAAACACATAAAAGTAGTTCACAATTTGATTTCCATTATAGTGGTTTATTAAAAAAGAACCTCAGTTATTTAGATGGTGATTATGCTTGCTCAGCTTCATCAAGAACTTCTACTGACATTACTTCTGAAATATATCTGTTTCTCCATACCACCAATAGATCACAGACTCCTATAATGCTTCTATTTTCATTAAGACTACAATACTATGAGGTGCTGTTCCCTTTACTTGTGGAAATGGTGTTACTGCTTATCTAAGGGTGAGGATTAAAAGGATGCTAGAAAACTAAGTTTTTTGAATTCTGCATTAGGTGGCCTTTCCTCAAAACACAGCTCCCCAGAAAGTTAGGTTACTTGTTTTTACTGCCTACATCTAGAGATTAAATTGGACTTCCTTTTGCTGGTTTCACAGAAAAATATGAGATATGGAAAGATGAATATGTAAGCGACACGTTTATCATCCTATGGCATGGCTTTGGTAATGCTGTTCCTCAGTTAATGTGTCAGTCATAGACACCCTTTCCAGTGAGTGAAAATGAGCTATAAAATTGTAATTTGCTTATGGAAGCGGTAAGCTAAGACTTCTTCACTCACAAAGTCAGGCTTTCAAAAACACAGACAACATCAAAGCAAATTCATATCAAAATTTGGGCATATTTAAAACATTTTACCATGCACGGATGTTGCTCTTGAAACAGCTTGTCAGGGCTTCTCCTTTCAGTACTGTTAAGTATCAGGAACCTCAATAGTTTAAGGTGGTAAACTGATATCCACCAATGGAGCATTTATCAAAGTGTTTCGACCATCCTGTTCCAAAGCAGCAAAGTCACAACTTCCAAATTTGCTGAATGTATTACACTAGGCGCATCACACTTTTAGACTGAGTATAGCATAGAGCCTAATAACACCACGCAGCTTGAGTAGTGCTGTTCCCAGGTTCTGTCAAGCCAGCTATAATGGCTGCTAAGTATACCTTTTTCACTTTCGCAGACATTCCTGTGACAGGTAGTAATTAAAGGACAAACTGGGAGGGAAGGAGTAACTTACTGCATCAGAATACCAAAAAGGACTGCTGTGACCAATGTTATCAGGATACAAAAGTAATTTACACCAAAAGAGACAGAAGAGTTAAAGTAGAAGCTGAAAAAAGGAACCTTTATCAAATTCTATAAACTGTCCCCCATAGCCACAAGATTATCGTCGTTTTTCCATTTGTAACTGCATACTGAACAAACCCCTCAGGAAACACAGTCTATTTAGCCATATGATTTCAGGCAAGAGCTCACTATTCCGAAAGCAAAGTGTTCAATTCAGAGCTTTGCCATATGTCACAAAGAAGATCCAAAACATGATCATTCTTAGGTATTTTTTCTATTAAAAGGTTCCAGATAAATGAAATGGCACTTTAGCATAAAAAGGTGGAAGACCAAAAAGTCTCCCAAAGCAACAAAACCATGCCGAATTAACAGTTATGGTATTCACATAAACTGAATGAAGTGTAAAACACAAGGTGCAAAACTTTGTGCAAGCACATATTACATATACTATATTAAAGAACAAACAAACAAAAAGCAGCAGCAGCAGATATTTACTTTTCTAACAAGATCAAGGAAAAACAAGGAAAAATTCATTCTGCTGACATGGCCAAAAAGGAAAGCTTTCCATTCCATTAGTACAAAAACACAGCAGAAAGTTGAAGCAGTTAGAATGCTAAGATTTGAAAGTAAGCCTAGACAAATAAGTATTTAATAGCATGAAAGTAAAAGTGAACACTCAGATTTCTTTGAGTAGTAACTTTTTAACACCTGCCTTTAAAAATTTTCCACTTAGAAATGTAATATTACACACACACACAAAACCACACAGCAGAAAGTGAGAACCTGAAAATGAAAAAACCTGTAGAAATTTGGCTGTCAGCACAGTTTATACTAACCAAAATATAAGAAATGCACCCAGTACAGCTGAATAGACTATGATAATAAAATGCAGAAAGCAACTCTATTCTATTTTTGATTGGACGGAAAATAGAAAAGCTGTTAATTAACAGAAATATGCATTTTTGAAGAGATGCGCAGAACAGACAGTCTGAATATAAAAAAAGAGTATGACCCTCTCTGAAAGATGCTTTTTCCCCCTTAAGTATCAAAAGCAACTGCTCACTTCAACTTCTTTTTTTAGTATGGCTTTGGCTCTTTTATAAAATCGCCTCAAGTCTGTCCCAGAAGTTGCAAGACATTCAAAGAAGTCCTTGATAATGCAAAATCAATTTTTTTTGTAGGCTTTGCTTTACTTTTTACTGATGCGGCTCAAATTGAAATCTTTGTCAATTAAGAAATAGGCTGATGAAGCAGCCTACAGCAAACCTGTATACAAACTACCAACTCTTAGATGATTCTGACGGCATGCCTACGCTGCAGGTTTTGGCCTTAAACTGGCCTTACACAAGACTCAAATCCTTGGACCTGCCATTCAACACACACATTTCCTCCTGTAACAAGCAGTGAGTTCTCTTCAAAAACTGACTGACTAAAAGTTTAACGAAGAGTAAAACAACATCTGCCCCATATCCATATAGATACTGGAAGTTACAAATTCAACTGTGCCATTCTAGCTGGCAGTATCCTTACTTATGTACCTATAGCACTTACTAGTATGTTTTCATCTATATTTTATCTATATTTCAGTTATTGTCATTTCATGTTATTTCAGATTGTCTGAACCCAAATACCAGAAAATACCAAGTAGATTCAGAGCTACAGAACAGCTTCAGAAACTAGTAATTCACTTTTGTTACACAACAGCCCTGAATACTACAGATATGACTTATTTCATGCAAGCTCATGCAAGGACAAGGGTGATCTTTCAAAGGTGCAGTCTGCAAAGACACTAGAACCATGGCCAAGATTGACATGCCTGAAGATATTACTAGAGTCTAACAGCACTACTCCAGGATTCAGGTTCACCATTTCCAGCCTTTCCAGTCCACACAGATCTCCAAGATGGTTGAGAAAAGTTGAGATCTTGCTTATCAGTATCTCAGAGAAGTCAGAATTTTTTTTGATAGGAAAAGCTATCCCACTATTGCTCATCTCAGAAACATTCAAACTTCTGTGTAGTAAGGCAGACAGATGGACTAAACTTCTGAACTTCTACATCAACAAAGCAATTTCCCATAACTGTAACTGTCAGTCTCAACACGGATTAAAAAACAGAATCTATCTGGAGTTTTAGAAATAGTCTGCTTTCCTTGGCACCCGCTTCAGAAATGGAAGGGAACATTACAATTCTGCTCCTGAGTCTCCTTTCATTTCCCCCTCTTCCTCTTGTGAGAAAGGGGAATACTAAGGTTATTTCTGCAGTACTTCTGGCATGCAAACTAACCAAAGACACTGACAGGGGCAGAATCACAACAGCAGTACAACTGCTGGCTCACAGCCCAAACTTCTTTCTTGGGCTGTATAAAGAGCAATGTCCTGGCAGCAGCAGCCGGGCTATCTTTCTGGGAACTGTAAAAAAATCTGCACACACAATACAACAGCTAAAGCAAACCGAATAAAATAATACAGGCTTCATAGAATAAATTAACGAAGACACTTCAGCTTGTCTCAGGCAGAGATGCAACCAGGATTGCTTGTGATGAATGCGACCTCTCTCTTAAAAACACTAACTTAATCTCTCTGTATTTAAAGGTAGAAGAGAGACATCTAATGATGCCAGTAGGCTCTGAGTTTAAATCCAGAGCGTAGGGCAGTGCCTTAACAAATCAACAGGATGGAAGAGCCATTCCAAGAATCAGCAGAAACCCATCTATCTCCACGATCACTTTTCTGCAAAGTAACATCTACGAGGAGATTAAGAATGTAAAAGACATATAGTGAAAATATCTCAAAAAGTTAATTGATTGTTTCTACTTTCTTTTACTCTGGAAGTTTCATTAGGTACTTCTAATGAAACCTATCTGCCCTTATAAGCATGTACGCATCTGCCCTTGAGTACTCAATGCAATACCTAATCTTCAGACCAACCAATGACATTTAGCAGCCATCCATCGTTTTTCTTCTAAGATAGGTTTGCAACAAGAAATCAGCTTGAGCATGCAAGAACTTGCTTTTCACACGTGTGAAGACTTTTTAGTTTCACATTCTCCAGACTTTTTTTTCCTTAAAACATCATTTCCAGTTTACATCCACTGTTAAATTATATATGAAAGTTAAGAAAAAAGCAACAAAGTCATTTCCTGTTTCAGTCTCCCCACGCCATAAAACAAACACTTTCTATTATAATCTCAAATTTGTTAGCAAGAGAAAAGATTTTATGTTCATAGATTGACATCTGCATTTAGAGAAACTCCAACACAGAACAAACTAGTTGGTGTTTTTCAGGCTAGGACGTGTTACACAAAAAGAATCTTGAACTTGACTCTCTTGCCTTGAAAAAGGTCAGAAAGATCTCACAGAAAATCACAACTGCTTATCTTTGCTTTAGAGATAATTTATATATTTTAATTATTAGCTACTTTGTGACACAATCAGAACTATAACCCTGCTTTAGTTACTCGCAGAAATTGTCTAGACAATGTATTTATAGCAACATAACTTTGCCAGATTAAAAAAAAAAGTAACATTCAGGAATGAAAACATCCCAATTTAGATTTCCTTATCTATGTTTTTTTAACCTTGACATACAGATTTATTCATTTATTAAGTTTTGACTCACAGGTTCACTATGTTTTCTGAAAGCACAAAATAAATGAGTTTCTACTTATTAGAAATATTGGAGTCCTATATCTTCTATTTTGTTATATCATTTGAATGAAAACACAAATGTATATTAATCACAAAACACATGAAACAGCTGGTCAGTGTTAAAACTGAGCTGCTGGAACATGATTTAATGCTAGATAAACTATTTCTCCTATTCTAGTTTCAGTCAAGTTCACAATACTATGGACAAAAAAAGCTGGAAATGGAAGCACATAAAATAACACCTCAAAGTTTCTTGAAGAATGGGAAATGAAGAACTAATGTCACCTTTCCCTCCAAAAAAGCAAATTCCTACATATCTGTAACTATTATTCATTCATCTTTTCACATGCTATCATATATTACAAAAATTACAAAAACACCAGGAGACATGGATTAATGAACACCAAAATGCTATTTGCCACACGTGAAGAAAGAAGAACCAGTTCTAGAGCACATAGACCATTTTACTCTGAACTGTGATGATCCTTCGCCTGAACTGGAAATGTCAAGGTAAATGTATTTCTGTGGATGTGTGAATGGAGAATTTAATTCACTTTAGAGATGCTGGTACTTTATATATAAGTTAAAAATCACAGCGGAATCTGGCCGGTTAATTCCAACATAACATTTGTATGGATCGGCAAGGCTCTGGTTCATCAACCAATCCATTAACTTAGCCTTTACACCTTTTAATGGCTGAACAAGTAGAATGTACCCTGTTTTAATTCTTTTAAAGGAAGTATTCAACTAAAGCCAGAGCTAGACTGATGTTTGTAGCACTGCTGGCTTCATTGTCTCCTCCTGGAACTGGGCCATTATGGAGTTTTTGCTTTTCCCATACTGCCTATTGAGTTTTAGAAAGCCTTTTCTTTCATATTTAAATGTTTTATCGTCTGGCACCAAATCAAACACATAAGGCAGAAATAGGGAGAAAAAAAAAAAAAAAAAAAAGAAGCATGAAAAGGTCAAAAATGAGTTTTCTGCAAGTTCATTCAGGACAGCCAATTTTATTTTTTATTTTTTAGTTACTGAAATGATGCCAGGTTACTAATACAAAATGCTATTGAAAGATTTAATCTCCTAATTCCAAATAGCCTCATAAATGATCAACATTTATTTCCTATACTTACCCCCACAGAACTTAGTCCTGCATAAATTTGAGTAACACAACTAACAGAGCCAGTTTCCATACTTTTAATGGTTTAAATACCAGTCAACACTTCTTCAAAAAAACAAAAAACAAAACTCCTTTGTAGTGAAGGGTACAATCTGTGGCAAATTTCTTTCCAGTTTGAGATACATTACTATTTAGAAAAGAAATGTTTTAGGTCAAACATCTTACATTTCTTTGAAACATTGTTTCCGTTTCCACAGGTTCCCTTCTTCAATTTTTCATACTATGAGATTACTTAACACAACTTCAAAAAAGTTATTACTTCTCTTAAGAAAAGCTGTAATATTCATAGCTGCATGTAAACATACATACTTCTTCCACTGTCTCAAGTCTAGAAAGTTGGGTCTAAGGATAATGCAGCATCCTCTTACATGGCTGAAGTGCTTGGACTCACTAAACACACAAGGTTTTCTACAGCAGCACAGCAAAGGAAACATTTAATTCTCCACCTAATGAAACATTTAAAAGCTGCGAAAAATGAAAGTTTGCATGAAAAGTGTCATTACATTGTAAGTAGATTTAAATTTCTCTTAGGTATGGTGTAACCCACAACCATACTGTAAAGCCTCTGTCTCTCCTTGCCTACAAATACTCATTTTTTCTTCCTTCTGTTTTAGACAGATCAGTCCTGGAAAACAACCCTGAGGAAATGACTTGCTTGTAAGTGGGCTATCTCTCATAAAGACACTCATTACTGAATACCAAAGTAGTTCATCTTTCCTGTTCCTATTCCTCAAGAGCTTAGTGAATGCTAAGACTGTTACTGAGATAAATTAGTATGTTCAGTAACTCAAAATGTAATTACTGAAAGCTGCTTAACCCACCATCAAATGTGTCAAGCATCCATTAAATCATCTCCATTTGGCACATGGCATTTTATGCATTTTGTATTTATTCCTTTAAGGAGGAATATATGCATTCAACATTTAGTGAGCAACAGTAATTTTTCAAATTGACTTCACGTGAAATATTTATCATGGATTCATCCAGATCCAATGTAGAAACCCAGACTTGCTGGCTGAAACAATTCAGTGTGCTTTACAATCTGTTTTACACTACCTCTGCTACAGTTTAAGATAGGACAAACACCAGCCTATTTTCTAACTCACAAAACATAGGTTAATGAAAACAGACTGGGTTGAACAAAATGTATACCATACCTAAATACTATATACCATACAGTTGAATAAAAAAAAACAGTATCCCTTTTCCTGAGATGAAGATTAGCAGAAGTGATAATTCTACTTGGTATTCTGCTGGTTCACAACACTATTAATTACAGAAATGGACAGGCACATCTGAATATTCTCCCCACCTACCCAAACTAGCATATGAAAGATACATGTAATAATCATTCTTCTCTAAACTGAGCAGAATTACTTACTCTGAATAATAAAATACAACTAACCAACACATTGTTTCTTTCTTGGAGTAATATGAACTAAGTCCTGTTTCCCTTGGACTTCATATCACACATGCTGTTCCCTACTTGCCTTGTATATGCTTAATAGCACTGCAAAAAACAACTGTTAAACTCAAGTGATTTTTGAAAAATAGATCTTACTGACCTACTTTAGAAGTTCCAATGTTGCCTTCATAACCCATCAATATAAAGATTTTAAAGGTGAAAAAATGTTAAATGATTCATTTAAAAATGTCAGCTCTCTCAGATGTTGGCTACTTCAAATGTCATTGCTTATAAGTAGAAATGAACCCAAAATTCCCCCAGATCCTGTACTGACACCCACCCCAAGTTACTAACATATAAATTACTCAAAATGTAGTATTTACTGCTACTGTATGCATTCATTCTTGTGATGTATTTCTACATATAAACATATACGTTATATCCACTATATCTACAGACTTACAGCAGCTGTGTTCTTCACTGCATTTCCTACAATCACTACAACTCTTCCTTTAAAGCTCTGAAGCGTGGCAGTTGCTGGGCACTGGATGAGATCTCCTTCTGCAGTAAATGCTGATGCAAATGGGACGTTGATGCTGCCAGAGATGTGGCCACGGTTAAAGCTTAGGAAAAACAGTTAAGGATATGTGCAAACCAGAGAGAAGTGCTGTACAAACACAGCTGCAGAATGAACATGCTCTTCATCCTGGCAGATGAGATACACCAATGCTGGTCTTTAGTGTTAGCATATTTTGATAAACTTCAGCTACCACTTACACAGAGAGAAAACATTGTCTGAAATGACACAGAAAAATGGAATTAAGAGTTTGTTTCATAGGTGCTATAAAAAAAGAGCTCTTTTTATAAATGAATTTATAAATGAAACCACGCTCCAGACCCAATATCCAGAATATGTACATTTCACAGAATTTTACTTCAAACCAGCTCTATTTTGACCCCAGGAATCAAATACCAGTGAGCAGCTGGAGCATCTCTTATAAAGGAATTTTACGCAATAGTACTTATAGTGAAAACCAAAACTAAGAAGGATTATTGGGAAATTTTCTTAAAACCTCCTGCCAACTTCTCACAAACCCCCTACAATTCTGATTCCAAACTGAAATTCTAATAAATGGGCACTCAGAGTCCCAAAGACCTCTGTTTATATTTACCTGCAGTCCCACTAGGACTGAAGCCATTCTCATCATTCTCATACCTACTAACCAGGGTAAAAGTTCTGAAATGATGGTCATTTAAACAGAATATGAACACATTATACCTACGGTTTCCTATGTAATCCTGAATTACTGACAGTTTAATAGCTCTCTATTTACTTTATGGTTTCTTCTGCAAATGACATAAGATAAACCATTTGAGGGGTAATTTTATTACTAACCAGGCTGACATTCCAAAAATGACATTCCCTAATTCCAGGAAGATTCAAGTCCACTCAAGACTTAAAGGGATGAGTTAAAGGAAGAAGAAAGTAGGTCTGTCTTCTCTATTGACCTAACTCTACCATAAAATCCAAGCACACTGGGAAAATAGCCACAGTGATTACAATCTACTGCTTGAGCTACAGAGGTTCTTTCTCCAGTGTGCCTACTCATTCACAAAATATAAAGAACAAGTCTGATAAAAGTTTTTAATATGAAAAAGTGCCTCATAAAACCACTTTGCAGCAGTCAAATGATTCTCAAGTAACTGAAATTTTGAATCTACTCCACAAGAGCAGAATAGGATTTGTACGATAGCAGTGTAAGAGCTATAATCAAGCTATTAGGAAAGCTACAGAAATACTCAAGCAAGCACCTTGCCTTTGATCTTGGTTGTAATACAAATAAATCCATTCCTGTACACAGATGATAGTACAATTATTATAGTCTAAGCATTTTTGATTACTTGCTCCCTACCTGCTTTGTCTTTGATAATTTCTAGTAAGCATCTTAAATAATTAAAAACACAATGCTGCAAGCAGAAATTATTTAAACCAGTAGCATCAAAGCTTTTTCATACAGTAGTAATGAACTTGTAGATCATTTAAATCCAGGGCCTTCTCTTTTTAACAGGAATTTAAAAATTATCATCTCTTGATGGAAAAATCTTATTTTAGAACAGAGCCTCAAAAAAAGTGGACCACATTTTCAACAGCCTAATTCCAGGAGAAAAATTAGACAGGATTCTAGAAAACAGTCAAACTAGTCAGGTAAATGAATCTCTACTTAATTGGAAATCTTTACTGAGATAGGAAATAAAGAGATGCAACAAAAAGAAAAAAATACCATTGTTTTGTATTTCTTTGACTAATTTGTGTACAAGAACACAGAACAAGCTTAAGTACGGCAAACAATAAAATTACAAAAACTTATCTTCAGGTAGTTATCTAATTAAAGATTTACTATCTCTGTACTACAGATATAATAAATTTATTTCTATGTAAATATTAAAAATATATATATTTTCTATTTCACCATATTTTGTCATAAACATTGCCAAAATATTTGACAAAAATACTTTCAATCCACCACTAAAGGGAAATAACGTGATCAAGCGAAGTGCCTTAACACTAACTATACTTTTTGAAAACTACTGAACATTGCCTGCTCATTACAAACTGCCATATAGAAAGCTGGGCTGTAAAAGTAAGTGACACTCCTGCAGGCAAAGACTATGTATTTGGGAAAAAAAAAGAAAAAAAAAAAAAGAAAAAAAAGAGTAATGTGTAGACAAAGTAGCAACTCTGATACAAATGTAGCTTTGAGACACCTTTAAGTCTTCTTTGATTATAAGCAAACAAGATACCTTACATTAAGGCAGTCGGGCTGCATTACCTGACAGTATGAGAAGGCACTCTGTAGAAATTGATTCTTCCACTGAGGGACTGACAAAGCTGAGGGACTGGCAAAGCACGCAAGCTTTTGACAGTTCTCCATTTCCCTTTCACGCATCTGGGAAGTGTCCTATACTTTCAAGTTACTAGTCTGCTAAAATATTCCAAAATATTGGGGAAGGTGTGCTAAAAACATCTATCATGAAAAAGCAAAAGCAAGCTGTATTCAAGTACTTGCACTGTTACTACAAAGTGATTTCATTACAATCACAGCTTCTTGCATGAAAGTAAGAATATATCTGTGATTTCTTCTACAAGCCAGGACTCTATGCTAAAACAACAACAACAAAATGCCTTCAGTTCTTTCACCGTACTGGACACTTTTTTTTTTTTTCTCTCTCTCTCCTTTTTAACTATTCTGTTATTGCATTCCTGCAGAGAAAGTAGTTGATACAAGCATAATTTGGCAAGGTTAACACTTGGATTTGAAGGATACTCTTCGCTGTTACGGATGTCCACCACTAGCAACTTTGGCTTGCTAGACTTTGTTTTCTTTATAGGTGTTTTGGAATGACTTGGTCCTGTCAATTCACAAAGATCAATCAGATCTTCCGCTGAAATCCGTGGTGACACCTCAGCCTTCAGGTCATCCAACTTGATAGAATCCCTAGACTTCAAAAAAGTAATATAAAGATGACAGAGTTAAAGACACAGCATTCTTTGCAACTTCTAGTTATTTGACAACCTCAAAGTATGACAGCTCAGGTAGACGGAAATCTTCTCCTTCCTAAGTCATTACAGCTAACTATTAAGTAACTGTTAAAAGTGCCTATTTTTGAAAACTTTCATATATTGTGTAACTAAATATACGTCAGCATACACAATGATGTTAAATAGTTAATGAACACTGATTTATAACCTCTGGCAGCAATGTTTTATTTTCTGTTAGCACTGTTGTCTCAATATGAAAAATCACAGGTAAGTTTTAGAGCATTTTAGACATTATGCTTTAATTCAGCAGATAGAGAGTTAACAGGTTGGTTATACATACAAAAAAACATAATGGAAGTTGACTTACTCCAAGTTATATACAAAGATAACCTTAGAGCTTAGTCATCTTACAAGACTGGTTTGTCCTGTGCAACCTTTAAAAGCTCCTATTTTGCAGGAGGTCAAACAGAGGCAAAACTTGTTTATGACTATGTCTTCAGCTGCTAATAGTGAATTCTTCTGTCTTCACATGAGCAAACAGAATAGCTAGGAACTGTTACAGGGAGCCTCATCTGAAAGACCTTCAGACTGTGTTGATATCTTACTCTTGTGGAAGAAGACATTAATAGGACATTAAAAGGACAACCATTTTATCATGAATCATAGAATGGCCTGAGTTGAGAAGGACAACAATGATCATCTAGTTTCAACCCCCATGCTATGTGCAGAGTCGACAACCACTAGGACCAGGCTGCCCAGAACCACAGCCAGCCTGGCCTTGAATGCCTCCAGGAATGGGGCATCCACAATCCCCCTGGGCAACCTGTTCCAGAGCATCACCACCCTTGGTATGAAAAAATTCCTCCTAATATCTAACCTAAACCTCACCTTTCCTTGATGGTCACCCTTTTTGTTAATGCAGCCCAGAACACAGTTGGCCTTCTGGCTGCAAGCACACACTGCGGGCTCATGTCCAGCTTCTTGTCCACCAGGACCCCCAAGTCCTCTTCCACAGAGCTGATCTGAAGACGACCTTTTCCCAGTTTGCATAAATTTCTGCGATTGCCCTGACCAAAGTGCAGCACCCCACACTTGGCCCATGAAAACCTTATGAGGTTCAATAAGGCCCACTTCTCCAGCCTGTCCAGGTCCCTCTGCATGGCTTCCCTTCCTTCCAATGTATCAACTGTACTGCTCAGCCTGGTATCATTTGCAAACTTCCTGAGGGTGCACTCAATGCTGTCGTCTGTGTCACTGATGGAGATGTTGATCTGTTGACCTTTGGCTGCAACTAGCCAACCAACGCCTAATCCACACCTCTCCAATTCAGAGAGAAGGATGTGGCGAGGGACTAAGACAAAAGGTCTGGAAGTTCTTCTTGCATGCTCCATGGCTGTTCAGAACATAAGCACAAACAAACAGCGGTAGACTACAGAAGCCAAAAAAACCCCCACCAAAATAAATAAATAAATAAAAATCAACAACACTGCCTCAAATGGAACATTAAAATGTATTACTTTTGAGAATAAATTTATTCAGCACATTCAACATAGGACATTCTAAGAGTACTCAAACTCCATTCAATTCCCCAGAAGGAGTCCAAGCAAAGGAGATGGATCAAAATGGAGGAGAAGGAACAAAGTCAAACACTCCTGACACACTTCAGACCCTTCCTTCTGACCTAGCATATCCAGCTCTGTCTATACTGACAAATTTGTGATACAGAATCTCTATACAAGCTTTAAGCAAAGCTGGAGACTAAAGCTAATCAACAGACTTCTGGGAAATAGAATTGCCAAATCAATTCTATCCTATAACAGCTGTTTTATCAGATTAATTTCTTTCCTTCAAATTGCAAAGTGAAATACACAAATGCATGTGTAAGATCATATTTCCTAATTACATTCGAGAATGTGACTTTCCTTGAGGTCTCTGATAACAGCTATATTTCACATCAGATATTTTCCTCACAGGATTTCCCTGATGACTTGTCAGTTGGCTCAAGCTAAACATGACCAACACCAATACATCAATCCTACCAGATCCTCCTCATGCCTCATCTGCATATCACCATCCTGGTAAACAGACCTGCAATTATGCACTGGACTTGAGTTTAGACTTCAGGCTACCACAGCCCCTAACAATCCAAATCTCACAGATTATTCTGTACCTTTAACACCTCCCCTGCTCTTCACCTGTTTCAGATGTTTTCCACACCTCAGCAATCACTCTCCTCGCTTTAGGCCAGACAATCATTTAAGAAAAGGTGCAAGAGAAGTCAGCTGATGCTCACAGATTTATTTTAGCATTTACTAACTTCAATGGTGAATATTAATTTAAACTAATCAGATATAAGAAGCTGTTCATCAGAGAAGACTGCTTAATCACCACCATGCTATAACAAATATACTTACACTGAAGCTTAAGGTCTAGTTACCTCCCAGAAGTTTCTCTGACAACATCTTAAGTACTTTAAAAGTAAAGAAATTATTCTTCCTACCCCACTAATTTCTAAATACATCTGGGAATTGCTAAGCCATATCCCTTTGCTGCTCCTAATAACAAGAAACAGTCATTAGGAATTTTGATTTTTTTTTTTTCTTTTTTATATTAGAATCAAAGCTGCTTAAGCATTCTCAAGTTAGAAGTCAAGCTTCCAAAAGATTAAAGCACTTCAGAACATGTGGCTAGTGCAATCATAACCCCGATCTACTTTTCCATTAGCAGTAATCTCTTACAGACATTTCATCCTTGCTATTAAATGAAGATATACATTGCTGAGAAAATAAGCAAGTTTCTATAGTTCTGCTGAACCTGAACTTAACAGTCCCATCTGATAAACACAGAAGCTATAAAGTAACTTTTTATCCACATAAAGGACAGCTTTATCTAAGTAGAAGCAGGGCTCCCCAGCTTTTGTCTTTGAAGTTGGCATAATTTACTGCAACAAAATTAATACAGAAGGAACATCAGCCTGAAAGTCAATATAATTAAAAGCTAGGGTTCAAGTAAAATACTTTTTTCTTAGAGTCCTACATGAAGAAACACTTCACAGACAATGTCATTCCCTTCTTTTGGAATATATCATTTTGTTTCTGAAATAAATGCATTCATATATAACCAGGAATAAGAAAGAAATAACATGTTAAAACCAGCTTAGAAGAAAAGAGTTTTGGAAGACACGTGAAGAATTGATCAAACAAAACCAGAAAAAAAAAGCAGGCTCACACAGAATCAAGGGTCACATCAGTTTCTAGCAAATATATGACTTTTTGTGCTTAGTTTTAGTTGAAGTACCAGTAATGTAAGAAAGCTTTTGTATTGCTATTCCATCTAAATACAGCATTCAAGGTCACGTTCCCAAAGAAGCATTGGAGTAAACACATTCATACAGAGTAGCACTGTTTTATACAAACTGAAACATAGCAGTCAGATGAAAACAGGTAGAAAGAAGAGGAAGAAAAAGCAAGAATTGACATTTCAGGCAGATTTGTAGCTGCCTTGCCAAGTAGGCCAAGTCATTGCTACCATGTTTTAAATCAAAAGCAGTTTTCCTGACAGACAATGCCAATTTTCAGGAAGTATCTGAAAAGGCAATCAATCAAGATCAAGCAAGAACACTGTGAATTTTAGCCATCTAACCAACACCCAGAAAAATTTCATGACTGAAAACACTCACACCCAGTGTTTCCACTTAGAATTTCCCATGCAATTGTTTTTATTTGTATCCTTGATAAATGAGTAGATAAAGGCAGAACCGAATTCCTAAAATCACTGTCCTTTGTACATTTATTTTTGCTGGATTTATGTTTTGTTGTTTCCTTATAAACAGAATAACAGCTTTGATAGTGAAAAGTATTTTACTCCTGTAACCACACAGAAAGAATAATGCATAAATCAACTGCTACCGACACAAAGAAGCCTACACAGGCAAAAGTGTATTCTAATAATAATAAATAAACAAGGTTCACATATGCAGTCTCAAGCTCTCACCCATACAAGCAACATTTTTATGACCACTGTTAACATGGAATCAAAGAATAAGGTCTCAAAGGTTTATTGTTTGTTTGTTTTTTTAAATTTTCAGTCAGGACTACTTAAAAGGAAGGAACATATAAACTTAGAGCTGCAAGGAAACATTTACTAAATTTTTTCATACACAATAGGGCTATTGTTTTCTATGCAACCTCACTAAGATACTTACTGTTATGCCTCAGACTGACCCCCCTTGCCATCATACTCTGCTCTGCAGATTTCCAGGTCAGTACACTGGTATCCCACCTTCTCAATGCTTCCCATCTCCCCCCACTTCCCATTCGCTATGTCTGCCCTGTTCCTGTGCTCTTCCACCCTCTCTCACAGAGCTCCCAGCTCCAGATCCTGCACCTTTTTATCAGAGACTAAAAAAACACCCAGACCCATGCTTCCAGCAGTGTTGTTCTGCAGCTGATCTGAAGGATCCTGCACCACAAGAACATTTTATAGGCAGACCTGACCCACCTTGAACCTGGCCTCTTTCACATCTCCCATTCCTCTCTGTGTGAGCTGATGCTGCAGAGAGCAGGTGAGAACATTGGCTAGGGAAGATTAGGGAAGGGAACAAATAGCAATGCTTGGCTTGTCATCATTCATCAATATCTTCCAAATCTTATTACATAACTATAAGCAGTCTACAAAAAACTAAGTGACCTCTGCTTGCTAAGTAGCTAATTATCAAGGAAACTTCACTCTGTCTCCCTTGAATAATATAACTGAGTGAATCAACTGAGTCAGCAGAGCAGAAAGACAGAGTTATTCCCTGCATGCAGCCAGACAGGCATGCTGCAAGGTCTCCTTCGTTATTGTCTCTGATGTGATAAAACAGGTAAATACTTCTCACCACTACAGGGAACCAACTTAAATTACAGCCATAATCCAGCTGTGCTTGTGAACACCCACGAGGTACTTTAATATGATATAAAACTAGAAGGAACAAGAACAATCTTGCATGCCTTCCTCAGTTTCTATCAGTGCTTGCATATTTCTCTTGATAGATACCGTCTCTTTGACAAGAAATTGTAATATTTTGTAGAAAAACAAGTTACAGACTCTAAAGAACACTAGCTGCCAGAGATAACCCTATCCTCTTTGAAAACAAAAACAAGAGGAATTTAGTATCACACCTCAATGCAAACTGCAACCAGAAGAGGAATTTCTTCTTCCTCACGGTATGATTGCATCTGTAACTTCAGGGTCTGGAAACTTTGATTAAAAAAATAATAAGTGAAAAAAGAAATCAATCTTTTTGGTTGCTGTTATTTTCTAAATGAGTATGAACAAAGGTAGCATAGCACTAGGATGTTTAGAGAAGAAAAAGATAGGGTAGGAGAGAAACCTGAGGTGTGCAATAAGAACAAATCAAAACCCTAAGCTTAGGCTTTTGATGGATATAAATACATTTATCTCCCATATAATACACTCCTTCCCCACGTTCTGAAAATTCCTTTTTATTGTACTTCTTTGGTATCACTGTTTACAGAGCAGCATGCTCTAAGACAAAACTTTCACAGCAGTGATATAAGGTAAACACAGAACTTAGCACAAGATGAAATTAGTGCTTCACGGACTGGCAGAATGCAGCTGTGCCTGTGCATTTCATAGCATCTGTGTGCAAAAAACCCCAATGTCCTTGAATTTACTTCTCCTCCAAAACCAAGCTTCAAATATTTCTGGCAAACTCAATTGCCTCCTAATGCTACAAGCACACAAACACAAATAAGTCATAGTACGCACACCATTTCTCTCTGCAGAATCTAAGCATACTAATCAGAAGCAGAATAAAGCACAAAGCTTTTTAGAATGAAGCTGGTCCTAAAGTATGGACTTAGTACATTTGGTGGGTTCATTCTGAGAGCTGCTTCTCTCCTAAAATAAATTCACAAGCATCTTTCACTGCAAAAAAACATATGCTGCTCTTAAAAAAAAAAAAAAAAAAAAAAAAAAAAGAAAGGAATATTTTAAAGAAATATGAAATAAAACTGTTACACAGAAAATGGCAATAAAAGACACTTTCAATGCAGCCTTCCTGCTCAGTGAAGCCCAGGATTGGTGTTGAAATGTTTAAAAAATAATAATAATAATAAAGGATTGTGCGTCTTCAGACAGACTGACAGCTTGAAATTCAGGACACCTATGGCCTGAAATTTCACTTTCCTTATGAGCTCACAAGTTGACTCCTTAGTCATTTCTCAGAGGAAAATCTAAATGTTATCTTACATCACATAGTTAAGAAAAACTGATAAATTTTGTTTGGATTTACTCCTGCTGTACACATGGAAAGAAACACACACAAGACAGAACTGTCAAGAATGGAGCCATACCAGACCGCTCTGCTCAGAGATCACTCATCAATAATCAATACAGAAAATTGGCATCCATCAGTGCTGGCCAATGAAGCACAGATAAAAATCATGGTGACACTCTGGAACTGCCAGCATCAGCAGAGTGGTGAGCACAGATGGGAAGGTGTAACACCACCAGAGAAACTTAGTAAACTCTAATTTTCCCATGCTTTTCTTTTCAATACCCTAATAGCTTACTTTGATAATGACTGATCAGAGGCTACTTTATCAGTGTATCACATGCATCTCCAACAATGTCTTCTCACAGGATATGCTCCATTGGAAGTTACAATCATGCACCAAAGAGGAAACAGAGTTGGATCAAATCCAAACTTATACCACCAGTAGCAAAGCAGGAGCTGCCATGCTCCTGAATTTGCCACACAGTAGCTCCTGCTTATCAATTAAAATTGTCACCAAACCTCAAATTTGATTTTAAAACAATTTTCAAACTAGAAATGATTTAAAAAACATTGCATGATAATGACGTTAACTATAAAGAACTTGCCCGCAAGATTCAAAGAAAGAACTACCTACTTTATTTTTACAGGTATACTTAAAAAGAAACAAAAAATCCAACAAAAACCACTCCCCCCCCCCCCAACTTATTTGTTACTCAGACATGGAATCCCAATTGTGAGAGGTCAAAAAGGTCAAAGCCAATCAGCTTTCAACTTCAAAGCATGTATAATCACAAAGGTTTGTGAGGAGGAATGGGATGGGAAATCAGTGAATCCAGAACCTGAGGCTAAGGCTTGCAGAGAGAGCTCTGGCTGCTCCAAGTACCTCATTTATATTCACAGCCAATAAACACATCCCAAGGAGACTCCTAAGACCAAAACACCTGTACAAATATATTTACAATATCTGAAAATGATCTAAATGAGCATCTAGCAAGCTATTAAAGTATCATCTAAATAATATTTATACTCTTATAAACATTCTCATTTAATTCCATCTCAGCTACAAAAATAGAGCACATTTGTTATAATCAGGTTACATTCAATTAAAATAATTTCTATTTATATTAGAACTCAAACTACCATAACATTCATTAGAGACTCTAAAATTAGCATTTATTGTCACTTATTTCCTAAGTCAATCTATTTCTTGCTTTATCTACACCAGTCATTGATGTAATGCCTTATTTCATATTGGAAAAAGTCCTAAAATGTAATAAAATACATTTGTATTTTTCAAATCAAGCTGAGTGAAAGAAGTGCTACAAGGCTTCCTTCAGTCAATTTCTTTACACTTCTGGTCCTCACATTGGCTGATAAGTTTCATTACAAACAAGAAACCACTCCTTCAAAAAGCTACCAAATATTCAGAAAGTTCTGAAGCTTTCAAAAATTCTTAAGACTATTTTCCAGAATATGATGAGTTAATTATCATGTGCCTAGTTAAATATTTCTTGCAGAAGATGACATTTTAACTAAGCCATTTTGAAGATGAGAAGTAAACACAAATCCTTATTTCAGCTATTCGCAGGAAATCAGGAAGGCTGCAAAAAGCCCACAATATAAGCCTAGAACTGGCTATTGCAGATAGAAGACCCTTGAGCCTGAATGCATTTAATAGTGAACACCACAGACCTTGCACTCAGATGTTTGCTGGTCCGCAAACAGAAACTGAATTGTTGGTATACACAGTACTCACTGTGCTGCTCTGATGGAGATGGACTGCACACAATGATTATTACACACAAAGGACTTGATACAAACATAGCCAACAGACTTTATATGGACAATTATATCCTATGCGAATACTGGAGGAAATGACAGGCAATTGAGCTTTAGCAAAATACAGCAAATAGCAATAGCAAAGAAGCCCAAATTGCCATCTCTAAGAGGTCTGTTATAGAACCTATCCAGTTACCTTAGGAAAATATGCTTAATACTACTTCGGATACAAACCACAGCTTTCCTGTTTGTACTGTTTCATCAAAACACTAAATCACCTTTCCACAAAGGTTTTTCTCCTTCTGCTTCATCAAAAAGGAAAAACTGAACTGATGTCACCTGAAGATCAATAATCATGTAGAAGCTTTTCCCCAGCTCAGTGCTTTCATTCCTCAGTATTTTAGCAAGAACTCACATTTCTGAAAAAAGGATGGGCAGTAGAAGAAAGACAAAAGGCACAATGGTAACAGCCAGGAGACTTCTGGGAATTCATCTGCCACACTTTAACAGAGAAACAGACAGATAAAGGAACTGCAGCCTGCAGAAGTATGCAGGTAGCTGGAGAGTGTGTGAACATCTACCATGTCTATAAGGGAAATGGAAGCACAGCAGAAAACTTTTGTATGACAAACAGTATTTGTCTCTGACTCCTTGATGTTTAAGAACAACACGCTGGGGTTTTCTAAGGCATGAAGGCAAGTTTAATGTACCAGGGTAAGAAAAAAAGTCATCAGTGTACTGTCAAGAAGAAATTTGAGTGTCAAGACAAATCTGAGTAACCCCTAATTAAATTCAGGAATAAATTTAAAGGATTTTAATTCTTATTTTTGACATTCTATCTTTCTCAAAATACAGACGCTAATCCACTTAAGATGTACATCCATCCTCTCTGAAACTATTTCCTCCTTGAGATTTTATCTCAGTAAAAATATGCTTATTGGCTGAAAGAGCAAAAGATTAAGCAACACCCAAGACTGGGAGGCAGGAGAGCACCCAAGCATATTTACAAAGCTGCAAATAGATGTCACTAAAATGAAAACTAAGCAGCACTAATAATAAAAAAAGAGCCAAAACAGTTTGCTTTACTGGCTGCTGATTCAGGGAGAAGAGTGTTCACCCAGGGGCAAATTCTTCTCATGCTATTACTAACCAAAGCACTGTAACATTCAGATATATACAAATATTTGAGTAGCCAATAAAAAGCACTTCAGAAAAATACTGAAGCAGCTTAAAAACAAAATACTAGTACATGAGTAGGAGACAGTGTTTGGAAATAAATTAACTAAACACTTTGTTTTTAAAGGAATTATTTCCTGCTCTTCCCATCCTTAAATACAGAGGTGGCCCATGAATATAAAACCGGGGATATAAGTGTAGCACAAACTGCTTGCTCCACACGAACCAGCTAAACACTTGAGGAAACAGCAAAGTACTTTTTTAAGAGCTAGAGTGACCAGCAAGGACACAGAGAGGAGTTTTAGAGAACTCCTTCAGGCTACGGTGTGTACTGAAGATTAAAATCAGACTCTACAACTTTCAAGTAGAAAAAAGTTTTCCCAAGGCAGCAAACACAAGTAGAGGACACGACTGTAAGAAACACATAGTTCCAGAATTAATAGAAACACACAAAAACACAACCAAAATACCCACAACCTTTGAGCATAAACAGTATATTTCAGTAACAAGAACATTCATATAAACATACTTATCTCCAAATCTGACGCAGAAGTATAAGAAATGAGAGCAAAAACTTTTACCCCAGAACATTGTATTTGAACCAGTTCCCTTACCAGTATCCATGATATTAGGTTCCTCTTATGCACAGAAAAAAGCTAAAATGTTCACAGATTTCTGCATAAACAACAGAGCACTCCTCCAAGTAATGAGCTAAAAAAACACCAACAATTCCAAACTACCGTAGATCTCTAAAGCTTCAAGAGGTTAAACCACCGGTTATGCTGCAGTGAATCACAAGTATCCCTCTGCTAAGCAAAAAGCAGAAACAAAAGGGAAGGCAATAAAAGTTGGTGTATTTATTTTTCTTCTCCATGAAACAGTGAAAACATCAGTTTAATTTCTTGGAAATCATGGATGGAAGAGCCTAGTTACCAGCCTTATAAACAAAAATCACTTCTGGTATTAAAATAAAATTACTATCAGGGAAAAAAAAAAAAAAAAAGACCCCAAAAACATCTTTCGGGAAATGGAAGAAGCTTTGCTTGACCCAAAACAATGGATGTTTTTCTCTACTACAGATACAAATCTCTGCTCCATTTACCAATTCAGAACATCATTGCTGCTTTCTCCCTTTCACCCCTGTGCTGCTTCCAAGTCTCTTCACTCTTGCTTAGACACACAAAGCATAAGCACATACTGGACAGTGTAAACTAGTCTATTTACTATCTTGTCATACATTAAGAAAAGCTAGCACCTAGATGAAAAAACCTGCACATTTAAGAATGTTGGGGATTGGATCAGGCTATAAAAAGAGACTGCATAATTGCTTTCTTTGGAAGTTTTTGTAATATGACAGGACAAAGCCCTTGGCAAGCGCACCTATATTTAGTGTTTTGTCTGTTTTCTGCTGGAATTTGTACCAGATGACCTATCTGAATTATTCTATGAAGCTGCAGTCCTTAGCTCCTTCCAGAAGCCCCTTCATGCATCGCCAGAACAACATAGCAACAGTGGTGCTGGCTGAAATTTCTGTATGACGATCATCAGTACCTGTGCCATTTCATTTTTCTTCCCAATTGCCTTTACATCTCACCTACTATTTCTTAAATCTCATAAGTTCTTTGGAGTTTCTTTTTGTCCTGCATTTGCAGGTCTAGTTCTTGGAGTCCAGATTTGTGGCTAAGACTTCCAGAAAATGCAGTAATAGAAATAAGAACAAAACTGCAGCATAGAAAAAAAAAAAAAAAAAGATGACAGAATATCACACTCAGGTTTAAGAACTATTTAAGTATTCAGATATAAGCGACAATACAAAGCTTATGTTTGGAGAAGCTGGGAAAAACTGACCGAAAGGCATAAACCTCATGCAACTAGCAAAACAGACAGGGCAAGCTTATTCTATGGATACTGTCTCCCTACTTTTGTAATGTATCCACGAGTGAATTTGGATTGTAGAACACAGAAGGTTAAATAAAACCAAAAAACAAAAAATATTCAATTCATTTAAAAGTCTGACAAGGAAAAAGACTGGGAGGAAGGAAAGAAATCATTTCAAATGAGCCACACACTACAGATGATGTATTTGACAAAAGAAACTAATATCAGATCTTAGTAGAAGGAATAATATTTTTGCTGATATTAACAGCTATACAGACATAACCTTATTCACTAGTTTTTCCTTGCCAAGACAGAACTTACCCACTACATCTCAAAACAATGCGAGTCATACCTTTAACCTGGCATACCAAGATGGAAAAAACTGCCAGGGCTGCCTGCATCACTTTCCAGTGACCTATAGTTCTTAGTGAGAAACTGTTCTTTTTATTATTTTTCTCCTGAGACTAAGGCTGTTTGTAGCTCTACAGGTAGACTGGGGCAGTAGTCTGTTGTGGTAACAAAGAATACCATGGAGCTGGAAGAGGAGCTGGGAGAGGCAGAGATCCAGCACAAAAAGAAATATTTCACTGGCAGGTACATCAAAGAAGTTTAAGTTCAAAGCAGTAAAGTTTAACAAAACTAACAAAATACCCTGTGTGACTAAAAAACCTTTTTACTTACTGTTCAGAGAAACAAAACAAAACAGAAAATAAAGCGCTACACTTCAGAGCAGTTAAATTCATCGCACTGGATTTTTCATCACAATTAATCAGACACAGACTAATCCCACTCATTACCTGATAAATACATCAGAGTATGTGATGAAGGTGTCAAACCCTTGTGCTTGGTAGTGAGAATCTAAATACCTGTGAGTGAGCTATGGCAGGTATTTCCTTACTGCTTAATCAAAAGAACTGGAAAATCAGTAAAGAACTAAGAAAGTCCTAGAACAGATAACATGGCTTCAAGAAACCCCTTCACACTGCAAGCGAAGAAGAAAGCCAGCTCTAGAGTAGTTGTAACGTCCAGATCAAAAACATATTAGTAGACTACAAGGCCCTTTTGCTACACAACTGGAAAAGTAAAATCGTTCTATTATTAGAGAAAGGACAAAAAACATATAATGAAATGTTGCAAAAAAAACAAAACAAAAAACATTCATAAAAACATACACAGACAACATTGGCACTAACAAGACTTCTAAAACTTTTACTGAGTTGGACTACCTGAACTGAATGACAACAGCAGTTCTCCCCCCATAAATGCATGAACTACCAATTACAATTCTTACGTGAGTACTATAGATGTAAGGAAGAGACTAACAGATAAGGACTACAGCAAAGAAACAAACATATGAAACGTATGAAGTTTTGCACTAAGCAAGGTAAACACTAGTGCATTTGTTCACGTAGGAGTGGAAAGTGGTTTTCTCATGGCAGGCTGCATCACTCATCTTCCCCCTTCCATTTGTTAGGGCACTTACCAGGTCACCTCTAGGTGCTTCCTGATAATCTACAGAAAAGCAGGACATTGAACTTCTTGTGCCATTGCTCTCACTGGTTTGCCGAGGAGGCTGTGCATATTGCCGGTATGTTGCACTCTTTGGGGTCCAGCGAAACAGGTTGATTGACTCACGAACACAACGCTCAATATCAATCTCTGACCATGGAAAAAAACAAGAAGTGTTAAAATAAATAAATAAATAAATATCAGTAAAAACAAGTAATCTTGCTATGATACTGCTAGATAAACACACACATCTCCATCTGCTGTGCTGTCTCTCTCATTTAAGAAGCACAGTTTTCAAAAATACTTCACCATTCAAATACTCAGCAACTTTTATGAAAAACTAGCAAAGGCACTTTAAGCTTTAGTTTTATGCTCAAGTACAAATGATAACACAGCAAACTGTTTAAGAGAAGTGTAAGAAAACTATTAACAGTGCAACGGAAGAACATAATTGAAGCACAGTCATTGTAATGCATCTTCACTAAATGCCTTTGCAAAATAGACTATTGACTCAAAAATAAATGCATGCAGAACAAAGATATATTTCATGCAGTATACAGAAATTGGGATTTTTGGATCAACTCCCATTTGTCAGATATATGACTCTTACAAGCCTAACAGTTTTGCTGTAAAAGCATTCAGTGTTGCTGAACCTTGTGTAGCCTGCTGTTTTGACAAAGTTATATACTATCAGTTGGGTGGAAAAGAGGGAATCCCAACATTACTTTGTGCTTGATGTGCACAGCAGTGCGCAGAATGAACTTCTCTTAGAGCTGTGCAATTCAAAACCCAAAAAAACCCAACTGCAACTTACAAGTGGAATACTCTGAGCCCAAGGAGCAAAGTGTAACACTTGACAAAATATGACTCAACTTGGGAGGAAAGTAGATCACTATTAAATGTGAAGCATCCTAAAAATAAGCTGTAGTCAAAGAAAAATTAAAAGTGTATTAAAAAAAATAAAAAAGAGAGAAACTAAAATAAGCATGATCTTTGCAGCAAGAAACATAACAAACATCCTTCACGTATCTTCTAACAAAGTGTAAAGAAAACCATTTACTTTTCCATCACCGTAAAAAGTCTGGTTAGCTTTGCATCTCTCCTGTTTGCAATTTGGCAAAGAAAATATAACCCTATCTTGCATTCTAGGCTGAACCTAGCACAGTGCATCAAACATGAGGCATATTTGTACTTCTTGTGTTTGTCCCAAGTGTCTTGGATAAGGTACTGAAGCACCATCAATTTACAAGACTATTGTAAGTTATTATACAAGGCAACTATTTCTTTGAAAAAAACAGAGGCACTACAGTCAAGATTTCTCTGTCCTTTTCAAACAGTTTTGATGCATTGCCAGGAATAGAACTGATACACTACCATCAATGAAAGAGTCATTCCAGAAACCTCAGTCATTAAGGTTGTAGTGAGCTAATGAAGCTGAAATTGGAGCTGGAGGCAGATCACTCCAGTTGAACGACGTTAGTTACTGTGTTTAAAATTGAATGAATGATGTGATCTATTGATTTTCCATTCAAAAAGCTATCCATATTCAGGTAGGATACTGCCCTTTAGTGTATGCTTTAATTCCACTGAAGACAATACATTTGTGTTTTAAAAGTGCAACATATTTTTTCCTTATAAAAATATCAGGTTCTCTACCTACTTGGATAACAATTGCCAGAGAAAAATGGACAGTGTGCATCTCCAGAGTAACGAACAACTTCATTTTGTGATGAAACCCTACCACATTTTCCATTTTCAACACACTGCAAAAGAACTTTGATGTTTAGTATTTTTCCCAAAGAAAATTGTGGCAACTGGAATACTGCCAAGTGATTTAGATATTCAGTAAGAACAGCAGGGACCGTTCGCTGGTTATTTCTCTCAGAGTTCAGAATACACACTGAAACACTAATTACAGTCACACGTTCTCTACATTCTGAAAATGATTTACAAAAACATGATCATTTTAAGACTCTTCTTGCTTTTCTGTTTTATTCTAGAGTGAGCTACAGCCTCATCTCAGTATTTTTGCAATAAGAGAGCTGAATGCAGAATTTAGATATTAAAAAAAATATGAACAGTAATTAATAGCATGAGAAACTTTCATTTGTGAAAGGAAATTCACGTGCAGTAGAAAGTTATGAAAAAGATAAAAGCAGAAACTGAGATTGACAGAGTTCAGAACTGACACAGACTACCAAGATAACTTTCCCTAGAAACGAAGTTCCAGAATTCCAAAAGGAATTCATGTTGATAAATAAAAAAATTCAACAACAGATTCCCCTTAAAAGAAAGATATCTGCCCTATTTCAAGGTGTGAATCAAAAGATTTCTGAGTCTGCTGTTCTGTGATTCCTGACTGCGTGGCTTCTAAATTCTTCCAAGCAGCAATTCAGGTGGACAATGGTATGCCTAAAAATAAAACTCCATGAAACAATAGGGAATTTTAAATTGTGAGGCCATCCAAAACCAAACAGCAGTTTGGAGTCTGCCAGCAAATTAATAAGTCTCCAAGTAACAAGCAAACAAAAAAATAAAACAAGGAGACTGCAGTTTCCACAGAGAACAAAATGTTTATGTACGCATACAGACGTATGGGTATGTGTAAATACAGGAAGATCAACATCTGGCACTCAACAAGGCAAAAAAGACTAGCACTAGCAAAAGCATCTACTCATTTTTCTTTTTTTTAAAAAAACAACTGATTACTTTCAGGACAGTGGAACTTAGGAAGACTTTAAAGTGATGTAAATAATTTACAGAATATTTAATTAGCCCCAGCAAATGATTTAACTTCACACTTGAGTAACCTACAAGACTTCAACCTTTCTTTGAAATTTCAGTTTAAGAAAGATCACTTCCTGTCAGCAAAGAAAATGCAGTGTAGCCTTCTGCAGCCTCACTGGATAAGATCTTTTCCCTTACCTTTTGCTGATAAGGGTCTACAGCATTACTTCAATTTTGATTTCTTCCCATGGCCCTACAAACATCTGAAAAATGATTCAGTCCATTAAATGTTCTTAAATCTTATTATTTCTATTCTCACACCAAGGATTTGCATCTGCATAGTATTAATCTTTCTTACACTTTTCCTGTTCTCAAGTTACCAGTGAGAAGCTTACAAACCATTAAGCATGCTGTCAGTAAGTCGGATGTGTAAATATATGAAGTCAGTTCCTAGGCTCTTGATCAGGACTGTGAACAAATGAATAGAGAGCACTTCACCAGGATGCCAGACTACTTGTCATACACAAACAATTTAGAAGAACATCCTTTGGAGAGAAGGCTCTGAATAAATCTCAAAGAGGTAGAACAAAGCAAACAAAAATATCTAGAAAGAATGGGGAGGGCCTCCTCACTTACAGAGACAAACACACAGCATCTCTGTGCTCTCCTAAGGCCCCAACAGCGGTGTGCTTTGTAGTTTAAGAAGCATGTGCCTTCCTTGTTTATTCATACAAGTTACTCTGCTGGAAAATCTATAATCCACAACATAACATGAAGTCATTAACTGTGAAAAACGCACTGAAAAAAAAATTAAGTATGGGTTTAAAAACAATCTAAATACTATAAAAATAACTTCTCATCTCAACTTCAAGTACATCTTAAAGCAGTCTGGTTTTCATAAAGTAGAAAGCACCTGCACTTCAAAAAAGTCAAAACTGGTACCCATGTACTTAGAAACTAAAAATGACAAGTTTCATTTCAAAACACCAATCCCTAGACATTCTAGATCAACTGAGAAGTCAAGCAGCAATCTTAGAGGAAACAATTCTGTGGCACCTACTCTGTTACTTGGCATCAAAAGCCTTTTCCTTCCTTATTTCTCAAACGTGCAAAGCCCATGAGAATTGGAAAAGGTGTGGGTGGGAGGAAATAATCTAACATGCATTGGATGGGTTTGTTACTATTAAACTGATTGAAATTAGTTTTCTGAATTAAACTTTATTGCTGCTTTAAGATAACACCCATTTTACTCTGTTCATTCTAAAATACTACACTGTATAAAGAGTCTGCCTTCCTTTCTCAACTGTCTCAACTGAAATGGCTGCCTCACCTTATTCACCTGCTTTTCTATTCAGTATTTATTATTATAGATTCAGCAGAAAAGCAGATCACTTTTGAAATTTATATTTTAAAGCATCGGTTAAAAGGCACCTGTGATAGCAGCACAGATAGAACCTCTTATTTTTACAGCAAAACTGGGTGTGCACATTTTCAAACTACCAAGTGAAAGCAATGAATGGGGAAAAATGTAACATGAAAGGCTTGCTCTTAAGAAAAATATATATAGACCAAATCTTTGTATGCAGTTAATGAATTCCAGAGGCCTTTCCTTGGGTAACAAGACATGAGTTAAGAAGTTTGGCCAAAATAAACTGTTCCTGCATTTTGGACACAGCCCAGAATTATGGGCTTGGTCTGACCTCTCCATCACAAATACTTTATTACTACTCTGCCAAGCAACATCAGCTTTCCACACATAGCCACATAAATTAATAGGAAAGTAGACCTCTGCACAATATAAGCAGAGAACTAGAATAGGGCAGTCAGTTTGATCTCATGATTCCCGTGCTCACAAGAAATAGGGGTGGAAAAGCCATAAACCTTAGATTTTTTTTGCAAAAGAAAAAAAGAAACACTAAGCCTAGATAATTAAAAGGACACACCTAGTGAGAGGACTGACATTTCCATTCAATATCTATCTATTACTGCTAAAAGGTTGTTATAAATGGAAAGGTCAATGCAAAGTTATTCTTTTCATAAATTTTATTTCATACACTACAGGATAATTGTGCTGTTTCACTGTTTCGTGGACTGCCATTTACTCTTACATCAGCATCCCTTTCAATGCATCTCGAAAAAGGAATTTCAAAGACTACATAAATATCACTCATTCATTTTAAAAATCTGTCAGCTAATAAATTAGAATGCCCTGCTTTTCTTCATACATGTATGTCATGAAGACAAGTGCTGTCAATCAAGGAACCATCACGTTTTTTTATGTAGCAGAGCAGGTTTAAGAAGTCGCACTCAGCTAGATAAATGGTTGGATGCAGAAGTCAAGGCAAAAACTGTAGCACTTTTTTTGCAGTCAGATTACATTTTGCAGGGCTGTAAATAGACTCAATCGTTTCAATGCTGCATTGACAGACTACCTTGCCTGGGAGTGCGTTACTCTGAAATTTCTTTCTGATTCTCAAAATGCTACATCGTATGCCCTACTGAGAAAGAAGAATGAAAGAGAATACATATGGACAGTAATACAGCTTGGACTAGTTTAGTTCACTGTTATGTTCCAATTGAAAACTGTTTTAAAGAGTTAGATGAAGTGTGCCAGGGCACATGACATAATTTTCTACAACCCAACAAAATGTAAAAGGCATCTGAACCAACCATAACAGCAGATTAGGATACAGGCTAGTGACAGAAAAAAAGCAAGATATACTTTAAGAGTAACGAGGAATAAAGCCAGTTAGTAAGGAAGAGCATAACTTCATTGCTTGATGATAATCACTCAGAAAACGTACAAAAGGACATGCTTACAAGACATCAGGGATCAGCTTAGAGGCAGAACTTGTTAGAAACACACGAAGAATTTCTGCAGTCTCATACAGACATGAGCTCAAATATGCATGTGGACATAGTGAAGATAAACAACTTAGTCAACATGTTTTTGTTCACAGAAGATGTAAGCTACAGGTTCGTGTTAATCACATCTTAGTTCAATTAAACAAAGCAAAAGAACCCAAGCTACAGATTTTCCATGATGGTAGCAATTATCTCTTCAGTTTTTACCAAAAAAACTTGCCTAGCTATGAAATAAAATCAGATGAAACTAAACTATGCCCTACAGATAGTTGTCTAGACTTTTCAAAGGTTTCACACAACACACCCTAATATGTACTTAGTCCATTTATCACAATTTGTAAAATACAGACATTTTTCTTCACATATAACATGAGCTTTTTGCAGCTGGGATATTATCCTTTCGGAACAACCTGCCAGCAATCCTGTCCTGAAATGTGTTCTGAACTTGCAATATCATCAAAGTCTTAGCTTTATGTACAAATATTGTATTAGTTCTCCACAATTACTTTAGTTACTTCTGTTGATTCTACTAGCATCCAGCTCTTAATAGAAGAAATAATAATAAAAAAAAAGAAATATGGATAGACAGAATCAAAAGCCAGATGCAAATTAAAAAGCAAGAGTTTAAATTCTTTTAACACTGGAAAGAAAAGGAACCCAACAGGTACTGTAAACTACAAAAGAGCTGAGAAGTCCCTCAAAGACAGCTTATTCCTAGGCCTTCTTTTAGCAGAAAGATTTTACTGGCTCTCAGACTACCTGTATTTAAGTAGTTATGTGTGTAACTATTAACAAGACGGGATTAAAAACACACCACAAATGTATCTATGAAAACACAGATGCTCTGCTAATGCACATTTTAATTTTAACACTGATGTACCTCCCGGAGCTCACCTCTCAGCTCTGCCTAAGCACAGCACCAGCTCAACAAACCCATGCAAACTCTACTCTGTTTCATCAGCAAAAAATGGTACTAAGTTGTGCTACTCTGAACATCCTGGAAAGTCACCTTGACAAGACTGGTTAATTCTATTTGTGCAGCTCAATATAAAATATTCCTTAATTAACAAGTAGAGAACTAAAGGTCATAGGGAATAGCTGTATAGGCAAACAAACATTCAGCACAGCTAAAACATTAGCAAATACCCTACCAGCACCTTGCTCTGTCAGCAGCATTTCCCATAATTGAGGAAATAAATAAACAAATAAATCTACTGCACTGTTGCTTTCTAAGCACTGATCCTGAGGCAGCTGACAAACAATCCTAATGAAATCAAATAAGAGGGAAAGATTTTCCCAAAACACATTCATCTTATATATACACATGTGTATATATATATATATATATATTCACTTAATCTAGAAGAAAACCTCCAAGAAAAGTGGCTTAAAATTTGTCTCTCTGTGCCCAGAAATATTTGACAGTCTAACCACAGGTGCCTGTACTTTATTCCAGAGTAAAAGCGTAAGAAATCCTGCATGACTAACAAGTTTATTATTCAGGTCCCCTTTTGCTATGATGCATACGGCTTCTGTCAAGAAAGACGAGGCTGTGCATCATATTGATTTTTAAAACATCAGGATAAAGTTCCACTGATTAACTCATTTTTTCCTCTTCTTTGACGAAATGCAAGCATTAGACAGTTCTTTGCTGAAGGATACATATTCTGTTTTCTTCTGCTACTGCTAACTGGAGTAGCAAGAACACTAACATGAACAAAACAAAGAATTTTCTTCAGTATTTCACCCATTCCAGCATTTCACTTCAGTCTCAACACAGTGGAATCTATAAATAGAACTGCACGCTGTTCATGTAGCTACAAGTTGCATGAAATGAATAATTAAAGGTAAAATGATATCAGTAGTACAGTTTGACACAACAAAACAGCCTTAGTTAGCAGGTGTGCCCTAACAAATCATTCTGCTTCTGTACCAAAGCCAGCTCCCAACCCACCCTTGGCTGCCAGCCATTAGAAAAATATAAACATCAAAAAACAAAAAAACAACCCAAACAACCCTGGGTTACTAGCAGCTATGCAGGGCTTCTGCTTTCACCTATATTGTTATTTAGTGACAATATGTATCTTTGCAGATTGCAGTATAAATACACCTGACAGCCGCATCTTAAAAAGCCACCTCACACAAGAACAAGGATAAATACCCTGAAAATATATATATATGTATGTATATGTGTATTATATATAATTTTTATTTTTATTTTTTAATTTTGATACCTTTTATGCTTCTAAAAGCAGATCAGCTTCACTAATGCCATGATAAATCAACTTTCAACATCACCTTCCATAAGGGACAACAGTTTTGAACTCAGGCAAGCTGAAACAAAGCTACATGTCAATATTTCGACACGTAGTTGAATTTATGAAAAATGACCTCTTTTCCCCAGAGCCTTAATCTGAGCCATGCCATGTTGTCAAATCTGCATGATAAAAAGCCAAAACTTATCCAAAGCAGATTATTGCCTTGGATTTTCTGTTTCTCACTCAAAGATGAAAGACCCCAGTGCATCTCTTCCCATCTATTCAGAGGTGTCTGACCTCAAAGGTAACATTTTTATCCAACAAGTGGTCAAACAAATGGAAACAGGCAGCATGCAACCACAAGCTTAACGTGGGCTAGGTGGACAAATGCAGTTTCTTTTGCCTGCCAAGTCTTAATTAAATAAACATTGAATCACCAGAAATTTTGGCAAGATAAAGGCGTACGAATTGCAGGTGTGGGTAGAAAACGTATTTTGATAACACAAAAACAATGAAAAGTAAAACAGTAGCTACCCAGGGGTTGGATATGTATCTAAAGACATCACTCAAAACTGATATAAAATACAATGTCAGTGTAGAATTCCCACTATTCTTTCATGTTCAGTCCACTTCTGAACCGGATATAATCATTCAGAGCATTTATACAATTTTCACCATCACAGAATTATCATTTTGGCATACTGCCATAATGGAAAGATATAACTGTTTTTCACATTGTTTTTTACAGTTTAGGGAAACTCTTCCCCAGAGAATAATTTATTTTTGTGGTATTCCCATAGTTATATATATTTGAACACAAGTTGCATCTTAAACCCTCATGCCTGTAACTCACAGAGAAAATTCCCTACATTTCCACTTCAGCAGTATTACTGTACCTTCTTGTTGCACTCGATTTCAGTTAATCCTCCTGGGCCCTATCTGAGGTTGAGGTTCTTCCCTTAAAAGCACTGCTAGTCTGAAGACAGCAAAAAGACACCGTCCTAAGGGGTATAGAAATAACAAACTAATGCTCCTCATTCTTTAAAGATGAACTAACCTACATGTATGACAGCATGTTTAGTCTCATGCCTGGGCTTTGCATTTACTTATTCACTAGTAGCATCTGTCACCATCTACAACGCTGGTGCATCCTTTCTCAAGCCTGAAACAAATCTCTGTATTTAAGCTCTCTCTATACTCCATGGACCTTTGGAAGAATATCTGCTAGTGTAGACCCTACACTAAAGCAGTGAATTTGTCGTCTACATGATCCTTCAACCATTTGCAAAGAGCAGTATATATCTGAATGCTTCATTCCTTGGGCTCTTTTCTCAGAAGGTGTTAGTGACTTTGTACTACTTGTATAGTGGGTAACAAACTCAGTAATTTAACGAAGCTAGAATAATCATAATGTACATTATGTGACTCAACAACACAGACTAACGTTGAGATTTTTAATAACTATACTACGAGAAAAGTTGCACATTTTGGAGTAAAGTTACTTATGTAGCCATTCCTCAGTGCATGGCATGGCCATCTGGTTTGTAGATTTTATACAGAAGATGCAGTCACAACTGAACAGTAGAAGTCAGCATGGTCTGAAAGCAGAGTCCTGCAATTTCCAATACAGACCTACAGAAAGGCAAATGATGTTCACCATACAGATAAAACATGGTCAAAACTTTGAGACAAGCAAGTCAAGGGTCTTCAGAATCAAGCAATCAGTAATGGTACCACACTCCTTTCTCCTCCTATCATTAGCTTTTCTAAACTACGATTGAGACTTTTGCACTGAACTCAACAGTGAACCGAAACTACCTGAATCGAAAATAAATTCAATAAATTTCAGTATTTAGAAAAAGATACTATTAAAAAAAAAAAAAAAAAAAAAAAAAAAAAGATTCTACAAAACTGCAAGATAGTAGTAAAACACATGAAAGATTTGTAGTACATATTCAAATGAAAGCACCTATTTTATTCAGCAACACATTGCAGAAGACAAAGAAAAAAAAAGTTTCTTCTATACCTGGTAAGTCTGAAAAAAGGAGAATGCATTCGTTGAACCCATTGGCAAGAAGACGATCCCTCAGTTGTTGAAGTATAGCCACCCCTATGCAGAATGGGAAGGAGGAATTTCCAAGCAATAATGTATCCCACAAGTGAAAAATTTTATGCAAAGGAAAAACATCTGCATAATGAATAGACACATACACACACAAAAAAAGAAAAAAAGCAAAATTAATATAAACACTCTTAGGGATTCATCCACATTTTCCTCTCCTATCAAAGGGTAATTTCTTTTTTATTTGAGAGCAAATGAGACAACCTGTTTAAATACAGTTTTATTTTCGTACACAGACAGATTACTCCAAAAACAATCAGTATTTTCTTTCTTTACTGAATGCTTTCAAGAATGCAGGTTTTCACATTTCAAACCACACATGAAATTACGCAATTTGTTTTTCTTTTGGTATAGCATAATTATGCAGGAAGAAGTGTGCATCAGTTATTTTCAGCAGCATGAAGACATTAATGAGTGAATTAGTAAGCTCAGCTACTTAAAACTAAATGAGGAAATGAGCAGAATAGAACAAAAACTGACAGAATAAGAAAGACAGAAAAGAATCACAGCCTAACAAAAACAGGACCACCTGAACTATAATGCCAAAAGGTAGCTCTCCTGAAACACCTTTAACATATCCTTCAACTTAATAGTTCCAAAATTTTATTTTAATTAATTGTCAAGACAACCACCTCCTCAGTTTTCCAGAAAAACTGAGGAGGTGGTTATTCTCATGACAGGTTTTGCAAAGTATGGACAACTGCAACAGTCAGTGCTTCACAGTCAAGAACTCTCTCTGTCAAATGCAATTGAGAACATCACATCAAATTCTTTGATATTTCAGAGAAGTAATCTGCTAATGTTGACATGAAAAGAAGAAATATCAGGTATTTGAGGAAAGAAGATCACAATTTGCTTTACTAACTTCCTCATCAACTGTTGAAAGCTCACCAAATCAGAAAACTCTTTTTGCTCTGAATATTCATGAAAAAATACCACAACATGCTAAAGTACAATAACATAAAGCCTGTTTTGCTGGCCTTAAAAAAGTAAAATAAAATAAAATTAAAAATCCACTTTCTGAACTCAATGGAATGAGGGAAGGTATCTATTAATGTTATTGAAATTTTTCCCAGAAAATAAATGTTTGCATTTTACCTTGCTTAAGTACTTCATGCATAATATAACCCAGTTCAAATTTAACGCAGTTCTTTCTCAGAAATAAGAAAGCTCAAATCATTGTCATATAAGAGCAGAAAGTACAATGTGACATACATTGTTTGGACTCAAGTTACAGGAGGTTCACCCTGCAAATTATGAAGGACCTATTAAATGACACATTCCACATGAATTAGGAAGGGTTTATCTGACCAAGTGAGAAAAATTATCCTTAAGAAATCCAACATTTAACTGGAAAAATAAAAAATAGTATACTCACGTGTAAACATTGTAAGAAACCATGGAATAGCATAGAGCTGCAAAAAGTGGGGGATGGCAGGAGGGAAGAGAACAAAAAAACATGTTTTATTAAGATCTAATTTTTTTGCTTAGGTCAATTGTTAATTGCATTAAAAATTGCAAAGCTTGATGTTAATACACTTAAAATAAGAAATAACTGCAGTGGCAAAGCTAGTATGATAGAACATTTAGCCACCACAAGAAGCTTTTACCATCCCTAAGTCACCACTCTCATTTCTTCCACATTACTGTTTTGTGATTCTGTAGTGAAAACAAGGACCATCAGCATCACAGTCAGCTGCTCCTTTTCAAGTGCCACAGTTCTCCCCTTACATTATACACTGCTAAATAAAAAATTAGTGAAGGGTGTCTGAACAAGCATATAACAGCTTGATTCAAGATACCTTTTTGACACAGGAAAAAATTGTTTTTTATTATAAATAAGTAAAAGGACAAATCACAGCTTCCAAGAGAAAAAGTACCTACATTTTTTGCTTATGTTGACATGTATTAAATTGTATACATCTCACTGAAAGGAAGTAACAATTTTAGTTCTCCAAAGTCACTCAAGCACACAATGACTATTACCAACAATTTATGTGTTTAACTTCTGCTGCTGTAATGACTACAGAAAACCTTCTAGTTTTTGCAGGCTTTCAGTCAAATACCTACAGCATCATATTCAAAAGATTCAGAATGTATTATAATATATAGTCATTTGTGACACCTTCTGAATTTCTTAATCTTTAATGCAATATTTATTGGGTTGGAAGCAATAGAATCTATTTTCATGAAACATCACTCTGCACAAAGTCCCAACACATTAGGAATGTGAGAGCAAGTCTATCTTTGTTAAATTTTATTCAGCTGCGCAGCTCATGTGCTCTGTTTTCCACTTCTGAAGATCTATAGTTAGACATAAAGCTTAATATATTACCTTTTAGCTCATAAAAAGTGCAAATTACACTCTTATTAAGCTTGCCCTGAAAGTAAGCAAATGAGCAGCAGAAAATATGATCAGTACTATGTTAATAAATGACTACTTATTCCATCAGCTCCTAACTGGATTGTGGCACTGATGAAATGATGCACACACATGCAAAAAGATTCCCAAGCCCAGCTCTCTAAATTTGAGTCCCACACCTTTATTTGAGTACCTAAATAGCATCTAAACCGTACAACACATAAAACTAAAAGCTATGATGAACAGACTTTGCTTAGCCTACAATCTTCCAATTGATTTTAAGGGTTCAAAATAAATAAATAAATAAAATAAAATCACTATATGCCATTATTTCAGACTCATTATAAACTCCTATTTCCCTAAGTACATCTCTGCAACACTTTCAGTATATGTCTATCTGTGGAATAATACCCTGTTACCTGAAACATGGCCTGTAGTGTTTGTGATCAATGAATTCCTATTTGCCTGCTTACCCGTATGCATTATACTGCTTTCCATATAGCAGAAAAATCAGCCTAAGGTTCCTCTTCACATGGATATGATTACAGTGTTTTACCCAAAGCAGCTCCATGCTTACTCCTAATTTCACACAGAGACATCTGTATCTCAAATACATACAGACAAATATAAGAAGAGGTACCAAAACTGAAACACTGAACATACTATTGAAAAGTAACTACAAAGCAAAGCACTTCTTCACTCTAAAACATCCTCACTAAACCTATCAATGGTAACATGAAAAGCAAATCAAACCATTTTAGTTAGAAGGTATCGGGTAATATTTATTTATTATTTTAAGAGATTTTCCTCTCTTCTTATCATAAATGTAATATTCTGTGATCAGAAGGTCTAGGCAAATCCAAAGAGGTTATGATTACTATTATTGAGTAAGCACAGAAAGGACAGCATTTGTATTATTTCACCATGCAGGTCAAACTGAAAAACAAAGATGAGAAAAAGAACTGCAAAGACTTGAAGTCCTCAAATAAACAGGATACAAAATATTTTTAGTTAAATAACTGCATTTTTAATACATTATTAGTACACACTGCCCTCTAGCAATCATTAGCTAGAACAGCATTTTACCACACTTCTGTAATAAAAAAAGGTTTCAAACCCTTTACTATAGAAGCATGACACATAATAAGGTTGCGACTTTTATTCACATTTAACGTTACGTATGTTTCTGAACTACACTGAGTTTTTTAAAGCAGAATTTGAACTACTGGAATAACCTGGGAATAAGTCACATTAAAATGAAAACTTTCAAAGTCAATACTTAATTTTTTAGAGTGACCTTAAGTTCAGCAATGCTGTAATTACCATTTTGCTTTGCTAGTAACATAGGAGTTCTTTGGTACTTTCAATTAAGTACCAGGACATCTCTTACATATGAAGAACAATTTGAATAAAACCATCATGTTGGTTTTTTTTTTTTTGTTTGTTTGGTTTTTTGTTGTTGTTTTTTTTGTTTTGTTTTGTTTTGTTTTTTAGTTAAAAGTGAAATCTGTTCTCCTTCCACTTTGTTTCATACTCAGGTTTTCCAATATCCCTAGCTGAAGCTCCTTCTCCAATAGTGCTCTGCTACGATAAACTGCTCAAAACCCAAGCTTGAAGACTCAGTTCAGGGTTTTTCAACAGGGTGAAGTTAGGCAATAACTACAGGAGAACAGTCTATTTCTGAAATAGACATTCAAACCTCCTGGAAAGATAGACTCAAATACCAATGAAAGCCTTTTCCAAGATAATTTACTGTTATTTACTTCTGCCTGCATTATTTTCATCCTTTGACTTCTCTGGAAGGTGAGCTTGACATGTTTTTATCTATAGAAGATGAGATTTCTGCTGTAAAGACAGTAGTTTCACAAAACATTCAGGTTGAGAGGCTTTTGTTTCTAAAGATATTTCAGATTTGAGAACAACTTTAAATTTAGATTCTACCCACCTACATGCACCTACACAGAATTTGAAGAATGATCACTTTTCTCACAAGATCATAATACAAGCAAAACATCTCCTCCCTATATTCACCACTATCTAACAGTAACAGAAGAGATGAATGGAAATGAAGTACTTCAATCACAGGATTTTCATTGCTCAGTTAGACGAAGCCATATTAACAGCATCTCCTGCACATCATGAAAGCAAAACTAAGCCTGAGACAGCAGCTTATTAAGCAACTACAATCAGACTTTGTCATCTCTTTTACTGGCCTGCCAACAACTGTGCCTAGCATCCACACTAGGCAGGTGAAAGCTATTTACAATAATTTATGCCTATAGCTACCCTTTTAGTAAAGTAGCATTTTTTTTCCCTTCAGTTTAAAATAGTCTGCTTTTTATACCAGAATTATTCAGTAGAATACAGAACAGATGCTACAAAATATTATACAGAGTGGTTGAGATTATCAACTAGAGGACAGCGAGCAAAGAACTAAGAGATTCACCATGAGTATCTCTCTATTTACATGTAAATCACACAAACCACTGCAATGCACTTAATCCAGGCACCACATCAGCTAACAATATTCATAATTATTGGAGTTTCAGCACTGTTCAATATTCTGAGAGCTACATGACCCAAAGCAAATGGGGAGGGTGCCAGAAAACACAATCTTTCCTGCAGCAGGAGCCTGCATTTTGATGATGAAAGATTAATCAGAGTTTACTTTGATAGGATTAGTACTCAAGCACAAAACTCTGGTTCTGATCTCATTACTGAAGTGCACATCCTTCACCTTGATAGATCCTGTGCAGTTAGAGGTACAAAAACAAACCACCTCTCCCAATAATCTGGAAGGCAAAACTTTTCTTTTTAATGGTAGGTTTTAGAAAGGCCAACTTCTCCTTGGAGGTTAGTGGTAATTTTAGAATTAGCATTGGTATTCAAATGCAAAATTTTTCATTTTTATTTTTAAATGTACTCCTGTTTTGAAATTATTTGCTGCATTACCTACTCATTTCCTCTTCTAGACTGTAACACTTGAGAAACAAGGCTCACATTTGACTACATGCTGTTCACTGACTACCACTAAAAACAAACGAACAAAAAAAACTAACGTACAAAAAAAGTGATTTTTAACTATTCCATCTGTTTCAATCTGACTTTCATTTTGAGAGTTTATTAGAGCAAATAAATAACAGGTGCATTTACACGGCGATGCTGCAAACTTGATTCTTCCCCAGTAACTTAACCATGTCCTTTATCTTGTCCTCAAATCTACAGGCTTTCAACATCTGAATATTCTCCCATTTCCCCACCATTCTCTCATCTTCATATGTGGGTTATAAGCAATACAGGAAGCAGCTTCTAAACATCTCAGATTATATCACAATACACTGGGTTTTACTTTTGCCTGCTTCTTTTAATGCCACAGTATCTTCTTTTACATTTATATTATAAACATTATTACATTAAGAAGGCCTTTAGAAGTGAAAGGTATATGCAATTTTTTTTCCATTACAATCTTTGTAAACAGTACTAATGAGCATCTGCCCACTTTGAAGCAAATTTAGGCAGATATGGCATGCAACAAATAATTTTCACAGGCTTGGCCTTCCCACCTGAGAGAGTGTTATGTTGGCTTTCTAGGCTATACATGGCTCTAAACGAAGAATAAAAAAGCTTCCCTGTTTGTGGTAATAGGTAATAGTGGGGCCCTATAAAGGTGGCCTTGTTTTATTTTTTTTCATCATAGCTCTCTCTACTACATTTTGGATATGACCACAGTTATCATTTTTCTCTTGTAGACTTATTATGAAGGGATAAAACTTGCATACAAGCTGTGCTCTTTCCAATGTTTCTGATAGATTCCAACATGTAATTGTTAAGCATTTTCCAGAACATGACATACCTATGGATTAACCATCACTTGCACATGCTCTTTGTATTATTTGTAAATTAACATGTCTTTGGGTTAATCAACAGCTTTTAATTAGATGTTAGAAAAAATTCTATTAGCCATTCTCAGCCACATTTTTTTTTTTGTACACTAGTTCAAATTTAAAAAAAAACAATTTCATACACATTTTAAGATCAATCTAAGCTAAAACAACTTATTAGCAGTATCTTTATCGTATGTACCATGTCAACAGAAGGGCACAGACTGAGGTAATCAAAACTTAACCATTGTAATGGCATACCCAGAAAATCTCATTAATAAGCAAATCTCCAGGTAAAATGCTGCCAAGACAGTTCTGAAAAGCATCTTACCCTAACTGTCCTAATGTTTCCTTATTTTACTTTGAGCAATATTTAGAAGAATGATCAACACTTACATCAGGAATAAAACCAATTTCATTAAGGTGGTTGCTCAGCTCTGGATCATGGAATGCAATCATCTGAGAAAACACTGTTAGGTACTCTGAAATAACAAACAAATTCAAGATCACTGTCAAAAACACAAGCCAACACATCCTGTTGTTTGAATGGTAGTTATAGGAAAGAAAGGACACATTCTTAAAACAAAAAATAGAACAGCAAATTAATACCACTCCTTGTCACTATTACATTCTAAACAGAGTAAGAAACACTTTCATTTTCCTTAACATCTCTCAATGATTTGCTTGATTCACAATCAGGTTGTGATATATACTTGAAATGCAAAATTAAAGATTTTTCATATGAATATGAGCCACAAGATATTGATCAAAACAAGTTCAAACAAGAATATTTCAAGAATTTTAAGACCCAAACTGAGTGAAACACTCCTTGATTGCAACAATTGTATTTATTTTCAATCATTAAATTTTGTCACGTAGAAGTTGATGAGGCTTTAAGGTAGTATTTGCATCACCAATAACCTCTTAACTTGTCTTTTCTGAAATAGAGGGGAAAATACTTTCATCAAAAGATAAAATGTAATAGACCTTCAGCACAGCACAGCATGCTGAAGGGTACAATTTAATTAAGTGGTCCAATTAGCACTTGCTTTTAATTGGAACAGAAACAGACAACAGAACAGAGACCTGACAGACTAACCCTTTCTTAGTTTTGTTCCTATTGTCATGTGCTTTGTTAGAAAGAAGATGAAGAGTCAGTAACACTGCAATTTCATAACAGATGGCAATTGCTTTTCCTCTAAGCTCTCAAGCACACAGTAATTAGGGCCCAGACAGCAAGCTGAGTGAAGGAAGACAGACAGGGAATGTTACTCTGCTCCCAGTTCTGCTCACGCAAAGTTAAGAACAATCATTCTGTAGAGTAATCATATTAGGATTAGAAATGTTAAAAGCTGTGATTCTATCTCAAGGGAATTCATAAACCATATTCTCATTGTAAGAACACAAAGGAAACAAGTCACAGACCTACTGCAAATTATACAAAAAGGAAAAAGATGCCCAAGTCTTCAACGTAAGTTATGGTAAACATTAGGAACCCTTGAACCTCCTTCAGAATTTTACTTAACTTGTTTTAAGTTGGAAAGATAAAGTCATAGTATACCAAACCTCTAAGGCATTACTGACTTGGGAATCAGGCATCTCAGGAGTGCCAGCCTCTTCCCTTTGATACTGCATCTTTGTCATATCACAGATGTCCTGGCAGCATCCTGCTGTGTAGTTAAGTGGGCAAACAGACCCATGCTAAGTTCTGTTTCACCAAGGCCAGACTACTTCAGAGCTATTTACATCTCTCTCCAATATGTTACCTCAATCACTAGACAAAGAAATTCTCATTTATGTGCACACAGGTTATGGATTCTGTATTTTAAATGTGTATCTCAGCACGTGCTGACCCCTAAATGAAATTAAAACCTTGCATCTGTAAAGGCACGCTTTGTATCAGTTATATCTTCATAAAATAGCCAGTATTAAAAAGTCAAGTATAGCAAACCAGTAATTCTACACAATCTTGCACACTCATCTGTGCGCTGATGAAATGACTTCGCAACTAGTTTCTCAGAAGCACACTTATTTTAACATGAAAATTCACGCCCATGGTCATTCTTTACAGCTATATTACATGGCTGACAAATACCATCTTTATTTTACTAGCCCGTCTCATGAAATATAATTGCTGTGTGGGATTATACAGCATTTTAAGTTGTCTTTAATGAAGGCACACAAGCCTTCAGAAAAACATTATAACTTGGGTCCAACCAACTGCTGTCAGCTAAACTTTCATTAAAATTTTTGTTGTTGTTGTTTTGCTTTGCATAATCATGTGTTCACTTTTGGCTGCTCTTGTTCCCTATATCATGTGAAAAAATACACCCAGCGTGCTTAGGAAAACAACACATCTACATTCATTGTTTAGGACTGGCTCAGATATGAGTATTTTGAACTTTGTAATTTTAACAATTCCTTCTCTCAGCCTCCATACAGAGGCTACAAGGCAGCCAGTACTGAAGTAAGAAATCAAGTGATGCATTCCTGACACTTTCAACCCAGTTAAGGAGGAAAATTATAAAAAAATAAAATTCCTTCAATTATGTTTATACTTTGTTGTTTGACAGAAGTGCCAAGAAAGGATTAAGTTAGAATACTGAAAGAATCATATGAGGTCCAGATGACAACAGATGCTGCAAAGTGACTTGGAAATGCCTACACTACTTTATTTTACAGAATCCCACTGAACTGTATTTCTCATGTCAGCTGATATTTTTGTAAAGTACCATGGGAGTAGCAGTAGGGAACTTCTGGAGAGCAAAATTATTACTATTTATCTAAGAACATACTCCCCTAAGAAAAACCCTTACCAAGTTATTAATCTTAACGTCTGAAGCAGTTGGCTTCAAAGGACCATCCAATATAATACACTAAACTCTTCATCTTCATCTTTCTCCCCCCCCCCCCCCCCTTTTTTTTTTCTTACTTCACAGAAGAAAAAAAGGTATGCAAACGTTTTCTTGAATCACTTTTTCAAACTACTGCTTATTTTACAGAGCCAGTTCATAATGTCTGTCTTAGGTTCAGCTGGGACAGAATTCTTTTTTTCAGAGTCTGATATGATGCTATGTTTTGGTTCTAGGAAAAGACATTACTGATAACACACTGATATTTGTAGTTGCTGCTAAGTGGTCTTGTACACTGCCAAGACTGCTCTCACACAAGGGCCCAAGAAGCTGGGAGAACAGAATCAGGATAGCTGACTTAAAGTGACCAAAGGAATATTCCACACCATGTGACATCATGTGGAAGGAGCTTTGAAGGGACTGGGACTTCAGTTCATCCTCTTCCATTGCTTAGTGGGCTACCTGGGCATCAGCAGTGCGGTGATGAGCAGTTGCTTGTGCACCACTTCTTATATACCTCCATATATATAACAGTTATGACTATAGCTATCATTGTTCTTTTTTCTAACTTAGTTAATAGTTTTTATCTCAACCTATGAGTTCTACTTCATGGTTCCCCCTGCCAACTTCTCTCCCCCTTCCCACTGGGAACAGTGAGGATTGACTGAATGACTGTGTGGTTTAAGTCAGTAGGTGGCTAAGCACCACAATGGTGTCTCATCTGTAGTCTTCTATATAGAAAGTCTCCTAAATTTGCTCCTCATGTTATCTCTCTCTCTGCTATAGAATATGTTAACTGCTTTTATGTCTAACAATATTTGGTTGACCAGTTCTTATTTTCCTTTTTCTTTTTAAAGACAAAGAAATAGCAGATACTGTGTCAAAGTTAAGAAGTTTCACAAGTTATATAGAAAGCGAATTTCTGAAAACCACTACTTGATAACATGCTACTGTCAACTGCTTTTCAAATAGATTCTTTCTGTTTTTAAAAATTGTTTTACAAGACAAATTACCTAATCAACATGGCCAGTAGTAAGGTGGGTTAACAGTCCCAGACAACTCCTTCACTGTATCTTGAAATTCCCAATTAATTTTTAGGTAGAACAGACATTTACCTCCCAGCAATTGTTTGATTTTCTCTGAGAAACCTGCAGAGCTGTTGAAGACCCAACTATGCAACATTTTTCCTCATAAATATCCAAATCCTGTCTTGTATTCTCTTCAGTAGAAAACTCCTCTCAAGTTTCTAAGTAACTGAATGGCAATTTCTCAGAGTTCTGAATTTGTACTGTTCCTGCTCTTTACTGCCCCTCATTGTAAAGATAGTTCCTGTAACAGCCATGTGATTAAAATCATGCTGTTCAGTTTTTAATCATATAACACTGTAAAGACCTTTTCCTCATCTTACAACTTTGCATAATCAATTGATGCTCAACTTCACTGCAAGAAAGACACTGAGGCCCTGGAACACGTTCAGAGGAGGGCTACGAAGCTGGTGAGGGGTCTGGAGCATAGGCCTTATGAGGAGCGGCTGAGGGAGCTGATTTGTTCAGCCTGGAGAAGAGAAGGCTCAGGGGAGACCTTATAGCTCTCTATAACTTCCTGAAGGGAGGTTGTAGTGAGCTAGGGGTTGGCCTCTTCTCTCGTGTAATCAGTGATAGAACTAGAGGGAATGGTTTCAAGCTGCACCAGGGGAGATTCAGGCTGGACATTAGGAAGTATTACTTCTTGGAAAGGGTAGTCAGGCATTGGAATTCACTACCCAGGGAGGTGGTAGAGTCACCGACCATGGGAGTGTTCAAGAAACGTTTGGATGTTGTGTTGAGGGATATGATTTAGCTGGGAAGTATTGGTAATGGTTGGACTAGATGATCTTCTAGGCCTTTTCCAACCTGGATAATTCTGTGATTCTGTGAACTTGGAAACTACATGGAGCCTTTTTCACCTCCCTGTGCAAATAGCATTGTACTAAGCCCAAGCCTTTACCTGTTTATCTTGTTCCCACTTTTCTTGCACAGTTGCTAGTGGTTTTCGCTGGTTTTGCTTTTTAGTTGCTTTGTTTTAAAATCTCACATAAACCTTCTGAAAGACAGGTGAATATTTCGACAACATATTCCTAAATTATAACCACTTGAAAAAGCTATTTATAAATGCAAACTTAATTGGACCCCTCTTATAACAAATAAAAAATTAAAGGCACTTACTTACCTTGGATAACATGAGAATTATCCTTCAGAAAGAAGTTATACAAATACTTGGGTATAAAAGCAGACATGCAGGCATATGCCAGAGCTGAAAGAATTAGAAAAATGGATGGAGAAACAGAAATACAAGTACACCTAAAAGTGTTTATTATTAAGCAGATAAAAGGCACACATTTTAAAATCAATCCATAGAGAAAAATGATTGTAAAGGAACATAAAAAGTGCACAACTCTCTTTAATGAATTTTAAAAGCTTCTATCACTTAAGTAATCAAGACAAATCTGGTTGAACGCTCTTTGTTCCCATTTCTTTGCATAATTCTTAATGACAAAGCCATAGTGATGTCTGTATTGAAAGGAAAGGTTCCCTGATAGAACAAAGTGCTAGAAGGTACAGTTTCAGACAACTGCACTGTTGCATTCTTCTGTTTTCTCCCATAGAATTTAGACCCAGTTTACTCCCCATAAGACTCTCATTTGATCTCCTTCTTCAGCTCAGAGTCTGAAGAAGACAGAATTCACAAGAAAACAACAGTAGAATGCTATAACAATACTTCTCAGCAGCTCACATATATACCATGTAGAGATTAGAAGGTCAGAACGTAATTTTTACCTGGAAATTTGTCTGAGAGACAGTCTACCTACTTTAATACAGCTCTTAGCCACGTTGTTAAACCACTGATTTGACAAGAAGTCTTAGTAAGAGAATAGAAATTGTCATAAATGGTTTACCATTTTGGAAATGATAAGCAAAGCATCATATTTGTAGCATTCATTATAAATGAACTCTAGTTTGCAACTTTTATGGCATTGAGACCATCATTTAATTATCTGAGCCAGATGTATTCAATTAAATTAGTAAACCAGGACACAATGAATTGCAATTCTCACTATCTTACCTTGTTTCAATAAGAAAAAAAACAAAACAGGTTACAGAATCAAACCATACAGATGTGTTCAGGAGCAAGAAAAACCTGTTGATGGAAATATGTAAAGGTGCACAGTAGGCACACAGTAAGAGTTACTGTCCTGAGGAACTAGCTCTTACCCACACACATTACGAAAAAAGTCGTGTACAAGAAAACAGAAAGTTAGACTAGGTCTTTTCTGAAGAAATCACAGTCTAAAGCTGGTCTGATTAGCTTTTAGGCACTTAAGACCAACACCAACTTTTCTGAATACTGCTCATCTGTACAGTTAATGGTTATGACAGGCTAACAAAAAAAAATACATTCACATTACAAAAAGCTAATCCAGAGCTTCACTGAGAAGTACTAGATATGCATTTCTTGTTTTTCTATAGCTATTTGTGATCATTTCTTTTGAGTCATGGCAAAAATGGCTTCAAAATTCCCTTTTATTAAAGAAAGTTTTCATCTATACGTGGTGCACAAATATCGGCTGACAACTAGATGAACAGATTGTCCTTCCCCTCACTCCAAGTAGAAAAAAGTACTCACCTTCATTGTTAAAATTCAAGTATAGGAATGGTGCACAAAGAGAATCGAGACCTAAAGAGGAAAGAGCCATGAAGAAATATCACAAAGATCTCATTTAATGAATTTGTCTTATTCAACATAATAACTTAACCATGACACTTGCATACTTTTCTAATACCTGCAACGCCAGGTTTCACACAATGCTGAGAACAAGTACGAAATCAACACACAAAGAGGATTTAAACTTATTAAAGTGATAGTGCTGAATTGACTATTCTGTCATGGTTTTAAAGAAATCCAATTTCCAGCCCTAAGAAATCACCCAGTAGTTTCTGCAGCGCTATCTCTGAATTGATCAGCAGAAAGAAACAGACTTCAGTTTTTTTAAATGAAGTGATCAAAACTTCTGAAAAACATACGAAAGAGGTAGTCAATTTGGCATTACAAATTAAATATAAATTACTAGGAGATAAATTTGCAGTAATTCACATATTCATTCTTAAAAAGAAAGAAAATGGAAGTCCTCCAAATAAGATTTTTTGTTTGTTTTTTTTTTAGACATAGCTTTCCTATTAATATCTGACCTTGCTAATTACTCAAACTCACCTTGCCAGTACACCAAATCAGGATGGGAAACAACCCAGGCCTTCAATACACGTCTAAACTTTGCGTGACCCTCTGGTGATGACAGCAATTCATCATACTGATGACAACGAGGAATATCAACTTCAATCTGTATCACAGCCAAACACACAATATAGAAAGAAACCAGGGTAAATGAAATAGTACTACAGCAGTTGTGCAATAATAGAGGTGGAAGTTAACCAGACAACTGAAGTCGGATCATCATCAAAATCACGATTTGTTTCTCCTATCACTCTCAGGCCCATTAACTGAAAGGGGGACAGGGTTCTAAGAGCTGCTTTTAAAAGAAGGCTTTTAAATAAATAAAAGCAGACAAATTCTAAAAACAAAATAACAGCACATTACAACTACACAATTTTCTAACTTGACTTCTGAATCACTGAATTAACATGGTTGGAAAAGACCTACAAGATCACCCAGTCCAACCATTTCCTCTACACAGTCTTCCAGCCACTGCCCCAAGCCTGTATAGCTACCTGGGGTTGTTGTGCCAAAGTGCTGGGTTCATTTCAGGTGCTAGTACCACCTTTTTTTTTTTTTTTTTTTTTTTTTTTTCTTTTTTCTTTTTTTCCCTTTTTTTTTTTTTTCCCCCTACAGCATAATATAATCAAAGACCTCAGAAAACTTAAATCTATTTAGTTCAGCCATCTGATAGAACAGCTGTTCCTTGTGAAGATTATTTACATTCGGTAATACTTTTTGGAGAATTTAATTGCTCAAGAACTCATTTCTGTACAGTTCATCTTACTGTTACAGAATGCCAGGGTACTTGACCCTATCTGGCATCAGCTCCAAGAGGCACAAAAAAGAACTGATAAAAACAGAACTTTTAACAACACATCAGTAATCACAGAATCATAATACTGCTCATTATACTGTTTGCTGTTGCAACAGAAACATGATTCTGAAGTGAAAGATAATTTTTGTTCATCAGAGGTTATAACCTACTTTGAGTTAAACTAATGGGCCCAATCTGTTTTGCAAGATTCTTGCAACAGCATGAGAAAGCTTAGCGGGCAGGGGAAACCTTCCAGTATTATCAAACACATTTGTTGTCATAGACAAAAATGACACCCACTGGCTGAAAAGAACTTTGCATTACTACAGGCAACAGTATTCAGTAAAAACTGGAAATCTTACCTGTCTGTCTGTAGGAATTGGTGTGTCTTTATCAATGGCATCATATTTTGCTTGAATGGCACCCTAAATGTGGAAGAATATTTTTAATTAGAAAGCCCTGACCAATGTAACAGCATAGTGTCATGTACATGCCAATATACAACAGCCATTTTTATCAAATGCTCCAGCTATCAACATTTTTTCTGAAAACTATTTTAGTGCATTTCCCTAACACAGAGAATTTCTCAATGATGGATTTTAACAAAATCTTCCTCTGAGTGTAACTCAGGATGCATAGGACTTTCAGTCGTATTCCCACTAACTTCAGTCACTTTCTCTGGTTTATAAAGGAAGGAATATACTTGATCCAGTTTTCTATTTTGAAGTTAACTGAAACTTCCAATTTAACCTCAAAATATACTTGTACTGCTGTCAAATGCACCTTGGTGTCATGGGACTACTCGCATTGTACAGATAGTAAGTTGATGAAGAAACTGAACTCATCTCCTAAGGGCCAGGATACACTCTTGACCACCAGTTAACTCTTTTCCTTACAGCTTTTTTTGTCATATGGTAAGATACTCATAAGATCACATCCTAAGCAACATCCTAAAACTCAGGATGTGTAACCTGCAAGAATCTCTTTGCTGCACTACAGAGGACTGCAAGCAGAACAGATGTAAAAGTTGAGTTGTCAAGTAAATGATGTCAAGTAAGAGATGTCCCCATTTCAAGGGCAGTCCTTTCTAGTTCAGAAGAATTACATTTATTTTTTTCTCCAATCCTTAGAATACATGTATTTGATAGTAGGTGAAATAAAATACATTTGCTGCGTTATACACTGTTTCACCCAGCTTTTGCTTATTGGGGCAGAAGGACTATAACTGCATTTGTCAAAACTAATTTAAACAAACAAACAAGTTAACCAGCAGTTGTATTTAATCACTGTAGCAAAATTTTAGTGTATGTCCATTATTTTTCTATCCCATTATCGAAATTAAATATAAAGGCATTCAAAGCCAATATTCTTTGATACATAATAATGTTAGAATCAAGAACGCATCTGAATATTGTTTTAATTTATGCATCCTTTTGTTTAAATCTGCACCAATTCTAATGCCAAAACTTCACTATCTTTCCAGCTTCCCTGTCCATTCTATTCCTACCCAATTCCATCCCCAGTCAACACTGAAATTTCTGCAGTTTGCCTTCAATCACCCTTACCTCAACACCCAGCAGAGCAGCCCAGGTTATGCCTCTCAGCAGAGGAGGGATGTCAACTCTGGCTTCTTTCCAGATTTGGTTTTTTTTATATGGGTAGGCCTTCAAAAAGAAAAGATAAATAGCAAAAACATGAGCACATAACTGAAACATATCTAATCCCAACACTGGGAAGGCAGCTTCCACAGAGGAAAAATTCTGTCATTAGACAGGGAATGCAAGTCTTGTATCATGTAAGTTTCATTCCTAACTGGAAGACCTAGACGGCAGATGACTGTTAGATATTGAAATACCCACTGCTCCATACAGATGCATTTATATGCTTTGGTATATATTGAACTTATAAATGTAGCAATCCAAATCATTAAAACTGGTGTGTTTGGTTTTTTTTTGTTTTTTTTTTTTTTTACAGAATTAGTTTCTTGAATAAATAGCAGTTATTAGCAGCAGCTCTCATATTTCTACTCTCTCATACTTTTGTAAGAGTTTTCTCCCTCCTCTCCAATGTTGTTGCTTGCATCTCTGCTTCCTTTCTCAACTACTGTGTCCTTCAAATACCCTCTAATTAGCAAACCAAATCCAATTAACCAACATCAGAGAGATCGCATACCTTCAACAGCCTGTCAAACAGAACAATTCTGTTTAGCTGATACTCTGTGTCCCTCTCCCGGATGATCAGAGGTAGATTGGCAGCTGCAGACAGCTCACTACTGCTATTTGAATGAGGTAAAGTCGACTGGCTGGAAAAAGAATTAGAATAGTAGTAGTAAAGAGCAAAATATACAATTCAAAGTGCAAAATAAATATTCAGCAATGCATTTTTGAGTCAGAAATATAAATGGATCATTTCAAATATTCAGAACAAAAAACTGATTCACAGCACAGGGAAAAAGGTTAAAAACTTCAGTTTGGGTTCAGGGCCCTAGGTGCTCTGCATTGGTGAACTTATCAGCTCTCAATGATTTAAAGGGCCAAACAAGGACACGTAAGGTTTGCTCTGGGAAGACAGCTGTCTAGCTGTGCAATGCACTATTCAAATCTAACACTGCAACATTTGGTCACCTAGATGGGTACAAATTTACACACACTTACTCATCTTCAAGTAATGGATAAAATGCTTCCCCACCAACATCCTTCAGTCTCTGAAATGAAGAATAAGGAAAATTTATTATCAGAATGCTGCTCAGAATTCATGCGAAAATATTTAGTAAAATCTGAAAACAATTAAATCTTAAGTCACTTCTAAGTTTAATAGTTCACCCTGACACTTGTCTAAGCATTAGCTCAGTTCTCAATCAATAAGGAAACAAACAATCTTCAGGATAAGAAAGTTTTCCTAGTACAAACTTTTCTTAAGACTTTGTGGAATGTCCTCCATCTGAAGTGAACTTTCTTGTCTCATGTGCAAAGCCTACTTTCTACACACACAAAAAAAGCTTCTATGGGCCATGAATTAATCAATCAACAGTATTACTACTGCTTCCTTCTTTCCCTCATTTTTCTATATGGACTTTTCATCTAAGTAGCTGCAAAGCAATTACAGAACTTGGTTTTGCTTATTTTAATCAGTTCAACAGTTATTCAAATTTGAGTTAATTTTTCTATCAGCATCTGAAAGCTGCACAGAATTACAGACGGTCTCTGAAAAGGTGACAGACAAGTGTACCTGGATTCTTGACTAAAGTTTTCAGATATCTTTGCTGCATCGTGATTAATGTTTAATATTATCCTCCCTGCAGTACTCTGCTTTGCACTTCGATTTCTAACTTAAAGGCATACAGCACACAGGCTGCACCTCCTGGGGGTGACAGAACAGTTCACTGTCGGTTCATTCAGACCTGATTGTCTTTTGATTTCAAACATCATGCTCTGCACCACAAAAGCCGTTTGAAGAATTGCTTAAGTTCAAAAACTTATTTCATCTAACACTGTAAGGCTCTCACTAGTATCCTCCCCAAAATAAAAACTCAGCATGCATTTATTTGCTGCTGCATTTACACACAAAGGCACCAGTACAGAAACTACTGATTAAAAAGTTGAAAATAAAGCCATGAAATCTGCCCTTCTATAGGAACAGAACTAGAAGCTGTGATGTATACTACCTTTAAAGTAGGCATTGCATAATGTAAAACACAAATAAATAGCTATATATTCCAAAGCTTGGCAGTAAACTACTGAATGTTTGGCATTCAGCTCCAAGGATAAAGATCTTAAGGAGCTGCAACTGAATTGAACTGTTCTTTTGAATCTGTGAGACACCTACAGGAAGAAAAGAATGAAAGAAGACACTCACAGTGCCACGCAGTTCAGCAATTATGCAGAACATCAGGTGCTACCAAAGTATTACAGCTTCACCAGAAAAAAGCAAGTAGTAAAAATATGGGGATGGAGGATGGGAAGATGAATCAAATTTAATAAGCTTTTATGGGAAATATAATTTGATGGCATAAATCAAAACTGACCTCAAACACCAGGAAATCTCTGAGAATCAATAACACTGTCCTGTTCTAAGAACAGCAGTAGGAGCTGCTCCATATTTGCCTTAAACAAATGTTTCTGCAGCAAGGACACATGCAGCCGTGTATAGAATCCTACTTACATTTCGGAGCTGGCACAGAGACAAAGTCACAGTTGTATCATCTAGAAGGGAACTTCGATCTCGTCCTTGCCCAAAGCTTTCACCATCTTCTAACACAAAGCTTCAAAACAGAAGAAAAAATAGCTTTCAGGTCATTCTATAACAAAAGATTTGAGTTAAGAATAAATAAATAAATAAATATCTTACTTCAATCAGTTTTTTCTTTAAAACAAAACACTAGCTCTTAGAAGTATAACACATCGACTCTGCAAGGCATGAAACCTGCTATCAAGGGAATGTACAATCACCTTAAATTATTCAAACAGCTTGTTTAAAAATGCACATTTCAGGTTTTCCACAACTCTAGTTTGCACACAAAGGAAGACTAACGAGATACGAGATTAATACTCCCTTTTATTTCTTGAGCAGGCAGAGACCATGACTGCCATTTAATGTGACAACCAAAAATAAAGTAGCACTGTCATTTAAAAGCCATTCCCCACCCTCCCTGTACCACCAGCCCTCCCCCTCCCCCCCAAAAAAATAAAAAAAAATCGAACCCAGATCTTATTTGTTTTAATCAAAGGAACTAACAAATGCAACCAAGAAAGAGTATACACAAGTTGCCTGTTTGGTGATATTTTAAAGCAGACTGTAAACTGATCTCTAGGAGCTAAGCTAACATACTCAGGATGACTTAAAAGATAGAGTAAGATTACATTTTTAGATGGACACTTCATCTTTTTAATACTTACATTAAAACTGTTATCCCCAAGAATTCAGAAACCCAAGCTTTCACCTAAGTGTACAGAAGCAAGCAGTACCTCAAAATGTCACACTACTTTCACCCTTATGTGACCACTGAAGATCAAGCCCTTTTTACTATTTTCCGCCCCCAGATTCTGCACTCTGGTTGTTTTTGTGACTTTGAATCCCAGACCCTGCAAACTGATCTATATGAACAGATAATTCTGTTTGTTAGTATCAATATGTAGGATAAAGCGATCAAAATATTAAAAATGCTGCATCAAATTGCAACATGTGCAGCAGGAAGATAGAAGCAGCAATTCTGTAACAGCACTACAATTCTTAGAACTATGTATTTAAAAGAAAAACATACATATACAAATATAAATCAGCTGATCTGCTGAAGAAATGAACTGACCATTCAGCACTGCTGCTCTGTGAAATGCAATTCCAAGTGTGGGAATTTGCTACAGAATGAATTACTTATTAGTACATAATGTTCAAGCACAGTGAGACTTTTTGTTTTTTCAAATCACAGTTTAATGATGATGGAAAGGATGATAAATTCAGGATCTTCCAGTTCATTGTTTAGCACTTAACCTATTTTTTTTAATTTTTTTTTCAGATTTCAGAAAACAAAATGAAATGCAGGTAAGTAACAAACATGAAGTGTTCAAATATGTCTTAAACTGGTTAGGAAAAGATGTAAAATGATTTCCTGATGTTTAAGAATGTTGTTTTAAATGTTTTTAAAATGTACACAGGTGTTGAAACTAAAAACCAAATCAAAACATTCTTTCACAGTAATTTCTCCATACATCCTCCTTCCCTTAAAGTGCTTCTCTTTTCTTACTTGGGAAGTGTGCAGACAGGTGGTTTTGATCGAATGATTTCCTTGTTGACAAGTTCTTTCTCTAAGTCTCCTCCAGCCAAACACCAGAGATAATAAACCTCTTCAACTGATCTTTCTGCTAGGTAATCATTATCTTCATCTAAAAGGGGAAACAAAAACCCTCATAAAAAATTGCTTGCAGCTTTGTAGGCAGCTTGTATTTCTTATCGCTCTAAACAAATCTTGCTGAAGAAAAGTTACTCACTTGAGAGGTTCTAGACTACAATGCAAAGTTAGAGGCAAAAGTGACCCTCATTTTGCGGGAAGGTTTACAGAAAGCATCAGAAAAACAAACAAAACTTCTGCAGCTTGCCTTGGTGCCAGAAAATAGAAACAATCAGATAAACAAGTTGAAGGATGGACTTCTGCTTTCTGTACTTTTATTTTTTTTCCAAACAAAGAGCTCACTTTATTTTGTTCACATTAGCATTAAGAGCACAAATAAGAAACTGATGACTGATGATACTGAGCAGTTACTATGTCTTTCTTTCAGGGACGATGTACATTCTAAGATATCAAACCTTAGTCCCCAAAAACTGTACAATGAGATGTTCTGAATATGTAGGTATCTCAGAGTTCAAACAAAAATGTTAATGAGGAATTAAAAACTTTCAGCACACTGTAGTTTTAAGCCAGTACTTCCAAAAAGAATCTCTTGCTATCAACTTAACAGAATTCAGCTTCTAATTGACAATACAATCAGGGGGGGGGGGGGAGGAGGGTGAAAAATCAGTACCTTGCACACATCCGAATTATAAAGGCAGAAGATGATACAGGTATCTCAATGTAAACTCAAATACTAACAATACTGTTTATTTCTTGAGGCCAAAGCATAAAAACCTAGATACCACCCTTTAATTTGAATGCAACCCATTTAATTATGTTTGCCTCCATCTCTACCCATGAAACAATTTACTATAAGAATGGAATATTACACCATGTAATAGTTCATAATGCATTCAAAGAAAATTCAAAAATATTGTATTTTCCCCAACCAAAGACTATCTATTTTTATCCCACTATCTGCTTTTACCTTTGCATAACTGACTTATGTCTTCAGGCAGTGTTAAGGTAGCACACCTTGGAGAGGACGAGAACAGACCAGCAGGTTTGTGAAAGGGAGGGTATGCCAAAGATACTTCACTGAACAAATGGTCATGCATCAATTCCTCTGGAGTTGGCCTTCAGTAAAGATAGTACAACATCAAGTGTAAAGCATGTCCAAGATGTGCTTGCTTTCAGTAAGAAACGGTCCCAGTAACAAACACTAGTAAGTTATGCCCAAGTTTAGACTTTTTTCTTAAGCAAAGAAAACTGGTAATTTTGTTCAGTTCATAACTTGTAACATACTGCAGTCTGTTTATGCACTATCTTGATATCTCACATGAAATGAAATGAACATACAAAGCAATTATTTTCATCATTTCTCTAAGCAAATACAGTAAAAAGTGCAAAGCCCTGACTGAAGAACAGAAGCCTACTTCAGCTTTCAGATGAAAACTAGCAGACTGCCATAATAAAAAGGTACTTTGAAAGACGGGATTTGAAGAAAGTCCTAACTCTCATGAATATCCAGATATGGAATCATTAAAGCTGGGAAATCTTAAACTGAATATGACTGAAGAGCTTTCCCACCAAAGCATTCTGCAACAAAGATTTGTACATTTGATCTTTTTTTCCAAATCACTTCTTTCAAATACTGCAAAGTACTAAAACGAAATAGCTATCCACTATGATAGCAGAAGCCATTGGTATTACGAAAAACGTTCAGCAACTGGTCTTCTGATTCTAATGCAGTTTATTAAAGCATTTGGATTGAATACTTACCTCTTAGAAGGTTGGAATGTAAGGCATTTTTTCAGCAGAGTTACAACATTTTCAGGAAGATCCTGGAACATAAGAAAAAAATATGGAGGAGGTACATTCATTACTGCCCTAATTCAGCAAGCTGCTTAACTCATACTTAGTTTCTAATATTCAGGATTGTCTCTGAAAGCAATAACATTTCATACCCACACATATGAGGTTGACTGCGTCAGACCAAAATGGTGTGGGGAAATAATTCTGCTCCCTACACTGGCTATGGGGAAAAAAAGTCTAGACACATAGCAACATATACAGATACTTTTTTTTTTTTTTTATTTTTTAATCTAGAGATTCTGTATCCATCTTGAAATAAGGCAATACTTGGGAACCCCCTTCTGGTAACAGTCAATCCTTTTCGTACTGTGTTTCAAAACATTCAAGATAGGCACCAAAATCAGTGATTAACTTTGTGGATGGGGAAGATCTGAGTTTTGTAGAAAGAAATAAACCTTCAGCATTTTAAAGAAAATGAACAACTTAGTGAACAATCCAGCAAGTATTGAAACTTTGACTGACAGTAAGTTTAGGAGAGAATGAGCATTACTGGCACTGGGTACTTGAAAGGATCTTTGCAATATACTGCAGTGCATTCAAGTAATTTGAAAAGTTTGGTTTCATTAAAAACGTGTGCTTGTATATATAATTACAATATTGCAATTATTTTTACTTTATTATGTATACTTTGATATTCTTACTAACTACAATATTTTAATATATTTACATAGATAATCTGTTCTTATAGTGATTTATTTCATGTTTGGAAGAAAGGTTTACTTTCATGCGAGCAAGTACAAAGATTTTATATATTAATATATATTTTGCACATATGAAATATAAAATATATAATATGTATGTATATAACTATATATGTATGTATGAAACCCTATGCAACACAAGAATAATAATGAGTTTTGGATAAGATAGCATGATAAGAGTAGACTAGTTTCACAAACCTTAATAATATCAAGGCAACCGTGTTCTTCGGCTAATACAGTTACAATATCATCTACATAGCCTTCAAAAAAATAAACACAGCAATAAAAAAAAAGTTAAAGAGCAAGAAAAAAAGTGACACCAATTAATCAAGATATCAGATAAAACTCCACCTTCAAACAGAACACTTCATTTTATTTTTTATTTAGTTGGGTTTTTTGTTGTTGTTGTTGTTTTAATTAAATTGACATTGCCACATCAACTGAGGGTAAACACTCAAAAGCAGAAATGAAAATCATATTATCCTGAAAGTCTTCTTGGCAGGCTTAGTAATTCAGAATGCCAAATAAGTTCAGTCTTTGTGTTTATTAAAAATAATAATAATAATAATAATAATTAAAAATACCTGCACACAGAAGCTCTAAGCACTTATTTTTACTTGCTACTAGAAGATTGTACTAGCAGTATTTTATAACTTATCTTCAACACATTATTGAGAGGAATCTCAAGTCCGGATGTGAACATTTTTCAGTGGATGAAGTTTAATAACGACTTGCATTCAAGTTGAAGGAGATTCAAACCCTTCAGAAAGCTTAGCTAATGAACTGCACAGCAAAACAGTAAGAATTTCAGCACCAATGTACTCAGTACTCAATGAAAAAGATATTTGTACTGACAGCAACTGACTTTAAAAGTATTGCTCTTTGTTCTGGATAAATTCACCAACTTATGCTTAAAGCTTCATATTCTGAACGTTCTTTCCTCATGGCTTATACACAACATTCACATCAAAACAAATTTAAAATGCCACAAAATAGTCCCAATTCTAGATTCATTCACATTACTACATACTTGAAATTTTGGCTTAATGCTTTCTGTAGATGAAGCCAAAAACAAAAGTCTAGATCCTATTAATATGCTTCTCAGCTCTTCTTTAATTTTCTGTCTTCCTGCCTGAGTCCTGATTTTCCCTGCCTGGGATCACAATCCCTGCTACTACAAGGATGGTTTTCTTTAGTGTTACTCAATTCCTAACTCACTTCAGAGAAGCCTGCAACACAGAACAACAATTAACTGACAAAATTACTTGAACACGCTTTTCCATATCTCGCCCATACTCAAACATACGCACGACTCTTCTGCAGTTCTTCTAGCTGGCACCCATCTCTGTCCCTTTCCTACACAAGCAACTATTCTTCATATGTATTTTGAATTCCAGAGATGGAAGCAGACAAAAGGTAAAGTGCCTTAGGTCTGAGCATCACAAGCTGACTAGCTTGCATAGCTCCAGTTATAGCACTGTCCAGAAACTAAAAAATAAAAAATAATTGGTTTTGTGCTACTTACCTAAAGTAAGTACAAATTTTAATCTTTCTGCTATCTCCAAAGTCTGGAACAATTTTCTCCCCTAAATGAATAATATGATCAAATCAGATCAAAAATTCAATACTACTACATCAAAATATTTAGATATCATACACAGATAGCATCCACCTCTATATGCAGACAGTGTAATGAGCTTCTAAAATTATTTTTGGAAGACCTAAAGAAACTTTCTATTAGAACACAAAATATCATTTACATCAAATATACCAGACACAGTTTCATGCTACCATAAAGAAAAACACACCATTTATAATGTCTCTTACCTGGAACAAATGCAAACTGAACAAGTAATGTGCATGACAAAGTCCCACGTTGCCTTAGTAAGCCTACAAATGTGTTGCTATTCAGCAACCAGCTTTCAAAAACTATTTTTTCCAACATGTTCATAAACAAAAGTGATATTGATGCTCATTACATGTTTGATTGTCACAGCTTGCATTGCACAGTCCTTATGAAAAATAATCTATACTTGGTTTCTAAAATATTTCCAAAATGTCCTTAGTGGATTTTAAGAAATTGTACGTTTTAAAGGAGTAATAACAAGTGATCTGTGAACTCCGTGAGAAGCACAGAATATACAAGAGTCCAATTCCAACATCCTGATGGGTTCACTACATACATGTTCTTGATCATATATATTAGTACTAACGTATTTGCTAGATCTTGCTTATGTGTAGAATGTTGTCTTTGAATTTAAAAGTGCAATTTCCCATGTAGAAATAGTAAAGATGATGCTGGCTTCTAAAGCCAAATAACCATTTTCCAAATAAGCCTTCTATTCCCTACTGAAGCTCTTTAGGCTCTGGTAATAAGGTAGATATACTGCTCTCATAAGCAAAGAAACTTTATTAACTTTTCAAATCTTTCAAAGATTTCTTTGAAACTTTCAATCTTTTCAAAGAGAACAAGGGCATGACACCAATGGCTACCTCACACTTGGAAGTATAACTAAAGCAAGTAAAAAAATATTCAGAGATATTTCTTGGTTTAGAGGCTACTACTTGCTAAGAATTAGACCTTGCAATTGCATCATTGTGGCTTAACAGGCAACTGCCCCTCATGGTAGCACCCGTACTCATAGCAAGCCAACATGCATGCAGTAACCTGAACCAGCACCAATACTGATCAAGTAGAATTGCTAATGTAGTCTGATATTTGGAGTAAAGTGACAGGTAAAGTGCAATCATAACTAACATAACTATTTCCCAAGAGTCACAATGAAGAAAATTACCCTCTTACATACCACACAAAGCTCAAATAGTATTATGCCAAGAGACCAGAGATCTGATTTAGGGCCAGAAGGCAGAGGCTTCTCACATTGCGTATGATCACTTGGTTTGACTATTCCCTGTGCAATTACTTCAGGTGCCAGATAAGATGGGTACCTAGAAAAACGCAGTAACATTAAGTAATAATCTGTTTATCCAAAAAAAATCTACCATTCAGATAACTTAGATACAGTAAACTGTTTTGCATTCTGAGAAATTAGAATTCATACCGAAATGCAAATTGTTCTATTTAGCCAAAACAAACATCGAAGCACTTTCACTCCCAACTCCAGAAGTGCTTAGTACATGAAAGATCAAATATTTATTACTAGGTCTTTTATAAGAGGAATTCTCAATTCTCAAAGTAGTATATCAATATATCTTAAAGTAAACATATATTGAATTTCAGCACTAGTACATTAAATAAAAGTATCCTAGATCTATTGTTCTCCTACATTATCATCATTCCCATCAAATAATCTTTGATTTAGCCAAAGTACCCCAAAACAACTAAGTGTTACACATCATACCTGCCGCTAAATCTAAAATATCATTTATCCCTTCAACCATTCATGAGAATACATTAAAGAAAAAATCTGAAAACAAGATTCAAAGGAAAACATCACTACTATTTTTGTGTATCCAAATGAATATATCCCTAATATGTTTATATTATGCAGCCATATTCTTACCCTATAGGAAAATCAACATCAACACCTTGAGCAGTCATATGGTAAAGACCAAATTTAGCCAACTTGACATGTCCCTGAAAAGTAGAATAATAATTAAAAACAAACAAACAAAACAAACAAACAAAAGAGCAGCAGTATTGGACATAGTAAGAATATGCATTTAAGTTTTTTTAAAGAATCATTTTCATGCAAACTGCATTAGCTGTTGAGACAGACACTTATAAGTCAGCCCTTTATGTTTTTGATTCATATTCTAAGTGGAACTCAACTGCAAGTTAGTAAGGTGCTTATTTCCAGTGCTTTTACTTTCTGTGAGCACGAAGTAATTGCTGTGGAGTTCTGACAAGCAAGTCAGAACTTCGAAAGTTACAGTATATCCTCTGTACATTTAAGAAGGCTCAATATTCTACTTGAACATAAATCCTTTTTGAAATCTTTTTGCAATCCCATTTGAATCCCAGAAATCCATAAGCAGCCCCACTATTCTCTCACTTCTTCCATTTAGCTAGCCTGGCTCTCCTCCACTAATCTTGACCATCAACTCATTATTATGTTGCTCTCCTTAACTGTATCCACATGTACATTAACGAAAAATGTTCTGCAGGTGTTTGATTTTATTCTGCAAAGGCAGAAATGTAACACCAAAACCAAAATATTAAAATGGCACAGAATTTAAGCTAATATGTTTCTGCTGTATTTTGAAATATGTTCAGCCAGCCTGCAGATGGTGCAACAGTAAAGGCTACCTCAGCAAGTAATACGGCAAGGAAAAATCTCGGAGTTTTATGGCCACATAAAACCCCCTTTTGTTCCATAACTGATTTTAGGACTATCTTCAAACTAAGTATTTTGCTTGTTAGTGCATTATTATAATTTTCATTTGTTTACAAGCAATTTATACAAGACCCTATTAATAAGTGTTCCTTGCTTCCTTTCTCTTCTTTCTGCCTTACAAGGCAAGACCTAGCTATTCTACTTATAGCAAGTAAGAAAGGGAAGGAGAGAGGGGCTGTTCATGTAGGCTAAGTATTTTAGCTGTCAGTTCAGATACAGTGGTGGCTCTGAATAAAACAGTAACTATTGGTTTTCTCATCCCTTATGCTGGGAACCTTTATTCCACTCTGCCAACCCAGAAGTCTGTGACAGAATTGAATTGACAGACTGCAATTTGAATAATCTAACACAAACAAAGAAATATGTTGATATTTGAAAGTAATGTTTCAGATCACCAAGAAACATTGGCTAACAGGGAACAGTGAACTAGCTTGGAGAAAAAAATATATACCTACTAAAAATTAGTAAGACCCTTTAACTATAATGCTGACAATCAAGGAAACTTCAATCCCTATTTTAATAAGGATGAAAAACATGGTTTGTGATTAAAAAAAAAAAAAAAAAAAAAAAAAAAAAAAGTGGAAACAGACAAATCTGAACTACACTTGAAATTTATGAAAAAGAGGAAAACTAGTAAAAACCCCTACACTTCTCCCATATATACGACTGCCCCACTCATCCTAATCAGAAGGGCTGCCACGGTCTTCAAATATGACACAGCATGCTACTTGTTGTCAGTAAGAAGGAAAAATGAAATACAGGTTTATTCATGTAGCTGTACCTTTCGATCCAAAAGAATATTGCGAGGGGAGAGTGCTCGGTGGACCATTCCATGTTTGTTCATATACTGTAGACCCTGCAAAACCTCATATGCAATGCACAAAATCCTTGAGGAACTGAAAACAAAAGAGAAGAAAATAAAACGTGCACAACAGCAAAATGAAGAGGTACATTACAGTGTGGAGGGAGCGGGAATCTAACTTAGTTTACCTAAGACCAAAATGAATTTAAGTTTCATTATCAGCTATTCACTGCTATCAGAAAGCCAAAATTTTATCATTAGAACTGATAGCTGCATTTTGACAAAAGCCTCTAGTTCAAGAAATGCTGACAGGCTACTGAAACAAAAAATACTGAGGCGAACTTTGTTAAAAACAGTCTATTAAGAGCATTCAGTTAGCTTACATGGAGTTATTCTCTGGTCTTTACCCCTCTTACAAAAGAAACTGTACTACTTCTCACTAGCTGTGAATGCAGACTTTCAGTTAAATTTTAAGCACAAAAGAAATCTGTCCTAACACATATCCACACTACTGTTACTTGGATCGTAGCATTTGGAAGTGATTCTCAAGGTCTTAGCAATTCAACCAAAACCACACTGCTAATGATCACAACAAACAAAACAAAACCCCACAACCACCTCACATCTTCTTTGCTGGCACTTTTTCTTCCCCCTCTCTCCTATCCTCAATTTACAGGACACATAACAGCGCTTGAAGCTGTTAGCTATGTAGTGTGAACCACAGTAATTTTTAAGCAGAGCTATAACCGTGGTAAAACTCTACGATGCAGGCTTTCACAGTTTTTCTGTTATTTTGTTTGTACCATCAATAATACCAATAACAATTGCAAATCAAAACCTTTTTTTTTTTTTTTTTACTTTTGCACAACTTTGCAAAAGTGTTACTGCAAAAAGTAACTGATGATGAACTCAAATTTTCAGTAAGGAACCACTGCATGTGAACAATTAAAGTGTCATATGGGATATGTGTCAGCCTTAAAAGAGTTTCTTCTAGATACATTAAACATATATATATAGCTCTGTGCCTAAGAGCTGCAGTATCTGCAGTTGTCACTAGGAGGCCTCAGCCACCTATTTATTCTCTGCATTCTTTGACATTGAAATAAAAAAAAAAAAAGTAGAAATTAGGCAAAGATATTGAAATACTACTTTTGGATTATTTGTTTTTTATAATAAATCCTCTATGGCACTGCATTGACAACCAACACATGAATGATAAGTATTTTTCATTATATAAGTATATACATTCTCAATGCTGTCCTCTTACGGAGAAGTGTTCACACAAGCACATCATGTTAAGCTGAAGCAAGTACTCCTCCCCAGAAGAAAAAGAATTCTGTATAACAAGCTCTTTTATAGTGCTATTTCTCATAAACTAGTTCTAACTTCATTTATTAAGTAGAACACATGCCTATTACCCAGGAGTTTTGCATTTAATTGCAAAGGGCCTGACAACTAAAAATCCAAATTGATATTACTGAGCACAAGGAATCAATCTCTCTGCCACAAACTCTCCTCCTGAGAACAACCAAGCTCAAGTGAGGTCCCCTGCCTCACAGGAGGGTTTCACCGTTTCTAAGGCCACTGTGAGCACTAAAGCAAGTTTCTAGAAGTGCAGAAGGTGCAGTTGTAAAGTTGCCTCTGAGCATCAGGTAAGTTGACACTTTAATGAAAAAAATAAATAAATAAAACAAAAATGTAATCTTAACCAAGGAGGTCATTAAGTCACCAAACACAGGGAGTGAAATCTGTGCTGATTCTTAAATTTTAACTCATTAACTGAAAGCCTATTACTCATAGATCAACCAGTGTCTTAAGTACGATATGAGCTCTTAAAGTAGAGGGGCTTCAGCATCCTTTAAAAGGAGGTGGGAAGAGAAGAAAAAAGAAATAATATGATTTATAAAAAGGAAAACACACATATTAGGTTTGATACCAACAGCTGCTATACCACTGACCTGACAGGGGCCTACATCCAAGTTATGTGGTATGGTGGTATGAAAAAACTTGTTCATCTCATTAAGATAATGATGGCAGCTTTAAACTGTGGTGAAGCAAATTATTCCATTGCTCAAGGCAGATATGGTAGGAGGCATTCAGTAAAAGCACAAAGTCTGACATTCACTTCAAAAGCAACCTGAAGATCTGAAGGGATATCAATTGTCTTCAGAGTCTACTTTTCCTAAAAATAGTTTTAAGCTTCTTCTCTCCACGAACAGGAGAAAACGGAGAGAAGCAGCAGGAATTTACCTGCAAAAGAGACACCTCACAATGGGGAAAAAAAGGTATTTTTACACCTAACAGTACTTTTCAAAGGAATAGGCTTCATTCATTCTCCTATCTTCCTTAGCTTGCATACTAACAAAGCTACTCAGTTACAACCTACTCAATCACTTTTAAGGAAGGATTATTTTCAAATGAGAGGACTGCATACTAATAAAAAAATCAAACTTGTTGATTTAATCATTCCCAAATCAAAGAAAAGAAGTAGTCAGAAATGGGAGTAACCCCATATTCTTCCACTCTAGAAATGAAGAATTGAAAGAATATAAGGATTAATTCAATGTTGGGTTTAGATTTGGAAGTTGGAGGTACAGAAGCATAGGAAAGGAAGCAAAAAGGAAAACAGGAAAAAAGGAAGCAAAAAGCAAAAACTCAATTCCTTCCTCAGATATTCATTTGGTAAACAGGAAAAAAAAACTCTAGAAGTCGATACAAGCAAATTCAGCCAATAGTACAAAACCAGCAAGGTTAAGGAGGCATGTGCATGGCATTTGTGGGGGAAGACAGAAGAGAAGACTTAAAAACCCACAAAAATGAGTGCTGTTTTATTACCTCCAGGAATTTGTCAGACCAAAAGCTATACCAGACAAATGACTAATTTCCACACACTAATAGTACACAGGTGGCTGTACTGTGCCTTTACAAAATGAAATAAACTTTTCAATTTAGCAGGCAGCCTGATCTCCAGTCTGTTGAATTCTTACTGCTAGGGAGGTGTAGCTGTTCTCTCAATGTTTGCTTCAATCAACCTCATGTGTCACAGCAAACAGATGTTCTCAGAAAGCTTCAAATTCTTGTGGTGCTGCAGACTCACTGATGTGATTATCTGATTTCTTAGGACACTTCTGTCATTTTTTGATTCAGACAGAGGAAAGCAGAAAGAAGATTCTTCTTGCCAATGTTCTTGCACCCACTGCAATCTTCCTTATGACTGAGAAAAGCACTTGGGCCAGGATGAAAGGGAAAATGTGTACTAGCAGAAAGTGGCATACTGACACCCTTGTCTTTCTTCAAAGGATGAGCTATTAACAATCAGAGTGGAGATCAGTTACTAAATAAAGACAACACGCTCCCAAAATAACTGAGATCTAAGTGAGCATACTCATTCAGTACTACCTGTGAACAAACATATATGGAGAGTTGCCCGAGCCATAAGACAACAGCATAAGTGCAGGAGTAAACTGAAAAAGGTGTAAACATTTACACTGGAAATTATAAACTTAAAGACAGAAGGATTCTCAATTCTTGAAAAAAAACAAACAAAAACCCTCCAACCTACAATAACCACGTAGGAAACTGAATCAGAATCTCCAAGATATGATGCTCTGGTAACAGAATCACAGAACTGTAGGGGTTGGAAGGGACCTCTAGAGATCATCGAGTCCAACCCCCCTGCCAAAGCAGGTTTCCTACACCAGGTTGCACAGGTAGGCATCCAAGTGGGACTTGAATATCTCCAGAGAAGGAGACTCCACAACCCCCCTGGGCAGCCTGTTCCAGTGCTCCATCACCCTCACGGTGAAGAAGTTCTTCCACACATTTGTGTGGACCTTCTTATGATCTTGTAACTTGTTACTGCTATGGATTATTACCATTCTAGGCAAAAAATCAATGACCTTTCAAACCTTAAACTTTGGCATACTAGATCAAACCCCAAAACTAATACATTTGAGCTCAGTATCCTTTTTCCTAAAAAGATGATAGGCAGATGCCTAGGAAAGGATTAAGGGGTGGGTACAGAACAAATGTATATGAAATGTTCCCTGATACTTCCTGGCTTCCAAACAGAACACAAAAAGCAAACAAACACACACACCAAAACAAACAAACAAACAAAAAAAGAACCACACAGAGAAAAAACACCCAACAAATAAGTTTCCCCAAGTATTATATCTTATACTGTTTGAACATAAGGTAACCCCTGTAAGCCTCAACAGACTTTGTAACAGAGTATCCAATATTCCAAGTCTTTCATCCACGTTTACAGGAAAGGACCTGTCAGTTTCTGTGAAAATCCACAGCCACAAAATATTCTGTATGAATTCCTTGCTATGTTATCAAGGGGCTCTCTTCATGGTGTCCAGTTGCTTTAAATTCTAGATGAATAACTTGAAATTTCAGCTTGAAACTAAGAAAATGATTGCCAAACTGCAGAGTAGGAAAGGAGGTTTTGGAAAAATCCATTTGACAGCCAGCAGCAGTAGTCCCTGTGCATACCGCAGATTGCTGAGGGGAAAATAAAAACTACTTTACTGCCTTGAATACTTAAAAAAAAGAAAAAGAAAATAAAAAGAGGACTGTAGATCATACAGCTGGAAATCAGAGCTGGGTGGAGTTGGGAGACTTGACCTATTAAACTGTGGAATAAGAGAATTCCAAAGAGAGAAAAGAAAGAATGAAAAGAAGAGGTAAAAGGTTAGCATTCATTTCAATATCATAGAATTTAGATTCACTCGGGTTTCCTTTCCTTGCTGAATGGCAAATTAATGCCCATCTACACAAGAACTCACTGCATTCATCTTTAACTGAAGTGCATTCCTAACACTAATTGGAAAGACGTCTTCTCTTACTTCTTTACTGCTGCCACTAAACAGTTCACAATGAAAGAGCAACCAAGTAGCACAAGAGTTCTTCCTGCCTGCTTACTGATTACAGTTAAGCTTCCTGCTAAAGAAAGCAATCTCCTTATTGGTCACTTCAACACAGGCAGCTGTAGCTATTTCAGGGTGTTACTGAAACACACAGTTACACCTGGACAGCAACTGAGGGAACAAAGATATTTGGGACTCGAGGCAAAGGCAAAATGGAGGCAGCAGCATAAATTTGGCACAGGAGAAATACTTCTGGTTGTCACAAATGCATACATGGTATTTTGATTGGTGATGGCAGCTTTTGGGCTTTTAAATCTACCTTAGCTTAGTGCACTATTCTGAAAAAGCACGTTCCATACAGTAAAATGAATGGAGGTACAATTAGAATTTGGCAATGTACTGGTATCCTGGTATCACAAAAAAGCCTTATTATCTCAATAATTGTAGAGAGACCTGTAATTTTTGTACCGACTGGAAATATACATCAGTTAGTGTTAGAAGTCATGCTTCTTCATTGTAGTGGCAATTCAAGGCGAGAGGAAATTCATAACAACTGGAACTAGAACTATTTTGACTGCCCTCGGGAAGGCACAGCAAAACCAAGAGGAGTAAGGTTATGCTGATTACACCATGTTCAAGTGTTTCCGCTTCCTTAGACTTCAAACATACGGGCACATACATAGAAATGCATGCTTAAGAATCCCTTCATCCAATCTGTGCACCTTGCTCTAACACCAGATTACTGCTGAAAAAGTAAAACTGGAGGAAGAACATCTCAACAATCAGAAGTGTTAAGAGACTTACAACACTGGTATACAGGAGCATAAAAACAGATTCCTCTTCCAAAGAGGAAGGTCAGACAGGGTCTGCCCTGAGGAAATACATCAGTGTGACACAAACCAGCAAAGTCATCAATCACTACTCCAGACCTTGTGAGACAAACAAGCACTTGGAATTCAGGAAGGAGACTCATCCCAACAAACTGTGTCTGTTCAAAGTGGAACAGAATCAGGTTGTGAACAGATGTAATGTTTCCGAACTCATAAAAATTACAATACTCTAATACAATCAAAACTACAAACCAAAGAAAATAACATTTGGAGTTAGTTCTGTTACAGTGAATGATGCAGATGTATTGGTTGGGAGTGGTGCAGCCAAGTGGTTACAGCAAAGAATGAAGTTTGGGTACAATCCCAGCTGAGACAACCACTACACTGACCTCAAGAAAGCCATCTGACCTCCTTATGCCTCAAACGACCAGCTGGAAAACTGGATAAAAAACAGGACTGGTTGAAAAACAGATGTGCAGATGAATTGGGTTTTCCTGCGTAAATAAATTACAAAATACCTTATACAGAACATAAAGAGTTTGATGCAGGTGGGAATGGTTTATTTAGCACTTTATTACATGTTTGATTAAAAAATGGCACTAGGGATTGAGATTGTAAACACTGCCAATTTACTTGGAAATGCACTCACATTATCAGAATGAAATGAACTGGAAGGGAATGCAACAAGCTGAGAGTACAACACAGAAAAAATTAATTTATAGACAAAGTCCTCAGGAAGTCTCTAACTCATGCACAGAGGTATTTCACACAGGATATCTTCAACAAGTTTGCATTGCTCATCTGAGGAAACTCAGAAAGCCCTTTCATTCCTCTTTTAGAGTTTTAAACTGGAAGCATGACTTTAAAAGCAACACAAATGATGTTACATTTTTATGAAGGTCTCAACTTGTAAAGTCCAATAAAAAAAATCCATAAAACAGTGGATGAAAGCATAGATAAAAAAGAAAGAACTTCATATATATAACATATTACACACAAAAATGTTTAGACGTTATTTTTCAGATTGTTATCACTTTGAATGATTTCAATGCATCTCCTCCACATAAAGCACAAATTTTAAGACACAGCACTTGAATTCCTTTAAGGTATCCAGCTATATGCAGGGGAAACAAATGAACAAAAGACCTGAAAACAATGAGCACTCCTCATAAAGCACTGTCTTAATGAAACCTGTAACACCACCTGCCTTAATGTACAGAATTTGATTCTCAGATTTTGATCTTGCCACTGATTAACCTCTGAGGAATAATTTTTTGTCCCTCAGGCCTCAAATTGGCTCAAGTGTAAAAGACAGAATAATGACACTTCTAATTTGACCAAAAAGCACTACAAGAAAGTTTTGGTAACCTCATGGTAAGATAGGGTAAAACAGTCCCCATCTAAAACCTGATCATATGCATTCTTAGATAAATAGCAAAGTAGAACTAGATGCACAGATGACAATTAAAAAAACAAGAGCAAGCGGAGTGAGCTTACATTCCTATTTTGCACAAAACCAAACAAAACAACAATGAAAGCTAACAGAACAAGGAGAAAAAAAATCAAACCTAAAATCAACCTAACACAATGACTTCTATCTGTGTAACTAAGAATTTAACTGAGATTATACACATATTGTCAACATTTCATTTAATGTAATGACATCCCATGCTTTCCTCTCCTCCAAAAAGTTGACAAATTGTAAGAGTAGAATTAAAAGCAACTTCGGTCAGATAATAAAAATCTTTTTTGCAGCCTCTAAACAAATACACACACCTTTGAGAGGTCACATGCTTTGTGATCAACAATCCTGGCAAGCTCTATCACAGTCTTGACAGGTGCAGAAAGTCAATCTGACAACATATAAAAAGGTAACAAAAGACTTAACTGCACTCAGGACATTTTCTGTTAATAAATTAAAAGGCAACAATTAGACCTTCGGCTGCTCAAAAACACCTTTTCATGACAGTTTCAAATTTGAAATCAAACCCCATGTTCTAGGTAAGGATAATCATTCATTTGTACCTGTAGGAGCCAGTATCTAAACTTTTAGGACCAGAGTATATTAAATTTCAACTCTCCAGTGTACAGAGAACTAGACAATTGCCTATTAAACAACTACTAGGTAGTAAAAAATACAATTAACAGCACCACCGGAGTCTTAAAGTACACAATCATTGAAGGAAAACTGACTTCCAAAAGATGCAGGATGAATGGTCACAGTGCTGGCACCTGTTATTTCCCTACTTTACTTGATGCTAAAGTAGAATATAACCAGATCTGTCATTCCACACTCCAGTTAACTTGATGCAGCTTCCTTCTGTAGACCAAAGACAGAAAGGAAACATTCCCTTAATAAAAAGGCACAGCCATGTATGTGTGAAAGAACTGTATCAGCAGGCCACTTTAGATGTTATGTTTGAAGCACTGTTTTAATAAAACAAAAGTTTAGTGTCTGAAAGTAGCTTACCTCTAAGACATACAGAAGCCTCTTTTCACCCTGCCCCTCTATGTCATTCAGGCTTAGCTCAACAAGATGACTAAAGTCTTCTGTCACCAATACCTCTATCCAGACAGAAGACTCATAAACCAGAATCCATAAGCCTGTATCCACCTTATAAAGATAACTGTGGTTTTATCAGGGCTGTGAAGACTATCTATCATAAAGATTAATGTCACAGTGGGATTTCCACAGAAGTTTTTATTCTGAAAAGGACTGGGTCATCATCTACATTTGCTGGTAGAAAAACTCTGCAATCACGTTATTAAAAGACTGTAGGCCTTGTCAGACTTTCAGCTGCGAGCAGAGGAATTATTTTGAGATATAATTACTGAGATTGAGCTTTCTAAGAATTTCTTTGCTTAGAGTGACATTCTTCACACAAATAAAACTACATTATAAAAAAAAAAAAAAGAAAAAAGGTACTTCTAGTTGAGTCTTTGACCAGGGGATTTCATTTAATACTACATATACAGTCCTTGGGTTTTAGCAAATGCATGGGCTGAATTAAGTGTGAAAGAGACACACTACTTGAAGCATTTCTTATTAAAAAAGCAAAGCAAAAACAAAACAACAACAACAAAAAACCCCAACAACACAAAAACCTTCCCCTTCAGCAAACTTGCTTGCAAGTTGCATCTCTGCTTATAAGAACATACGTATGCACAGCACACACTGGGGACTGTAACACTTATTTTACAGTGCTAAATGTTCTTTTCAGTTTTAGTAAGGCAGCTGACACTAAACAGGAATATTTAGGGAAGCTTTTAGGTGTTTGAAGAAAGAAATCTGGTAATTTCTGCCAGTTCACAAATAATTTGTTGAATATAACAAGTTCAGAGCCAAAAAGTAGGAAATTTTGTTGGCTGAATCATATTCAATGCAAGATTGTAATGCTTTTTTTTCCCCCATAAATAAACGCAAAACCAACATTTTATTACTTTAAAGGTGCCCCAAGTAAAACAGTAGAGGCTGTCTCATATGTATTTATCAGGTTTGATCAATTTTTAAGGGTAGAAAAAACTCACCAGAAAATAAAAGGATTGTCTGCTCAGTGTTTGCTGGAAATTTTGCACTAAAAGGAACCAAAGAGTTAACCATATCCAGTGCTTATCTTATTTCTTCATCGTCATCATCTGTAGGTCTTTGAAGATTTCCTTTCACACAGTTTAAATCTGAACGATTTCTTTTAGAGACTACAAAATATTTCTGATAGTAGACAGGAAAGAATTCACGTCTGCCTTTATATTTTCATCATAAAATTGCACGAATTTCAGTCATGTCTGGCAGCCAAAGAAATTAATCACAGAGTAAGCAGGTACTGGACAACCTGGTGTTTTCCTTATCTTTGAACCTTTCCCAGATTGGACAGATGCTGCGTTCTTCACTATGCTGGAAGAGAACAGAACAGATGAGCTCCTGGAAACACAGCTTTCACTCCCAGACACCCAAAGCGCAGCGCCATTAAAATACTGCTTGGATTCAGAGATCACGTATAATAAATTAAAGTGGTTTCGACCATACTAAACAGTAAGAGAGAATGTTATTAACAATGGGATTCTCAATACTCTTCTGTTCATGAAAAAATCTGATCTTTTTTCTTTTTTTTTTTTTTTGAGATTAAACTTGTCCAAAATCACTGCTCAGCGCATCAACAATCTCAAAATGCTAAAGACACAAAAAAGCAAGCATTTATCTTCTTCAAAAACATAACAACTGAAGAACTGATCTCTTAAACAACTCAGCTTCTCTGAACAAAACAGTCGTCTTGAACACAACCTAGTGCAAGAAGCACTAGTAATTTCAAAGCAACACATACAACCACTGATTCCAGTAAGTATAAATACTATGCAACAATAACCAAACACGCTTTCTTTTTAAGAGTTACTGGATAACAGGAAAAGCGCTGAAATCCTTATAAAACTGCATAAAAGCAATCCTTTACAAATTTCTCTGTATTCACTTTAGCTTTCTTTGCATGACAAGATCAAGCATCACCAACAAGCCACATTCCTGATTCAAATAAACAAGCATACATGGATGAACATTTTATAATTGTGCAACAGCATTTTTAAACCTGTGAACCAAAATGGCAGCAGTGCACAGGTTTCCTCTTAAAGCCAGACATTTCCTGGAAACCAGTAGATTTTGCAAGTGCTTTTCTAACAGTTTTCTTGTTTTTGTTTTTTTAATCTAAATATCCAAAGGTTAAAAAGTCATACTTGGATACATTTTAATAGTCAGCTCAAAAAAGTCTGGATCTTTACATCAATGGTACAGATGCTATGCAAAAGTGAAACAGAACAGAAAGTTCCAAGAGAAGAACAGTCTGCAAATGCAGGTGATCAAAGGGACTTTGCAACTAGGCCAATAAGCAACGGTGCTGTTAGAAATTTCATAGTAAGCAACTAATATTCCTGAAGGCATTAGAAGTGCATCACTTTGATCTATACTCCAGTCTGCATCACTGCAACAGGCAGGAAACACCTATCGAGAGGTAACAATAAACTTGCATGTAGCCAAACCAGATGCCTGTGACTAAAGCCTATAAATGTCCTAATTGGCACACAATTTATATGAAACCGCCTTTTAACATAAGAAATGTCACCAGACAGAGATTGATGCAGCTGTATGTAGAAAAAATTAACAGAAGTTGTCAGACAGAAGGACAGGACACTCTGTAATCATGCACAATAATTCCATTTGAAAGAGTTATTTCTGAGCTACAAAACACTATTTTATAACATAGGGACGACAATTAGCTCTGCATTTTTGCACGTGATGAACAAGAGTGTGCATGTTGCATTCATAAAGATCTGCATAGTCATCCAGAAAGTGGAATATCTTTCACAGTGCTGCTGCCACTACTGAAGTTCACCACCCATCCCCTCGCTGTGCTCACATCCACTGTTTCATCTCCATTAAGTGTTCGGCAAGCATCAATGAATGTCAATGGATGCAATTTTTTCCACATATAGGAATTCAGTCTCACACCTTTGCTCCATTCACAGTTCCACATCAGACACCCCCTCTGCTACCATCTATCACACAACAGGAGCATGGGATGAAACATTGGCAGGAAGGTTCAATCTCTACTGCTGTATCACTGACATCCACCTCTAAAGTTGAAAGCCAACATCATAAAACAGAAGGCATTACTTTCAGAGCAACCTTCACACTTAACAGAATACAAGATATTCTTATGTTGAGAAAAGCAGCATTGAATAACATACAAACAAGTCAGGACTAATGTCTGATCTTGGAAACAAAACATTGGCAAGAAACAAAAGGCAAAGAACAGCCACTAAACACCCAAAATACAGATTCTCACACATGCACTGGAAAAAAACCAACCTAATTTTAATAAGTTTATTTATTAATGCCACTTATTTTACTGCTTAACCATTTATCCTTGCTAAATGCAACCTCATTATGACATATGGATTACTCATGTGAAATTCCAGCATAGACTTGATTCAAAGCAGAATGCACTCTGCCCTTGAAGTTCTGCTCATATGCAGCTCTTCAAGTCAAATCATGTAAAACCATCAGCCTTTTGATGATTTGCACCTGACTTACAAAATTTTTGAGGAATCCCTGGCTACTCAAAAACTGCTTTCCCCATGCTCTGCATTTACCACTATCTTATACTACACAGCCTCACTTCAAGTTTGCCAAAAGTACATTAACAGCAAAGACAGCGTAACAAAATATAATTGATGTGCAGACAACTGTTTAATACAGTCAAATAAAGTGTAGTCATCCAAATCAGTCAGCTCATGATTTCTCCAAACTAGTAAACAGCTGTGGACACAGCCTGCATCCAATCAAATGTTGCATGCATAAGAAACTATACCTTGCATCTCTGATGGTTCACTAGTAATTTTTGAAAGCCGTAACTTTCAAACCATATGACTATATCGTACTGAAGAAAGGAATACGCGAAGACTGCCCAAGCCACAAATTGAAAACCAATTCAGAAACTCAACTGTAGGTGCCAAAAGTCTGCTGAATGTCACTATTTGCTGGCATTTTTATTATTGTGAATACACGTGCAGACCAGCTTCTTGAAAGAACAACCACACTTCAAGTGTGACAGAAAAGGAAAAGCTCCTAAGTCCTCTTCTAACAGCACAGAAGCAGAGAAAATAACTCTTTTAACACCGTCTGGCAAAGGTATCCCACAGGAATAGTTTTCAGTGTGTTTAAAAGATGGAGAATCTTAAAAATAAATTCAGATGCTACGTTCTGGTCTGTGGTATCACCAGCACTCAAAGAACCAGTAACTTAGCAAATCTAGTAAAACTATGGCTACCACAAACATGAAAACTACCCATAGTGAGACTTTTGAAGTAGAATAGTTTAATCCTTCAAGATTTTTTGTGACTTATGTTCGATTCATTCACAATAAATCCTTGTGTGCACAAGGAGACACAGAGGAAGTCAGCCAGACTTTAAGACACATTTTCAAATCTCCAAACAGCACTAACCTACTACGTGCTTAAATTAGGTATTTACTATTGTGCTTTGCTATGCACACAAGTTCCTAGCTCCTTAAAAAGTTAAGACTCCTCAACATACATCTGAGAGCTAATTTTTTAATAATATGACTGTTATGAGCTAAAATTAAGTACTTACTTTGTCTGACTCACAATAAAAACAAAGAGGATAATAAATTAGGAATAAACAATTTGGGGACAATGTCCATGAGGCTGCCATCAGAAAAAGAAACAAACATGGAAGACACTGAAGAACTGCTGAATTCCTCTTCTGCATCTGGTTACACACAAGAAGAATCACAAGAAGTCTACTCATTTCATCCACTGGAGAGTTACTGAAATTTGGATGATAGATGCAACCAAGGGAAGTGCTACTTTTAGGATCCCAAATATACATCACTCACGAAGGAAATTATCCATCTATGAGTTATCAGACACTTACTAGCATCAAATTTTGCAAAAGAAATCAAGCACATTAATTTTAAGGACAATTGCAAACCATCATTGCAATTCCTGGAGTGTGCTGCCACAGTATTAAGACTGAATTCCTCAGTATATCACAAATCCAGATTCTAGAAACTTTTGGTGGTGCGCTTAGAAATACAACTTACTGCCTAGTGACAGAGCAACTAAGGTTGATGGTAAGAGCTCTGATTTCCAGTGTTTGTTTCCTTATGTGCAAGTGATTCACTAAAAGTGGAAAAGCTGATAAAACTCTGAGGTTAATTACTCAGCTGTATTTTTTTTTTAACCATAATTCATATATTAGGGAATGTGTGCTACACTTGATGCATGACTTCAGACAAGATTAACTGCAAATAACTACCAGACAGCTGTATGGCCTGTTTTCCAGTATGTATGGAAAGATGAACAGTCCATAACATTACGTCTTGAATTTCAGCACTAGCATAATAGAAGATTTCCTGCTGATTTTACATCAGCTTGTGGTACAGGTGCAAAGGACTTAGGTTACTGGCAAGCATGAGGAGAATTAATCTAGAGACCAGAAGAGCAGCTTTTCATATTCCATAAACAGCTTATAAAATTAATTGCAATAGCATACATATCAACTCCGGATGTGTAACCAGCTTTGCTATCATTGACAAATGCAATCAAAATACATAGAAAAAGTCAAATACTTCCTTCCAAAGGTAATTAATACTGACAGTTCAGATAACCAGTAACTGGGAATTAGTCCATCCAAGTTGTTTCCAGAAATTTATAGCTCTCACAAAAGAAACAAAAAGGGTCTGTTTTAATTTATGAATTAAAATATAAAAATAGGGAAAAAACCACAGAATCATAGAAAGGTTTAGGCTGGAAGGGACCCTTCAGATCATCTAGCTTCAACTGCCTGCTGTAGGCAGGGACAACTCCCACTAGACTCAGGTTGCTCAAAGCCCCATCCAACCTGGCCTTGAATGCCTTCAGGGAGGGGGCAAATGTCAGTTTTGCAAGAAATTTCATGTTTTAGTGAACTTAATTTCTCTCTTATGTACTATCACAAAGGTCGTTATTTCCAGTAGATGAATCACTGATATCTCTTCAAGTTAGGAACATATCTAAGGCTACATGTTAGCCCAGTGCCTCAAGCGTCACAACTTCCAGCTGACTCATAGAAACAAAGATCAGAATGTCTTTACTGACGTAAATTATTCTACGATGTCAAGCCTAAAGGAAAACATCAAGCCAGGCTTTTTGCACTTTCTCAACAGAAGGACAGCCAAACTAGCCAAGAGAAGTATAACAGACTAAATACCTTATCTTAGCACGTCAAAACAACAGTCGGTGTACTTCAATAAACAATCTAAAAATATCTCACAAATCTTTCTGGATGCCTCAAAACACATGCTGATACAAAGGGGCATGACGGATGTGCATACAGACCACAACAGTTGTGTGACAGAGAATCATTTATAGAATTTTGAGAAAAAGAATTTTTCCCCCCATAGCAACAAAATATTCCTATGACTTACATCAAGCAATTCAAAGAAAACTGAAATAGCTACACTCGTGCTTTTTCAAAAACAGTCAGCAGACAGACTAGGCTGCTACTCATCCAGCACCAAGATACACATGTTCAAAAAAATCAGTGTGAGAACTGGGAAGAACAGAGCTTCTGATGCTTTCACTATTTCTGGAACTTTGCACAATAGGAACCTGATGCAAAACTGTGTGAGGGGCTGTAATTTATATCACACATGAAAAGCCCTTTACACATCATCTTTAAATACCTCTCTAACTGGAAAAAGAAAATAGAAGCCATATTTGCCTAACATTCCTCTGCAACACAGAATGACATACAAGCTAAAGTTCACCAAAAGCTAACACGCAGGCAACAGAGCATTCTGTATTTAGATTCACCTCTGCCTAAGAACATTGTTAATATTCTAGTTAGGGGCTGCAAGGCTGAAAAGGCTTCAGAGTCTGTACTACTGCTTATTTGAAATCTCACTTGCAATGGATTACAGGAATTCTACCTCACATAACTCACCAAACACAGCTCACATAAGATGCCTAGTGCTAACTGCAGCTAATTGGGAAGACAAAACAAATCAGACATTTTTCCTAAGCAATCATATTCACTAAGCTTATATGAATGCCAAGAGCGTGAGACCTAATGTGTGGTATAAACCTTTGAGAAACTAGATTGAAGAGACTGGATTTCTCCAAATATGTTAAGTTTGTATTTTTGTGTTCTACAAATAACCAGTCAACATACTTGGAATAGTAAGACATTATGTTTCTTTTCCTCCACCCTTCACGATTCCTCCTCCTCTATGGGAGAAGGACTGTCTTTGCTCCAAAGGTAGCAAAAATTGCCTGGCATAGGTATCTTATATCCTGTCCAGTCTCTAGTTAATAAGTTAACAGATGTCCGCATGCATCAAATTCTCTCCCTTCTAGAGAAAGCAGAATTTCAGCATCAGGTAGACAAAAAAAAAATTGAATTAATTCTTAGGAAGATACTGATCTCATAAAAGGTTTGATTGTGTTCTAAAAAAGAAAATCCAAAACTACTATTACAAGACAGACAAGACCAAGTTACACAGTTGCAATATATTTCCCCACAACTCCTCCTTGAGTTCTACAGAAATGTGTACTCCAGGCATGCATTCATCTGATAAACAATGTTTGTCTGCTGTGTTTTAACAGAATACAACGTACATAAACCAGCAAATGTTTAAAGGAAAAAATATAGGCCTATGCTACAGATATTTCAAACTTTGAAAAGTGGCTTTGAGTTTAACTTGACACCCTTACCTGACTGGTTTTCCCTCTCGTAGCAAATCTTCCAGACTATTTTCACAGTGTTCAGCAGCCACAACCAGTCTCTCTAACAGGAAAAAGAAGTACATAGTTCAGACTTCTCAGTACCCACTTGGCAGACGTTACAGTATTTTGACATACACTATACATAAAATTACACGCACTGAGTTGTTATGTACTACTTGCATACATCACAATCATTTTCATTTATGAAATACAGCAGACAACCTGACTGAAACAGATCTTTCTTGCTTTCTTATTTCTTTTTTTTCTTTTTTCTTTTTCTTTTTTTTATTTCTGGCAACCCATCTATTCAGCAACGAATTTTGAACCCTTTAGCCAATGGCAGTCAGATTTGACTGAACAGAGATCTCCAAGAAGATTAGCATTTACATGTTTGCAGAAATCTCCAGTTGGGTTGATAATAGAGAGATCTGAAGTAACATCAGCTTTGAGGAAAAGGTGAGAAAAAGGATTCAGAAATGGTATGGGAATCTCAGATCTGATTGACCAACTATCACTTTGCCAGCTATAGTTCTTCTTGCCTAGGATAATAGCACATATTCTGGATATTGATGGGCTGGCTCTATTTAGAGAGGAAAAGAAAGTAATAGTTACACTGAAGCAAGCAAATATAAAAGGAAGATGATGACAAGACAGCGCATGGGGGAGGAAGTTCTCGCTTCTGCTACTCACAGAACAGCTTGGAGTGAACTCTCAAATTCAAAACCAAATCAAAGTAACTATCCCAAATATAGTAGTCTTACAAGATTTATGGTAACAAAGATGTAAAATACTTCAAGGCACACAAGGCATAATTGATATTCTGAAGAAAAATAACATCAAATCACTACACAAAGGATTAACAAAGGAAGAATTCTGTCAGTATCAGAAGAACAAAACTTCCTATCAGTGTTAGTATGTTTGCAAGAAAAGCCATATTTCTGAAATCAATTACTTGTTATTCTAACCACTATCGTGACTTCACAGTTAAATGTTTTATTTGCTTTTCTGCAAACTGCTTTAATTATCAAGTATTTTCCTTTGTACTTATATGCACTCAAACCTTCATGTTGCAGTCTTCACTGTCAAACAGGCCTTGTTTGCCTATTTATCTCTTGTATCTAATGGTTATGGTGGCTAATGTATCTTAATCTCTCACCTTGAACACTACACTAAATAAATCCCATTTTCTGCTTCATGTGGTACTAACAAAATTAAAATGAAAATAGATCTCCTGGGTACAGAAATCTAAAAAGTTATGAGTTTGAGAGCAAATGAAAACACACTAAAAATACTTCTGCAAACTCCCTTCTTCACAGCCCCTCGGAACACTTCACAACATGTTTAGTTGGCATTATCGCAATTCTCTAAAAATCTGAAACATCTATCATTCCGCATCCTAAAGGAAACACCTTACCTGTTCTACTTTATGAGACAGTGTAACTGATTAAACAAATTCACAGAATGCACTTTTATATTGGACCACTGTTGGTTTAACAGCTGACACTGGCAACAATATAAATTCTGTCACAGGTGTTGCAGACATTTTGTGGAAATCAAGTGCTGTTGTCCCACTGAGCTTGCAACAGAATGAGATCATGTGGAACAACTGAAGCCTTATTTGAGCTAAAAATACATGTGACAACAGTTACTTAAAAAAAGCAAAAACAATCCATAAAGTAATTGTTAGTGGGAGAGATCTTAAAACAGCTAGAAATCAAAAGGAAAAAAAAGAAAGGAAGATGAGACACTGAGGAAAAGGAAGCTGAGACTGAGACACTAGAGCAGCTGCAAACGTATAAGAGATTTAACCATCATATGCCACTGATCACACGAACACAGTGTAGGAGCTTGACATAAAATAAAAACAAAAACCAAGATGTATTTCAAAGTCATGGTGCAACAACTGAGTGCCAGAACTTTTAGCCTTTATCAGTTAGCAGAATGCATAACAAAAGACAACACAATTAGCCTCTGCCTTGACACTGCAAAGAAGAAACAAAGGCACCAATATCACCAGTTACAGAACATGCTGCAGTTATTTTGAGTCTGCAAACCAGCAACATTCTTTAACAGGTGCTATAAAGGCAATATTCAGTTCAGTCACCTTCAGATATTTTTTTCACAAGACTATAATGATAACAAAACATCAAATTTCCTTATTAAACAGATACTCACCATGTTTACCTCTAGTAATATCCACATACTGGCAAAGCCTAGGGTGGGTGATTGTTTTAAGGATCTGAAACCTCCCTAAGATTTTGATTGAGTTGGGTGTCAGAGGAAGGCCATTACTTCCACAAACATCATGTGGAAGAGCTGAGGCAAAGAAGGTGGAAGCACCCATCTCACTATCTCTTAAAGGAAACATCTTCTCTTATGCTCTTCCAAGCAGGGCGCGTTCCTTAAAAAGAAAACATAGATAAAAAGTTTACACGATACACATTCTTGTACCTCATCTTATGAGTTGCTTATGAAATAATGCACTTAATTTTTTTTCTTCCTCATTAAAGGGAAACTGGCTGTTTTTTGCATAATTAACATGACTATATTAATAATGCAGCACTGCTGCATCATAAACATTATATTTAAACATAAAAATAGAGCAACAGTTTTAAAGACTTAGCAATCGAAACCAGTTTTAGCAGCAGACAAATGCATTAGCACAGATAACCTTCCAAGCAATACTGCAGTATAGAAGGTTCTCTATTTAAAAACCAGTAACCACACTAAAGAGAAAACACTCTTCTAAAGCACCACCTTGTACCAGCAGGCCGCAAATTTAGTTTACCACTTTTTTCATGATAATCCAGTATCTACATACTATAGCATTTCTAATATTCTAAGCTACAAAATATCAGTCTTCTGTCCTACCCATATTTGTTTCCTACCTATAGTTACTATTACTACTAGCTCCCACACTGACAAATTAAGGAAGCAATCTACAGAATATGTTGATGTGGGACAAGTACATACTGGTGTATAAGAAAAGCACATCCACAATCAGAGAGAAAAAAAGCTAAGTTCACATGCTTTTCAGTGAGCTCTGACCTGCAAGCTGTGACAGAGAAGTTTTCCCACATAACATGACATGAGACCATAGAACAGAAAAAGTTTCACCAATGAGCCTATGCAGAAGACTACCATTCAGCTAACTTCAACTCCAGAGGCCACTGTGCATGTGACCAACAGCAAGAGCCCACCATCTAGTGTGGGAAGCACATCCAACTCTCTCATCAGTTAGAGAAAGGTAATTACAAGCTCCAAAGTGTAGAAACAAGTATAGAGTTGCACCAGGAAAACTGGAGAAGATAAGGAACCCACAGGATTTGAAGTCCATAAAAAAAAAAAAAAAAAAAAAAAAAAAAAAAAAATTCTCTTTTAAGAATCTTAGCTGAGATACTGTTCCCATAATGGGTTGCGCAGAGATCCTTATACACCAGACATATTTACTGAGTCCATACAACTGGAAATTACAGAGCATGCCTTCTGTTTTTAATTATACAGTCTGATTTAAGACACAAAGCAAATATAAGACAGCTTTCATTTGTGTGCATGTGGCATTTCTCCTTAAGAAACAAAGATATGAGAAACGGTCCTTTAACTTCTAACAGATACTTACATAGACAATATGAATGACTGCATGAAGGCATCAAACTTCAAAACAATCAACAATAAAAGACAAAAATGGCACAGATTTTGTATAGCAGTATTTTTGTGATAAAAAAAAAAATCTTTGTAAAGATACAATGCCTTCATATATAGTGAATATTTAATGGTTTAGGAAAGTGATATATTTTACGATTCTCAAAAAGCAACTAACAGGTAGAATATACCACAGAAAAGACATAGACTGGAAGGAATGGAAGCACAAAGATTTTTTGGGTGTGAAGCAGGTTCCAATAGAGAAGCTTTCACTGTGTTTTTACAATAATCCAAGATACAGACCCCTGTAAAAACCAAGGATTACCTGGCTTCAGAAAGAAAACACTTATTAACCAGAAAAATAAATAAATAAAAATTTGAAAAGTGAATTATAACCTTCTTTGGCACGTGTCCTCCAATAACTGCTTTAAAATAAAGCAACATTAACATAACTGCAGTCTGGGCAGGGAGGTGCACGGGAGGAGTAAACATGACAAATACTGTGATGGATTATATGCATAAGAATTTAATAAGTTTACTCAGATGAGAGATGTTTGTATTTTTACTGTGGAGAAAATCTTTTAAGTAATACTCAAAACATTACATCTGCTTTCTGCTGGCATTTAGAAAGAAACTTTCATGAAAAAAGTTGCTAAATATCAAAAATTCAATAACCTTTTAAAGAGATAAAGCTTTTCCTGTGTTCTAGATGCATTCTGCATACAAAGATGAATTAGATCTCTTGCAGTGTTTTCAACTAGTCAACTGCACATCTATCGCACACTCCATTTAGGTGGGAACCACAAAGAACAGAAGAAATGAGAAAAGCAGACAGCTTTCTCTGATAGCTACTAAGAGGAATCAACAATTTTAGAGGTATACATTAAAACAAGTCCTCTCAATACAGAGTTAATTTTGTTGACTCCTCAGAATGAATGAAAGAAACTATCTCTGATGCTGGAAAAGATCTAGTTCTGTCAACGTGTAACTTTGCAATTTAGGTCTGATCTCTGTCTTTAACTCTCCATTTCTGTAGACTCCAACGACTAACTAAGCCAAGTAACTCCAAAACTAAAACCTCAGTTCTTACACCAACTTTAAAAATGGCCACCAGTTACAGCTCAAATTAGAAGTTCTTTTCAACTAAATTATACTAATCAATTAACAGACCTTTCTAAACTTGAACATAAATGTTACACACCTGAATTTTTAAATAAATTTCCTGGTAAAACTACAAAAATACAGAGCCCTACACATTCTCCTCACGTTCAGGGTACAACAGTTCACAGACATTCATCTCCCCTACACAGCAAAGACAAGCACTGCATTAATTGTATACGTTGTAAGAGTGAATTATATCCTGCAGAGCCTTCTCGTTACTGTGAAGTAACAAGAGAAAAGGAAAAAGAAATGTTTATTATTTTAAATTGACAATAGGAACAGTTAAGGCAAATTCAATTCTAGGCCTGAATTCTGGAAATTCAATTCTGATAATCCAAAACAGGGAGGATGGAGGAGGAAGTGATGACTTGCCTTATTAGCGTCATCTAGAATTACAGAGTCCTTTCCAAAGCACCATTTATTGACTATATGGGAGACAGTCTGCCGCATCTGCGAAAGAGGTCTGGCATAAAGATTAGAAGCGCAGAAGCAGCCTGTTTTGCATCATACCTCTGAATGACCCTCCTCAGCTCGCTCCTCACATCCAAATCTCCCTTAGAAAGCTTTAAGATACAGAAACACTAACCAACATTCCCAGCAAAGCTCACCGTACATAGATTTTTGCAAGTATCTAGTCCACGTTCAGATCAGAACTACTTCACTAATCACTTATTCATTAAATGAACAAAAATATCAACTCATTGGCTTTATTTTTTGTGGGGTGGGGAACCGCAGGCTAAATTTAGTTCACTGTAATATTTTTTCTTCCATTTGTACAACAAACATCTACTGCACAGACATTTTGTAAGAATGCCCACGATTCTAAACGTAAGCAACACTACATGTTATTGAACGTATTCTCCAGTGATATAATAACAGCATGTTTTTGTTTACAAAATTCCTTAACTACTCTGGCATTTTTAAAAGAGATATTCTACCTACAAATAATAAATAACAGAGTGCAAGGGCAAAATGCTACCGAACATTTAGCGTACTTAAACCTTTTCTGTCCCCTAAAATTGCAACTAATGCTGTCTAAGTCTGTATAAAAGATAGTTGTAGAATCACAGAATCATTAAGGTTGGAAAAGATTACTACGATCACCTATTGCAACCATCAGCTCATCACCACCATGCCCACTAAGCCATGACATTTCCAAGAGCAAAACCCTAAGCATGGGCACGATTAGCTTCAAAACTTTCATTCAGTTTCCACCTACAGCAATTCAGCAAACCTATTTATATAATTAAATAGTCAGAATCTTCATTATTATACTGCTAGTCAAATTGAGACCAACAGCAAATGCAAATAGTAAAGTGTTTTGGCAAGGCTCCGACCTTACCTGCAACAAATATGCATATTGTGAGGGAAAAAATTAAGTAGCATAGTGATTTTGACACAAGTGACCAATGAATATTTGGAGAGTTGATTCATGAAAAATTTCAATAGTAATTTCTTCCTCAATCAATGATATTCAAGCATCACCTCACTCAAGTGAAACAGAGACATCAGTAAACATTAAAAAAATGTTCCATCTCAGCAATATTTGAGGAATTTGTTTCTTCTAATCCTGACATGATCACCTGTTTACCAGTGCAATTCAGTTCATCATCCCTCTCTTCACGAAGATGGGGCTTGTTACAGTTTCATTTACACACTATCATAGAAACATTAAGGTCAGAAAAGACCTCTAGGATGTCCAGCCATTCAGCAAACAAACAATTTTGCCCACAAAACCACTTGTCTAAGTACCAGCACCTCTCAGGTCAGCCACTCCACCACTTCTGTGGGCAGCCTGCTCAAATGACTGACCACTCTTTCTGAGTTTTTCCTAATATTCAATGTGAACCTCACCCGGCACAACTTGATGCCATTCCCTCTCTTCCTTATCATTAGTTACACAGAAGAGGCAAATACCTACCTCACCACAACCTCCTCTCAGGGAGTTGTGGAGAGCAATGAGGTCTCCCCTGAGCCTTCCCTTCCCCAAACTAAACAATCCCAGCTCCCTCAGCCACTCTGTATAAGACTTGCACCCCAGATCCCTCACAACTTTATTCTGGGCATCCTTCAGGTCTTCTTGATGTCTTTCTTGTGCTGAGGGGCAATACTGAGGAGCATACATGGGCGTTCTGGAATTAGCCCGGATAAAAGCGATATCGATTTCAATAAGCTTGCTACAGGAAGACTAGAAATGTCGGTAACGCCAGGCACGACTCAGGCCCCACCGGACCCTACAGACGATACCCCTGCCAGCAGCGCAGCCCCGAGGGGATGCACGCGGACAGCCCCAGCACCCCCTGGATCGGGCCGCTCCTCACAGACCTGGTGGGCACCTGACGGCCCTCTCTGAGCTCCTCCCGTCACCAGCGGCCACTGAGGGACGTCCCCCAGCTCCAAACCCTGAGCCGTTCCCTTAACAGAGGCCGGCGTGCAGCTGCCGGCTCGGGCAGAGCCTTGTGGGCAGGGTCAGGACCGGGGCAGCCCGAACACAGGTATCTCAGCGGGCGGCGCCCTCCGTGACGCAATTCCCGCCCGCCGACCCCGCAGGCCCCCGCCCAGAGGCTCCCTATGAGGTGCCTGAGTTTTCCTCTTATTTGGGCCTCTTAAAACAAAAAACCACAAATAAATCGCTTTTTCTTTTTTCCTTTGTGATACTGAGTTATGGGGAGGGCTTCCAAAGCAATGCGCTGTGGAGGTGGGGTGCGAGGCTTTTACCGGGAGGCTTCAGGCGCTTGCTAGGGCAGCCCCAATGGGCTTCGTCTCTCTGCGAGGCGAGCAGCGCGGCGGTGGTGACTAGGTTGATGTGAGTGCCGCTTTGCGGGGCGGGGTGAGGGCTCTTCGGGCGGTGTGTTGCGGAGAGGGATGAGGGTTTGAGGCGGGGAGGTGCCGTCGGTGCTTCAGGTGCTCTGGAGGGTGGCCTTGCGGGTCCGGATGCCGTGGTCTGTAGGGAGGGAGCACGCAGGTGAAGTGGTTCTTCCGCAGCGTGGGGTGTCCCGCTGTCAGCCCGCCTACCGGCGGCATGGCGGCACGCTGCTAGTGGAAGGGCTGTGAGGGCCTGGAGCTGTGCTAAGCTTTGCACGGGAGTTGGTGCTTCGGAATGAGAAGGAGATACTAACTCTGTTTTGCCAAGTGGTGTATAGATTCTCGGTGTTTGTGTGGAGACTTCAGCGAGTGAAAAATAGTATAACAGCATACTGTCGGCACTAGAGATAATTGCAGGGTTTAACCTGCAGCTTCTGACTCTGTGGAGAAGTGTGGAGCGGGTAAAAAGGGTGAGCTTATGATTTATTGCTTGTTAGGTGACATTAGCAGCATACAACCAGTGTTGTGTGGCAGAATTATTGAGATACCGTACACCCCGAGCTAACCAGTAAGCACGTTTCTGCTGCATTCAGTGACTTGCAGTGGTATTGTCTTCATTTTGCAAAATAGATACTAAGTTGTCCTTGCATTTCCAGCTCTTTCTATTCCTTTATCTCAGATTTTTTTAATAATTGTGGCTCACAGATAGGTGTGGTTCAGGATACTTACATGAGTTCTGTAGTAATTCAAAGCAGTCATCAAATATACCACCTCATTTTCATATGCCTTCTTCATTCACTTGTTCCAGTTACGTTCAAATAATAACACATTATTTTAAAGACCTGTTGAAAAGTAAACCACAAATCTGTATAAACAAAACCAAAGTACTAAAACTGCTTTTTAATGTCAAATATTATTAAAGGGGTTACAGTGTTTTAATACTCCGTGGGCCTTCATAACAAATTCCCCTTCAACAAATCTTATCAAATAATTGGTAAAGTGTTTTATTTTATATCCAGCCTAAAGGATCTTTGCTTGACATATTTTCCTCTCTCATCTTGTCCCAAATTAACATTATGTTCTTGTTATGCTAATCCTGACTTGAAATAATTTTAAGAAGTATATTGTTGAATTCCTTTGGTGTTTTGTCAGCAGTGAAGCCTAAAGGTGTAAGAGGTTGAAGACTGAGTGAATTAAGTCAAAGTTACCCTTATAACTAACTTCAGCAAATTTTGTTCGTGGAGTTTTTTGGTTTTGTTTCTTTCATCGTATTAATGTGAAACCTTCTATAAAAAAATAAATAAAAATAAAGCTCTTAGAAAGCTGTAGAAGTATCTCGTACATTCTGGAGGACAAGAAATCAATAATGGTATTGGAGTGAGGAACAGATATTAAATTTTCAAGACAAGAATGTAGTATGTTGCAAAATAGGAGATGAGCTTTATCCTAGTTGTATGTGGACCGAATCTCTCCTATGTAAAAGGTAATCGTCATAAGGATACTAGCCTTAAGCATGGGTCTTCCCATGGATTTCCTTTGAATTTCTTGGCTGTTAGTAATTCTTACTTCATCATACATTTGAACTTCGTGCAAGGAAGAACTTTTTAATTTCTCTTTTGGCTTTTGTTTCATGCTGTTTGTTTTCAAGCTCACTACATTCACTAGTTCTTTTGAGTCAACCACTGCGTTGTGTTGCTAGTGGAATATATGTCTGCTTCTCAGTATACTGTAGAAATTGTACTAACTTTGAAGAGTTAAATACTCAGTGACATTGAGTAGCTGGCAAATAGAAAATTCTCTATGAATCGGAGAACATAGTTCAACTTCAGAGAAAGGAAAGAGCATTATAAATGCCTAAAAGCACAGTGAAAGCTATTTATATCACAGTATCGTGTGAGTTGGAAGGGACCTTAGAGATCATCAAGTCCAACTCCCGGGATTCGAGCCTTCTGTGTAGCAGAGCGGCACTTCTACCACTTGTGCCACAGGGGGGATTATTTATATAGTAGAAGTGAGTGTAAAACTTACTCAGGAGAAGGAATGATCAAGTGTGGAGCAATAGGAATCTGATGTGTCATGCTTTTGAGCTTTTCTGATTGGGAGTTTTTTGTTTCATGTAACAGCTTTCATGTACAGATTTCATTCACGTTTGTCTATTCTGTGGAAGTGTTTTCTAAAACCTAAAAAAATTTCAAATGCTAGGTAACAAAGATAAAAAGGAATGGCCAGCATAGAAGACAGCTGCTATGAACATCAGACGTGAGCAAAGTAAATAGCGTATCCAGTTTCTTCAGCTGATATGAATTCTGTGACTGCAGTCCTGCAGAGAAACCCTGGTAACTGGTTTAGTTTTCCTTCAAAACAGTTACCTGTATGGTTCTTATTACCATCACCAAGATACATTGCCCTTGCTAGATTTCCTGTCATATTTGCCCTTTGGGTTTGGGGAAATGAATGTTTAGATTCCATTTCCATGGTTACCTTAGTATTAAATAGTAGCAGAATGTTCCTCTGATTGCACTTTTTTTTTATTTATTTTTTTTTTAAGCTTTTCTTTTTCTCCCTCCAGTGTAGTAAAAACCATCTTTACTCATTATTGAATACAGTCTCAGAATGGTTTGGATGCTTCTCAAAGCAGCCTTTTGAACTTCTTTATTTTTTATTTTTTAATGGATGTAGAGGTGCTTTTCTTTAAAGAAAAAAAGAAAAGAAAAAGCAAGATTTACTGGGTAGTCTCAGTGGCTACAGATCAGAAAGTCGTCAGTTAGTTGTCCCAGTTTTCTTTTGGAAAATAAATTGGCTGGTGCATTAGGACTTCAGGTGCATTGACAATGATGCATTTGGGTAGAATTAGCATGAGCACTGTAACGCACCTGCTGCTGTCTTAGTCTTAGAAAAGGTGTATGAAAGAACCCAAATTAGGAGCTTGATGTGTCATCCATCAACAACATATAGTTTTCTGATACAAAGTAGCCACTATGTAGTCTCATTAGTATTGTAAGGCTGTCTTATGTTGGTCTAGAAGATGGCAAGAGAGCTAGGGTGATTCTTTAAACAACAGCAAAAACCAATAGTAGCATGGAAGATTATAGTGATATATTGACATTTTACTTACACTCTTCCATTTGAGAGTTGCCCTTTTAAAGAAATCCAGATAAAATTCTAGGAAGAAACCCAAAATGCTAGAACTGTACCTAAAAGCACATGCTCTGTGATAGAACTGATAACAGACTGGCTACACACTAGCTCTTGCTCATGTACAAGGCAAATGTGATAGGAAAAAGAAAAGATTATGTTAAGAACTGTTGTGTATTTCTTTACTTGCAGTCTATTAAAAACAGTCTTTATGTACAAATCAGGAATAATGTTCCTCTACCTGTCTGCAAATATATAAAGCTGATACAGCTCTAATATGAACTTTCTAACTAGTTTCTCCCATTAAGAGAGGCTTAATTATAACTTTTTTGTTATTAAATATCTGTCCAATGAGGTTGTCTCTTCAGTGTTTTAAAGAGTTTAGTCTATTTTAAGCAGCACCCATCATTAGGCTTCTGTGTGTGGTGCTGACCTTGGCACTGGAGCATGTGCCTACTCTGTGTACATGTCAGGCAAACAACAAAAGCCCTATAAGGCAGTGTTTAGACTAGTTAGTCTTTTTTCTTCTCACTGGGGCCGCAAGACACTTCAGGCTCAGCCCTCAGCAGTTTCTTCCTCACAGGTATGGGATGGTGGCCTCCCACAGCAGGGCCTGTCCTGCCCTCCTTGAAAGGATGTTGTAATCTGCTCACCAACATCACACGTTTGCAAATTAATTTATATACCAATTTCTTCAGAATATGAAAGTAGCACATTGATGTTGTATTTCACAGGTGATTTTTCTTGTTTTTCACAGTTAGCAAATCTTTTCCAAATGTCTAACTTAAATCTTCCTTGCTTCTTCCTGTTTGTAGTAGACCTGGTGAACATTTTAGTCCTGTTCTTATACCAGCTTCCTTTGTATTTGAAGAAGGAGACCAAGTCTCCCATCTATCTTCTCTTCTATAGACCAAACAACTTTACTTCTTCCAAGCTTTTTGAACTCCTTTGAAGTGTCTTTTAAAAAATTAAGGGATAGGAGAATCTGAACAAAAGCGCATCTGAGGCAATTGTGGGGGGTCTTGAGTACTCATGAGTACAATGTGTGTGTCACTTGGGAAGCCTATTGAGCAGCTGGGATATTTTGTCTATGATAAAACATGGATAGAAAGCTTTCCTTCTTGTCTTGCCTTTACCTCCTCCTGTCTCCTACCTTCTTTTGTAGAGAATTTACAAGCCTGAGCAGATTTTTATTTTTTAAACTGATGGGAAGAAACACATTAAGGGAATAGATTTCCAGATAAGAGCTTGTACTCCTCTAATGTTTGTGGTGTGGTATTATATTAACTGATCAGTGGGTGACTGAGCCATAGATACATTAAATGGTAGAGTATGTAAGAGGCACAAGGTGTTTTTCAGGCAAGTATTTCTCTCTTGAAAAATATGGCCTTTCCAATTCCAGTCAGTGAACTACATCTGACAGACAGAATGAGAGAAAGCACTTAATCACTGTGTTCACTTGAGTAGCTTGATAGCTCCCCATATTTTGAGAATGTTTCTGTGTTCTTTTGAGTACAAATATACACATTCAGATTTATATCAGGAGAGTCCAGGCATACTCTGCTTCTGACAAATGCTTATAGTACAACATGGTTAGATGTTATCAGTTCTCACCGTAGCTTTAGGTATGTCAATTACTGGCAGTCCCAATGACAGAATTCAGCGTGCTAGATCCCTGTCCAATTTTCTAGGAACAGTTGCTTATAATACCAATCATGGCCTTCTGGATGATATTCTCTAATATCAGGTTGATGGTCCAACCCTCCCAAAAATACCAGTTTAATTTATGTTTTTTAAAATTTATTCTCCTAAATAAATCATATCTATCAAGACCAACACATGGTGGCTGTTTCAGATTTTAATGTTCTCTTACTTCTGTATCACTAGCTTATAGCGATATTTCTAATTTCAGTTTCTCAGTATGTTTCAATGAATGGGCTAGATCAAATGGTTCAAATGAGGAACTGAAAGAGCAATTCAGTTACTTACTTGTGTCTTTATAAGTATTTCTTTTGCTGTGGTAGTTGATTTACTTCAGTAACCTAATGTGGCTTCTTATAGGCTAATATTGAGCATCATTAGCAGTGATATGATACCACTAAGGAATTTCTTTCTGGACGATGTTGTATATTTTTCTTGACTGTCCTTGGTTCTATTCTTCTTCTGTAACTTAACAAATCTCATCCACTGTAGGGATAGGCAGCAAGAAATGTATTTGCTTTAAACCCAGTAAAGGTAGCAGTCAAAATGTGGCAATAAAGAAGGAATCACCCCCTTTCTAAGGATCAGGGCTCACCACTCTAAAGGAGGTTGTCTCTGTGTAGATATGCTTCCCTTGTGGCTGCCAGTCATAAAATCTACCCTTCTTAAGGATAGCCTTTTTTCATTTTCTCAGAGAAACTGAGAAAATCTTTAGTGTTAATAACGTTATCTATTGAGGTAATGAATAAGTGAGTTGACGAGAGTGTCATCTCTGCCTATGGAGTTGAAGGATAAGGTTTCTTCTAAAAAATGCTCATGGTTTAGAGAGTTATGATGGTCTGAAACTTTTATGTTTTGGTGTTTGAGCTCATTGGTGAAGGTCTGTAACAGCAGCTGTTATTGCTTGTTGATGTTTGCTATTTCTAAAGAATATTATTATTGGCACACTATCTAAATGCTAATTTCATAGAACTCCTGTCTGAAAAGTGTAGTGAGTAAAGAAAAATTCTAGGAAAGAGCCACTTTCTGCTAACTTAGCTCTTCTATTTTGTTACACTTCACATTTTTGTATAGAATTCTCTAGTTCTTGTGCCAACTTTATATAATTAAATGGTCTAGGGAGTGCCCTTTGGCTCCAAAAAACAGTGGGGAAGCTTGAACTAGCACTAATGCTGGAAGGCCATCAATACTGTATTTACTGATCATTAGTTAAATGTACTTCATGTGTAAAAACACATTCCCCCCCCCCAAAAAAAAAAAAAAAAAAGAAAATGCTGGAGGAGAAAAAGCCTGACAGATTCTGTGTTGGATTAGAGGAAAATTGAATTCCTCTCATAACTGCTTCCCTGGTGTGTTGTCTCATATCCTAATTATCTGAAGGCAGACAGATTCTGAGATGCTTTTTACATTTGAAAGCAGTTGGCAATGCATAAAACATCTCTAAAAACTGCCTTGTGTTCACAAATCTCTTCTTGAGATCATTTGGTGCAATTTTTTGGCATAAGATTTTCCATTACAGAAGACTTTTATTTCCATTTCCTTCGCATCAGGAGCTTTCCCAACATAGCATCAACTGTCTATGGATTGATAGTTTAAAGATTAGGCTCTTACTTCGGGACCCTCTCGGAAACGATCCATGGCTATTGGATCTTGTTTCTATCCCAGAGTGTTTCTCAATTACACTTTAATATACAGCTTTGTAGTGGCATTGTATTTCAGACTCAGAAGATAAGTGAGCAAATCATTTCAGCAGCTCAGTGGGCTGGAGCAGCTAGGGACTGTTATTCCCTCGGGAGCATACATGTTTGCACATGGCATGTAAAAGGGACTATGTTAGGCTTAGTAGCAGCTGCTCTGGAGTTAAGGCTGTAAGTTCACGTTCTTACTTGTTCTCCTGTAAGCTTTGAAACCTTCTGTGTGAAGTGGTCTGGTAATTGGTAACAGTCACATATAGAGGAAGTCACCATTGCCAACTAGGATATGACACTGAATTGTACATCGGGGAAATTAATCTGTTCTTAAGGGTTGAATTACCCTGCTGCATCACAGTGGGTAAGTAATTTCACATCCATGTGGCCATCTATAAAATAACACTAACGATAAGAACTTATTTTTCCTTTGCACGGGTAACCTTTACTTTCTCCATAATTAAGTTTTACTGAGAATTTGCTTGTGAATTTACATCTTTTGAAATTCTTATAACAGGTTATTTGATTTTAAAATAATTATTTTAAGTGGTTGTTGTTTTTTTTCAGTAGATTAATTTAGGTTACAATGAAATCATAATTAGCTCAATAGTAAACTATGGAAACAAGAAGTGTTGACTCTATAGATGAAAAACTGCCAATCCCCAGTAGCTGCTTCAAGGATTTTACTCTTGGATACTGCCAGTCTTAGTAGCTGGTGTAACTGATTTTCGTGTCCAAGATGAACACAAAATGTTGGGGTTTTTTTTGGTTGTTGTTCTTGCTCTGCACGGGTCTAGGCTTAGAATGGAAAAAGTAACTTGCATCCTATACGTTTTAAGAGCTCTGATCCGCTTAGAAGGCAATAATTTCAAAGCAGCTTACTTTATTGGTACTGTGAAAAGATGCGATTTTTGCTGTGCTTTTTCTTAAATGGTGCTTAAATGTTTATAGATAATATGATTCAGAAATTCTAGTCCTTTTCTGTACCAGTGCATGAACCTTTTTTGAGAAAAGCAATTCATGAGTACATTTAGTGTTAAGTTAACACAGGGAAGAAGAGTGGGGCACGGTACTGTAAGAGCTACAGTTGCCCAAGGGATGGTAGAAAGTGCTTCAAGAAACTCTTGATCTTCTCTTCCAGTTTAGAACATAGATAATAATTTGGATCTTTTGAAGAATGATGCTTCAAGATGACCCTCTTTGTGGTATAGGAAGGTCAGTTAGAGTGACTAGCAAGTCAAATAGAGTAGCTCAGGTTGGAAAAGACCTTAAAGATCATCATGTCCAACCACAAGCTAACCATACTACCCTAACTCTAACAACTCACCACTAAATCATGTCCTTCAGCACCACATCCAAATGGTTTATTATATATATGTGTATATATAAAAATACTGTTTGTTTTCATGGGGTTTACATTTAATTTATCAGCTTTGGCAGCTGATGTGGTGTAGAAATTAAGTATATAAAATCTGAACAGCGGCTCTCTGTTGATAAGAATGTAAGTTGATAAGAAATGTAAGTATTTGCTGAACAAGTGAGAAAGTGTTGGCTATGTTTTTTGTATATGTGTGAAGGGCATCTTTCTGTAAAATTTTGCTTAAAATCAGTAGTGGATGTGATGTAGCTGTGTATTAAGATAATGCTGTTCCATTGTTTTTTGTATCTCAGCAACAGCAAAGCTATCATTTGTGATTCCGAGTGTCCTTTATATTGTTATTTCCTGGCCTTCATTTGGAAATTATCGATAGTTGTTATACAGTCTTTTCTTAAGAAGTTTGGTGGGATTTTTTCATGCTAAGAATAGAAGAGTCTTCTTTTGCACAGATGGAAATCTTCTGAAAACCTTTTTCTTCCAACTTCTTTTTTTCTCCTGTAGGGAGAAAGTTAGAACTGTTGATCCAGAAGGGAGAATAGTTAGCTGTGATACCTAGTAGTTATTGTGGAGATAATTGCTAGGAAATGTAAGTCTCTCTGCATGTGATTAAAGGGAAAGACCTGTGTTTGGGATCTGACCTTGAGAGTATGAGGTGGCATATACTATAGTAACATGCATTTCAAGTGACCTGACTTCTGGCTGTTGAGGATTAGTGGTTGTCAACCCACTTTAGATTTGAAAGTTCATTTAGGCTTTTCACTCCACAGCTGAATAATTATTTTTTCTCTGCACTGGCTAAGTTAGTATCTTTATGAAAGATTTTCATTAAAATATTGTTCTGCTTTACTAAGTGATGAAATTCAACTCTGGGAAGTGCAATTATTTGTGTGATGAATGAAATGAGGAAGGCAAACGTGTGTGGGAAGTTAGCTTAGGTAAATACGAATCTGTGACTGTGAGTTGAAAGGTCTGTGAGGATTGACTGCTTTTCTCTTTCAAGGCAGCTTTGTTGCTCCCTGTTAAATAATGTTTGCCATCGTTCTTGCATTGATTACACAGATATACAGACATGCACTCACATACATGCATGCTTTTGAGTTTAATTTTCTTCAGCCTTTATTTGGCTCACGTAAAAGAATAGCAGGGATTTCTGCCTCGATAAATACAAGCAATTGTTAATGCATTTGTAGTTTGAGAGCACCGATCCTCATGCTGTATATCTGCATGGTGTCTGCTGAATGCTTTTGTGAGTGAATAATGATTATTTTTAACCTCTGAGCTTGCGTTTGTGGAACGGTTAAATCCAGCTTTGTCTTAGCCCTGCTACAAGATACTAATTCTACATGGTGAAAAGATAATGGTGAGGTAAAAGACTTTCAAGATTCCTTGTTAGTAGCAGTTGAACTTTGTAAGGTAATTAGCAGGCGGCTTTCTGCCATTAGGAGACTTAAGAATTGAAATTTCATGACTCTAAATTGAAAAGAGAGTCAGTCATCCTGTTTAGTGTCCAGTCGGTACAGTGACTTTGCACCCCTTGCAAACATTAAGCACGTTGCTGAATTACACTTTTTATCTTTTCAATCTCTCCATGCTCCTGAGGAAAGGCTGTCTGTAAGGTGACATTTTGGTGATTAAGGTTTTTGCCATTTATTGCCCTGGCAAACCCAAAAGAAAAAGAGTGGATTTTGAGAGGTGTTTTAAAAATATGTATGTTTTCAAAGAAACACGGGAGAGGGGTAAATGTATCTTATTTACCTTATTATTACTGCTTTGCATGTTCTTAGGCAAGTTGTGTGAACAGTCACTTTTTTAGTATAAAGTTACAGAGAACAATAAAAATATCCATGATCAACAGGTGGCAGAAGATCCAGAAATACGGTGCAATCTGTCTGAATTATGGGTAGTTTACCCTCTAGTTATGATAGTAATCTAAAGCTTTCACTCCCCCGTAAAGCCCTAGAGGATGAGCAACAGTACAGATTCTTGGAGTTCTTCTGTGGCATATGCTGACCCTGCAGACTTGCTCAGATGCAGCTGAGTCCACTTATATTTCTGAATGTATAAGCATATGTGTGTGTAATTGTGAAGTCCATCACCTGTCAAGGAAGTTTTATGGGGATACTTTGAGACATGCATAGCAGCTACTTTTTATTTATTTTAATGCAGCGGTATCCATTGGATACGCGGTGCTTTGGAAAACTAAGCTTTTATAAAGAAATAAATGTACAAGTTATATCTTTTTCATTGCAGGAGTTATGTAAGAATTCCTTCTGCACGTGGTGATCGTTTACTGTAGGATTCTTATAGTGCTATTAAAACATTAATGCAGCAAGATCCAAAAGAGAGACACTGCTGAAAAAATACATGAGGTTGTCCAGCTGTTCTGGCATAGAAGCTGCTCCTTAAATTTCAGACTGTGCTGTAAAGCACAGCCAGATGAATCTCTGGTGAACTTCCAGGGGAGCTGGCAGATGCAGTGGGCGCGTAATTTGTTGGAGCTGAATTCAAGCAGTACAGAGAAGGTTCTTTTCTCGAGCAACCCAAGAATTACTGGCCACTCTGCTTAGAAAATTAAGCTGCATATAACTTTGTATGAAGTCTTTATTGTTACTGAAAAGTTTTTGGTAGCTGTGAGTAATCTTGTTGCAAATGACATTCATATCTCATGACTTTTGTCCTAACCTGGACAGTTAAACCTGCTCCTGGTAGTCATGTCTCTGCTTTGTTTAATCCTTGGGGTGTCTGCTTAGACATATGAGAGAGCACAAAGATCATTTGGAATTGGAAGTTGTCAGTAGTAGAAACTTTGCCCAAGCTTGTGGATGGAATATAAATGAAACTGCAGCTACTCTTCACTTTCCTTAAACCTTTGAATGCTACAGCTGTGGAGTATTAAGATGTGATGCAGTTAATTAATGTTGTAGCATCTACCCTATCTTGAAATGCATTGAGCTAAATATTGAAATTTTTTTTTTCTTCTAATTCTAATTATCTGTACTATACAGATCTGAAAGACTCACTTGAATTCAGATTAAGCCTGTTTTGATGCACTTAAAAGAAGAATTTAATGCTTTTGCATTTGTTTGTCATAACAAAGAATTGACTTTTTTTTTTTTTTTTTTCCCATGCATTCCTTCTGATAGTTTTAGTTCTCTTTGTCTTTGGTACATCCTTCTCTTTCAGGAGTGACTTGTCTTCATATTTAAAAATATTCTTGAGTAACTTGCTTCAAAATTGATACCAGTGGTTGAGCTTCTTGTACTCCGTTCCATCCCATTAAATGCATGTATTTTTTTCATACTGTGTTTTTCAGAACGCTAAGGTTTGGATCTGTGTGTTTTTACTCTTTCCAGCCCTTTAAAATAGGGAGGGGTAAGCTCTTAGGACTACTAAAGGACCTGTCTGCAGCTGAGATTGAACTTGATTTATCTGGCAGCCATCAGGGTTCAACTGTAGTCTCCAGAGCCAGCAAATCATTTCCTAGGGCTGGCATTGCTTCTTGGATGGATGGTGTTAGACATGTTAGTTGTTTGGAAATCTGCAAAGTAATTATTCTGAGTCTCAGTGCAAAAATGTGAGTTGAAATAACATATGGCAGAAATCTACGATTGTGCCTTATAATTTGCTGCTTGGCAAATTGCTTTCAGTACGGGCTACACATTCGTTTATAGTTTATGAATACTTTAAAAAGTGCTCCAAAAATAACAACAATAATAATAACAACAGTTGGACTATTCAAGTGTTTAAAGCCTCAGTCAAACCAATTGCTCGTCAGGCAGAACAAAGAAAATAGAATTCTTAAGTCTGTTTGCACTAAGTCTGCAAAACTTTTTATTTCCTTGCTTTACAGCATTCTTTTATGACTAAGGCTGTAATTCCATGTTTATCATATCAAAAGCAGCATTTATTCTTTTAGCAAAGTGTAAGACAATAATTAAAGTTTCATTTGATGTTTTACACTTCTAGCGTCTGGTAGGTGATCGCTGATCTACTACAGTGAGTCAAAAATGAGTTTCTGTTGTGACTTAGTAATCATGTCTTGATATTTGAAGTGTTATGCTAAAATGATGAATAATGCTCCAAATGTTGGCATCCTAAACAGCCTGGCTTCATTTGAAATGTTATCGTTGCTAGTTGTTGCTATTCAAGAGCTTGCCATCATTCTGCTAGAAATACTTTCTGTATGTCTCCTTTGCTGTATATGAAGAAAAGCATGGGTAGAGATGTACTTTTTGGTCTTTTATGTGTTTAATTTAGGATTTCAAAGCATGTTTTTAGTCTTGCAAACTTTGACAGTGTGAGATTTGGAAAACCTGTGCGCTTTCCTTTCAGAGCAGAGCTAACAGTTCTGAAAGATGGGTGGATTTAACCTTAATATGTAATTGTCTTTTCAATGTAGGTGAAATTATATTTAAGTGTAATGGGACACATTATGGCTTCTTATTATATTAGAACTAAGAAACAAGAGTTTTGATCATTAAGTACGAGCAAGCAATGCAAAAATTGTGTTTAATTTCCATAGAGACTTTAGAAGCAGATTTTTTTAAACCTCTTGGTTTGAGAGCCCTGTGAACGGCTTTTTGTTCTGCTTCAGTTTGCAATTGGGGAATTATATTTTTCTATGGGCAAGAACGTGTGTGATCATAGTGGTTTCAGGTAAGTAATTCTGATTCCTTTCTGTGTCTTGATGCCTAAAAATCTTCCTTTCTTTACAGCTGCCATTCCCAAGAAAGAATATTTGGGTGTAAATATCATAAGTGCATTTCTCAGTGTGTAACAAGGATAAGAATCTAGTTCAAGATCCAACATCTTGAGAAGAGAATTGAGCGGTAGCAAAAAGCATGTGCTTGAAACTTCTTGAATGCAGTTAATTTCCAAAATGTCTAAGCAAAAAAGAAAAAGAGCATCACTACAGGTGTGCAGCTAAATGCAATAGAACATTGCCTCCCCAATGACAAACTGGGGCTGCTGCACATCTTCTCTACTCTTGTAACTGAAGCAGGGAGGTGATCAAGTGAAAATAAAGATTTGATGTCAGACGTAATCAGCCATAGCCTATTTCTATTATTTAAGAACTTAAATTTGTGTAGTTCTGAAAGTGAAGCCCTTCTCCATGCCAAAAAAATGTGAAATGAAATTAGGCATTGCAGATCTTATCCAAAAGTATTTACAGCATCAGGTCTAGAATAGTTTATAAAAAATTAGGAGGATACAATAAGAGAAAATGTGCTTTTAAGCATGAATTCTGCCTCTGTTGTAAGTTGCCCCATATTCTCATCTCTCAGGAACATCTTTATTGCAGCAATCTTTCAATTGAGCAAAAGATAGCATACCTTCACTCTCCTTCTGTTTTGATCTGATCACTACTGTTCCTTACTTTGCAGAATAAAAAGGTGTGATGTGAGATTCTTAAATCTTCTTCACTGCGTGTCCTGACAGTTCATGGAAGTGCAAGGCACGGGAAAGCAGAATCTGGCAAACAGCTGGCATGTTCTGTTACATTTATGGGCTTTTGTAAGATTGTCTGCCAGAAATGACCATTTCAGAAAAAGATGCTCAGAGAGAAGTCTTTGAACACACTTCTTGCAGAAACAAAGAGGTTGTTGATACTTGTCTTTTACAGAAAGTAGAGTATGTTGCAATACCAGCTGAAACCCCTTGGCGCATCTTGAGACATCTCATGAAAGAAACAAAGCAGTTTCATTTGAGAAGTACTTGAAACTTAAGATCAAAAGCTTAAGAGAAATTGCTGTAAACATATTTAGCACTGGAGAAGTTTTATTACCTTTGTGTTGTTGGTAACTCTTAGAGTGAGGTTGATCCCACAAGTTCTGCTTTATAATGACAAGCTTTAATATGAATAGGGCATTTCAATCAAAAAGCAAACGTGTTTCTATCAACACTTGTTTTCTGTTTGTCGTTGTTTCACACCGATGACCAGCTGAACTTCTCTCCCAGGTGCTGTTGTGCAGCAGTTTTTCCTTTCTTGCATCCCCAGAGCCACAACCAGCATTGCTCACGGCCCAGCTCTGGCCAGTGGCTGTTCTGCTTTGGAGCCTGGTGTGGTGAACTCTGCCAGTTCAGCCTCTGATTGTCTGTAGGGGAGTGTATGTATGGGAGAGGAAGAGGTGAGTAGCAGGTAGTTGGGATGATTTCGTTTTAACGTTATTTGTAGCAAAATACGACATTTTCCATGTCTCAACATACGTCCAAGTGCAGATGGAATGCACTTGGTTGTGTTGCAGCAAGACCCATAGGAAAGAAAAAAGATGAAAAATAGAATGCTTGTAAGATGTTTAAAACTTACTGACTTCAAAATGGTACAATAGAAGCTATCTTGCCACTACAGATATGGTCAGTGCGTATGCAGGGAACAGCAGCCTGCAGTTCAGATCTCATACAGTTAGTAATCTTTCTTTGTGTGCTGACATTAAAAAGCATTGCAAGATAAGCTGAGAGCTTTAAAATACTGGCTTTAAAAAAAGAAACAAAAAACAAAACTTGCAGCTGGAAAATGGAATGCTTGGAGCTAATTATTTTAGGTTTGGGGAGTCAGTTGGCTTCCAGTTTCTGTTTTTTGGTTAAATGATTGCTTTTCCAATAGCAAAAAGTAATTGGTTCCATGTTTGGGCCATGGATAGATTCCAAAAGCAATTTTTAGAGTTTGTTCTAAATCTTGTCATTAATTTTATTGGGGGGGGAGGTGGGGGTACAGGGGTTTGTCTTTTTGTTTCTTTAGGAAACAGATAATATTGCAAAGGAAGATGAAGCAAAGTTTGGATTTTTATTCTCCTATCGATCTCTTCATTTTTTTGATCTGAATGTAGTCTAATGTCTACATCGATTCTGATAAACTAGCATAAAACATTCTCATTTTGGGGTAGTTTGTGCTTATATAGGTAATATGATTTACTGTAGAAAGCCTTCCCCTTTTGGGAACCTCTTGAATTGGGTGCTGTTGGGAAACAAATGCCTGTTTTGTTGTATTAGGAGACTGCAAGTAGTTTGGAGACCACAACAAGCAATGCTTTCTGTTGAAGAAGTAAAAAGATAGGGAGCACATTAAAGTCAGGAAATAGAGTGATGAGGAATAAACAATTTTTTTCATACTGATACAACTCTTACAGTTATTTGTGAAGTTATATATTTCATTTGGTCATTGAGTTCCATCACTGGGAAATGGTAGGTTTGGAGGTAGCACTAAAGGAGGTCTTGCAGGTAACAAAGTAGGAATCAGAGCTTTGAGGTTAAGCAATTTCTCTTAGCTGAATACACCCAGGTAATTCCAGGCAGCTACTCTTGTCAGAAGGCTTGTCCCACTTCTGTAGCTACTCAGAACTTGTTTTTCTCAACTGTTTTACCCTATTTTAGGGCAAGGAAAGCAGCTTGTAAGACACAACTGTAAGGAGTGACTTTTAGTTGGCTCTAGATTGTTTTCTGTAATGCAAACATGCAAATATTCAAATGAAAATCTTTCTGTAAGAAGTTATGATTCTTTTCTTTGTGCTATATTGTTCCAGTTTTACTTCTAGTTTGTGCATCACCAAGCGTTTTTCTTCTGGGATGGACAGAGTAGCAAAGGGCAAAGGAAACAAGGGACAGGGAAAAAGTAGACCACAGAGTGTCAACTTTGATTGTTCCAATAGTAATGATTTGAATGTGCTTTGTGTTTCTTAGCAAGGGTGGATCTTAAACAAAGAAACAAAATCGTGCCCTTTTTAGATACAGTTTTATCACACTGCTTTATGGGTTCATGTGCCTGCACAGCACTTTATTTTGGCCCCTTGGCTCTTTATATTAGCATCGGAAATACCTATTCCTTGTGTTATTGTTACAGTGCTAGGACTACAGAAATTTATTTGACAAGTGGGAAAATGTCTACCCATTGTAATCATGTAACTTTATTTCCAGATCTTCAGTTCATTAGCCAACTTGGCTAAAACTTGTAAAATGTACCAATTCCATTCACTTTGAAGTTTTAGTAGCATCTCTGTTGTTATTGGCAGAGTTTTCCCTGGTAGTATTGTGTTCCCCTGAGAGAGTATGTAGCTTGCGAGAGATCTTATTGGTATGCAGACAGTAATACCCCAGGTTTTGTATTGTGCTGTGTTGTGCTGTAGTATTTTTATGTTTATTTCCAGTTGACATCTAAATCAGTAACTTATTAGAGTCACTTTTTTCCTTTTTTAAGAGCCTGGGTTTTTTTTTTTAGTCCTCAGGAATAATGGATCCTGCATGTTGCACATCAAAAAGATATTTTCTCAATGCAGAGATGAATTTGAATATTAAAATTGCTTTAGTTGTCCCAAGGAGATGGTCCTTACACTTCTTTCTCCATAAAGATTTCACACAAGGCATTGCTTGTTTCTGGATCAGTAGTGAAAACCAATAAAAGAAGTTGGATATCCTGAAAGAAAATTAGTCGGCATTTATTTGTTCTCTTATACTTAACTGTTGTTCTCTGTTTCTTGTTTCTTGAGTTTGTTACCTGGGTTCCTGGCCTTCCATTTCAGTGGAAATAAAATGAGACTAACAAAATTAGTGCTAAATGAAAACTGAAGCTAGAAACCTGCAGTAAAAGTTGCATTAATCAGAGATGAGTAAAAATGATGATGGATCCTGCTTAAAAATAAGTAATTCCTTAATGTATGTGTAACCACAATGTATAAAGAATTCAGTACATTCTGAATCTGTTTATTAGAGAGGTTTTGAGATTTTTCTGAGATTTTCTTGCTCTTAATAAAATTCTCTGGGCAGTTAGTACATATTTCAGATAAAATGAGGAAACGTTTTATAGTGTAACCTTTTTCCTTCTATTTCCCTTTTTGTTTCCCTGTGTATTAATGCATTCATATATTTAGACCTTTCTCGTTCAGAAGCTGGAATTTTTCCTGTTTTATGAGGCAAGAAAATGTTTTCTGCACTAGGAAGAAAAGTTACTTTTTTTCTGACATACTTAAAAGCAGCTGTCAAACATCAGATTCCGTTTATTATTGCTTTTTGTTAGGGTTTTGCATTAGGAGGTAGAAGCCCGGTTTGTTCAAATAACAGATTTCCTTACTTAGCAACTGATTTTAAGATCTATTTCTTGTGGTAAGAGGTGGGACATTGATAATATTAAGAAGTAATTAATTTTAAACTCTCTGCTATTTGTCTAGGTTTTTAGCCCGCTGCTTGATGAAGATGGCAGCTAACAATGCAGTGCTGAACCGACTGGAGCAGAAGGGTGCAGAGGCTGATCAAGTTATTGAGTACCTCAAACAGCAAATTGCTCTGCTCAAAGAGAAAGCTAGTAAGGAATTCTCTCTTATGATAAACTTGTTAACCAGCTGGTTAAAATTAAAAGCTTACAGGAAGAAGTTACAGAATGTGAACAATTCTATTAGTGCTGTCAGCCTTTTAAGTTCTCTAAGATAAAGCTTGTAATAGTAGCACCTTTTCACTGTCTTGGGGTTTTGTGAGTTTTTTGAAACTGCTTACTCTGAAATACAAAAGCATGGATGAAACAGTGATAGCATAAACAGATTATGGTAATTTGATAAGACAGCATTTATTTTTTAGGGGAGAGAAAGGCATTTGGGAATGATATGAGACTATGCATTGGCATGCTCCTATTGCTGCCTTTCACCACTATGGAATTCTCTTGAGAGTATTGTAGTGCCAAAGTTGATAGTTCATATAAATCAGCATCAGTGAATGAAGATGTTCTATACTACGAAGATGTTCAAACCTTTTTTAGTAGATTTGTTGGAATTTCCTCTAGGTATCAATTTAGGAGACTGAAAAATTAGTATATTGAGAAGCAACTCAAGTATAAAAGTATTGTGGATTTATTTTTTTTTTAAGCCAGTTTTAACCAATGAAAAACTAGATTTTTGAATACAACTAGTACTACGCTCTTTCAGAGTTTTTTTTTATGCTTGGCACATCATATATACATATATATTTATATATATATATATATTTAACAAAACTTCTGTTTGCCAAGTGGTAAATGCTAATTATTCAAACCAGTTGTTTTTAACTTTGTGTGGACATCTAGTTTTACAGGCTTCCCTCCGAGAAGAGAAGAAGCTCCGTGTAGAAAATGCAAAACTGAAGAAAGAAATTGAAGGGCTGAAACAAGAGCTGATTCAGGCTGAAATTCGAAATGGAGGTGGGGACAAAAGTCCTGTCTTCAGGCAACAATGATCCAGTTAGTTCTTAGATGTGTAGTTAGTTCCTGAAGGAGACAAAGTCCTTAGCAGTGTCTGTTGTGATAGGATGAGGGGAAATGGTTTCATACTAAAAGGGAAGATTTTGATTGGATATAAGAAAAGCGTTTTTTTATGTTAAGGGTGGTGAAACGCTGGAACAGGTTGTCCGGAGAGATGGTGATGGATGCCCTGTCCTTGGAGACAGCCATGGTCAAGCTGAGGCTGAGTCAGGAGAGGCTCTGAGTAACCTGATGGAGCTGTAGGTGTTACTATTCTTTGCAGGGGATTTGGCCAAATAGCCTTTATAGGTTCCTTCCAATTCAGATGATTCCATGTCTTGTGCTATCTTACTTCTTTTTCTTTTGGTATGTGTGTCTATGACATCTCTTATAAACTCTGATTTTTCCTGGATTCAGTGGCTATTACAAGCTACTTACTTCCAGTGTTTTAGTAAGCTGGAAGCATAATAGATATGTGCCAAATCTTCATCAGATGTGGAACTGCCTCTTTGTATGGTCTTTTCTGACATCACCTTTTATAATGAACCATAATCTTGAATGAAGTCAGTAAATTCTTATAATAGTTTGAAAACTGATGAATGTTTAACACTTCTTCATAGTCTCATATTTGTTTTAGCTTGACTGAAATTCCTACTGAAAATGGTGTTATGTAAAACTAACCAGACAAATTCAGAATGTTTAAAAAAAAAAAATCCCTTAAGACTTTTTATTTCTCAGATTTTTGAGATACTGTCTTTCCACAAGAAGCAATTGAAATGGCAAGTAGCTGTTCATGCAACAAAATCACAAGTTCAATTTAAAAAAATAAATAAATAGGGAAGTAATAACTTGTGCAAATCATTTGTGTTGAGGAAGGCTCAATTCTTCAGAAAAGTTATTAATTTTTTAAAAAGAAGCATGTTTGCAGAATGCAGAACTACACTGACATGTAGTTATCAGAGATATTCATCAGTTCAGACATTAATGATGATTACACCATGCAGTGATGTGTTACAAGAGATCTTTGAAGAGTATGAGGTAGAAGAAATGAATTTCTAATGCTTTATCTGATGAGATCAACAGTAAGGTGAATAGCATTTTTCCCAGTTTAAAAAATATGTAGTCAAAACCTTCATTCTTAACATCAGAATAATCACATACAATGAGTTCTGTTGTTGGTTTTGTAATGCACTTGACTGCACAATAGTTGTGAGTTTTTAGGTGTTTAAAGCAAAATTTTCACTTCTCTACTTCTTCATTTATACTGGAAACTTAAAATGTCATGTTTCTCCAAGTTTTAGCACCCCTTCTAATTTACATATTCTTAATTCTTAGTAAAACAGGTCGCAGTTCCTTCTGGTACAACCGTTTCTACAGCTACATTTTCAGAAGATGTTCCACAACCTGCAGCAGTTGCATCATCTGGTTCCAAAGATCATGTTAAAGGTGAAGATGAAGAAAAGAAAAAGAAGGAAAAAGTAGAAAAAAAAGGTATTTTGCTTTTTCTTAATTGCGATAGACATGGAAATTGTTGGATTTATGGAAGTGCTTTTACATCATTCTGGGTAGTGGCAAAAAAAGCAGCTCATATGGTCGCATGAGTAAAAGCCATGTGTTAACTCTGAAAGTCTTGGAAGAACTTGAAGCTAACAAAGGCTGTTAAGGTGCAAGTTCTTACTTAAACGGGGTATACCAAATTTCTTTTAATATAACTGAACTCCCTTATTTAAAAAATTACACCTATGTTCACACAGAAACAGATAAACAAGCCTCACTCCCATAATCAAAGACAGTTTATCTTTAATTACGTATACCTGTATTACGCTTAATTATATTTTGCTGTAAATGCTAGCACTTTTGATCATACATAAACTGAAATAGTTTTGAAGAGCTATTACTTAATTTAAACAAAAACCAAAATATAAAATAATAATTAAGAAAAAAATCATTTTTTTCCCAAATCTTTGAGCACATGATATAATTTTGTCTTTGTTCTGGATTAACGATAATCTCATTTGCTTCTCTGGCCCCACTCATAGGAAGGAGAGTTTAGTTCAGGTCAATGAAGGGAATTTAACTTATGGTGATAACTAAGTTCCTTTTGCTGAAAGAATAACACACCTGCTTATTTCAGCTTTTTAACATGTTTTTTTTATACTATATGTATAATCGTTCATTCTAATCATCAATGTCATTCAAACAAGACAATTGGTGTAAACTGGATATAGCTTCCTTGTCACAAAAGAATTTCTAACAAGCTGTGTGTGTAATACTGCCTCACTTCTGTTTTATGGTGTACAGTGTATGTATAGGTGATAACAAACATCTGTGTTGTGGTTGGGTATTTGCATTTATCAGTGGAATTTTGTAAGCCTTGAGCATACACTTTTAACAGTGTATTTGCATTTGTAGAACAAATATTGTCAGCTAAGGTCATCTGGAAGGGTTGCTTTGCAACTGTAACACTGCAGTTGGGGTGACTTAGAGCCCACCCGCAGGAACAGTTGTTAAGTACTGGTAATGCAATTACTTTGTTTGTCTAGCTTTCACTTTTTGTTGAAACAACAAGGCAAAACATAATGGTAATTAAAAATTATTAAAACAGTTCTCTTGGGCTTATCAGTGTGACCTTTGGCAGAGCATATTTTGCATGTTAGCCACGCTTTTAGTCAGTATGACTTCATTTAAAAAAAGAACAATTCTGCCTTTGGGTGGAAATTGTTTGTAGTAACAATCTATATGGGAATGTATAAGGTGGTTCTTTTCTGGAAACTAGTAACAGAGGTGCTAAATTTTACTGTTCATTTGCATTTTTGCACTGAATATATGCTTGATTCTGAGATGATAGCTCACTTTTACCTTGTTAATATACATGATCTTATGCTATTTTTTTCTAACATATCTTGAACTAAATTTCAATAGGTGATAAGAAAGAGAAGAAACAGCAGCCAGCTGCTGGAAGTAGTGATTCAAAACCTGTAGATGTATCTCGTCTGGATCTTCGTGTTGGCTGCATTATTACTGCTGAAAAGCACCCAGATGCAGACTCGTTGTATGTTGAAAAGGTGGATGTTGGAGAAGCGACCCCAAGGACTGTTGTCAGTGGTTTAGTGAAATATGTTCCCTTGGATCAGGTACTAACAATATGATTTCTCAAGAGACCGCTCTTTCCTGAAGTATCTCGTGACCATTGTTGTTTGTTAATAAGTGTGTTTTGATTCTGCTAAAAGATTTGTACAGTTAAAAACAAAAAGAGGTGAGAGTTGACTTTAGAATTAGCCAAAAAAAAGGAAAAGTATCCATCCCTCATGTCAGGTTTTTCTCCTTGCAGTGCTTCTGTCATGAGACCTTATTCTGACTCTATTTTTTGATACCTTTGGTATGTAATATACATCTAGGTCAAACAGATCTGACTCTTCCTTTAGGTTTCCTAGTACATTGTGGACAGTCTGTAGTAATGTTTGTACCACCATCTAGACCTTAGAAAGCTTTGCTTTCCTTTTCTCGCCCATTGAAATATTTGTCATGGAGGAGGAAAAAAAAAAAGTGAGTATATTTTAGCTAGAGTCAGAACCTGGTGGTATTGAGCAGCTTAAAATACTGTGGAGTACAAAATGTGTTTTTACATCCTTGACAGAAAGTGAGCCTGCCTCTGTCAATTTGTCATTTGGTACGCTATTGCGTTTGACAAACTGGGACACTAAGATACCATTTCCCTTTCACACCTCTTCTAGAGAGATACTGGAAAGGAGGAATTGACTGCTTCTACATTCAAGTGCAACCTTGTCAATTAAAGAAACTTACACAGTAACTGAAAAGCTGGTCATAAGGGAGTTGATCTTACTGTGGAACAGCTAAGTTTTCTCAAGTGCCTCTTCAGTCTCCATTCACAGCCTTTCCTCACAGTGAGACTGCAAATGAAGAAGGCAGTTAAAAATTGTGCTTGTGGTTTTTATGGTACAGGAAGTTACTGAACTGAACAAAACAGTACAATAACTGTTGGGCACTTATCACCTATTAGTTTCCAGTTATTGGATTTGCAGTGGGCATGAATTCAAATTACTCATTTTCAGCAGTCTTCTTCTAAGAAGGCAATTAGAAAAAGAAATCATATATATATATTTTCTAAATAAGCTTGTGAACTTGAAGTATAAAAAATGCAGCAACGATAGCAGTGCTTTCTTTTTATGTTGATTTCTGTCTGTAAAATAATCCAAAAATATTAACAGAGAAATAGGTGTCATTCTTGCACATTCAATGGGAATAATTTGTATGCCTGCTTTTAATTTTGGTAAATCTGTTAGTAAATTATCTGGGGCAAACTTCCATCTCGTTCTGTTTTTGCAGTATTCATAAATGTCAAGCCCTGGCTTGTGACTACTGCCATATATTTAAATAAAAATGTATACATCAGATAAAGTGCTGGAAAAATAGTTTACCAAAAGTTCGGCAATTTATGATTGCAGTGATTGATATCTTAGTAAAGCAGTACTTGAGGCTGCATCATCTGATTTTACTTTTGTTTAGGAAGAGAAGGTGCATATGTTCATAAGCTTTTCAGTCTGCAGTGTAAGTCATTTATGGATGTGAAAATGTTTTGCACACTCACTTTATATGCAGTATGGTGTGTTTTTGTGCACCACTGCTGGTGAAATCAAGTTGGAAGACATATCTTCAGGTGCTGTGTATAAAGTGAGTCATCAGTAATAGGCGTATGGTTCATAAGCATGAAGTAGATAATGCCAGTCCTGAGCTGTCTGAACAGTAGCTGGGGACAGTTCAAGATTCTGTAACATTTGCAGAAGTTCATCGCTGCTCTTACTTTTTGAAATGGATCTCCATGTGCTCTTAGCACTAAGATCTGTTTCAGGTAATCATTCTTGAAATTCACACAGTTCTCAAATACCCCTGTTTATTCTTATATTTCTTTCCCATTCTGAAATCCCTTTTGACCTAAGAACCTCACATCAGTGATCAGAAGTGAAGGACTAAGGATGCAGAGCATTTATCTTAAACTTAGGAGAGGGGGAAAAAAAAAAAAAAAGGAGTAATAAATTCAAGGCTTTTTGTTGCTCCAAACATTGCAGATCGCCGCAGCTTTAAAGCAATCTGTACTAGTTTTATTTTATATTTACTAGCTTGTCTGTCATACTATCTTATTTTGAGGTACAGTGGGGTAGTTGGCAATCAGTTATACTGACATTAAGGGTTACCTAAAAAAATGAGCAATTTAAATACTTTGAGGATGAACACTCAGCTTTTCTTCATGGTAAATCTTGGAATTAACTTTTCCCTCTTTTAATTTTCCTCTGTGCTTCCTATTTCTTCCTACCAGCATATTGGGAAAAATGTGGTGCTATACTGTGAATGTGAAGTAGCTTTGTCTCCAGCCATAGAAACTGATTTAGTTTCAGCAGTCCTGTTACAATTTCTCAGCAGTTTAGTTAGTTTTGAAGTTCCTGCATTTCTGAAACAAAAGGACTACGTGTTTAGAAATTCAGTTAAAATAACATTCAGATTTCCCTTGTTTTTTTTTCAGCTTGTTTTATATCCCAGCACATCCTGAGTTGCCAAAGCCTTACCAAGCTCCCTGTTGATACAAACATGGTTCTGTTTGTGTCATTTTAAGTGTAGAGATTTGCCCTATTATTTTCAAATAGAATTAAATTTTCTAGAGAAATAAAAAAAAAAACAAGCACTTGGAAGAAGAGATGCACACTTACTGCTGTTGTTTAACCTGGCAGGCAGCTAAAAACCTCACAGCCTCTTGCTTGTTGCCCCACTACCACCATGCCCCAATGGGATGGGGAGAGAATTGGTAGAGTGGGGAGGGAAAATAAAAGTAGAACTTGTGGGTTGAGGTAAAAACTATTTACTAATACAGAAAAGGAAGAGAGAAATAATAGTAATGATAATAACAACGTGTGTGTATGTATGTATATATTTACAAAACAAGTGATTCACAAGCAGTTTCTCAGCACCTGCCAACCAGTGCCCAGCCAGTCCCCAAGCAGCTGCTGCCCCCTGAGCTACTCCCCTCAGTCTTACAGTTCTTTCACATGATATCATATGGTATGAAATATCCCTTTGGCCATTCTATGTAAGTTGTCCTCATGCCACCCCCTTCCAATTCCTTGTGCTGCCCAATCCCCCTTGCTGGCATGGCAGCATGAGAAGTTGAAAAACTGAAATGTAGGAGTTTGTTCTTTTTCTGTAGACTGTATAAAAATTGAGCCATTTGCAATTTAAAAAAAAAATAATGCAAAAAAAACCAAACAACAACACTTTAAATAGCTTAAATGTTATGGTTTTGGCTAATCATCTTGTTTTTTGCTGTGAATGAATCTTGTTGGTTTTCTTACCATTTATCCTTGAAATCTTTTGTTGCACTACACTGGAAGTGTACTAAAGTGGCAATTTAGTACTGCACACTTTGTAGGTTCATTGAGTGTCACAGTTCACCCTTTACTCCATCTTGAGCATTCACGAACTAACCTTTTAGCAATTTAAATGTTACTAGTGTGCAGGCATTAAAATTGTGCGTCTGTTTTGTGCTTTTCTTGTATTCGTTTGAAGTATTGTCATTGTGATTCTTTTGTTAGGATGAAATTTGTCATATCCTCCCTCTTCCCACCATCCCAAAATGCCACAGCATTTGGTGTTTAAATACTCACTGGTGTTTAAAAACTTCTGTTTTCCTTCCCCAAGATGCAGAATCGGATGGCAGTACTGCTCTGTAACTTGAAGCCTGCGAAGATGAGAGGAGTAGTATCTCAAGCAATGGTGATGTGTGCCAGCTCCCCAGAAAAAGTGGAAATTCTGGCTCCCCCACCTGGGGCAGTACCTGGGGATAGAATCACTTTTGAAGGTTTTCCAGGTAAGCAGTGGGTACTTGGAAAATAAGGAGACTGAAGGAAATAGGAGACAGTTCATGTTTGCAAAGGTGACATCACTTCTTAAGCAGAGAAAACTATATTTTAAAGCCAGTTGCATTTTGGTTGAAAGCATCAGAACTAGTTATGTTAAAACTCTTTAGTAGCATGCTAGAACTGTGTGAACAAAGGACTGAAGATATTCAACCAAAAGTTTGAAAATTCAGGGAAATACTCCTAAAAGTGACTCAGTGCTGTAGACTTAAACCTGTTCAGTTTCTTAAAAGTTAGTCTTAATAAGTGTTTCTGTTTTGCATATGTTAGAGCAAACACATTTGCTTGTTGCAATTAGCTAAAACACAGCTGTCTATCAAGCACATTGCAGTCCATTTGTTTTACAAGAAATGGGAACAGGAGTAGATTGTGTCACTGAAAACATTTAAAGAAGAAAATGAGAGGCTGGAATTAGTGTGATTTGTATATGTATGTTGATCAGAAGCCACTGAAGAATACTAGAAACTGGACGCATATACCTTCTACTATAAGCCTGTGGGATTTTTCCATTCCTGGGAGCACTGATAAGTGGAAGAAGGAGGTACTTGTCATTCTGCTCACACAGAGAGCTTGTCATTTGCCTGTAGGAACTTGCGGCTCACCTGAGATGATCTCAGAAAGGATATATTATCTAGGATTTGTTGTTTTATTCTTGCATTCTTGTTTTTTTAAATGTATTTTTCACCTATAAGAGCACCTGCCAAATTCCTTTGATGTAAGTTCTAAAAATGCATTAATTCCTAAAATTAAGATATAGATAAAGCTGTGTGTTGGTAAGCAATATATTGCTCTACATTTTGTTATGGTCTGCTTCTACTTAATTCTTAGAAATCATTTTGCTTTTATGTAAATCTTATAAACCAACAGCCAGCAACAGTTTGATTTCTTTAGACAGGAGTTAAGGTCTGCTACTTACAGTATTTTTTTCCTCTGAAAAACCATTTTGAGAGATGATCTGGAGACAGATTCTAAGCAGTCCCTAATTAAAATTAAAGAAATTGTTTTGAAACTCACAGGTAATACTTCTTTCCCTTAAAAATTTATACAGAAATTCTATTTGAGCTCTCACTAATGAGTGCTCACATAGAACTCTTGTATTTTTATGTGTTGTGTGCTATTAGGTTATTCTTTGTTTTGAAACAGGAGATCCTGAGAAGGAACTTAATCCCAAGAAGAAGATTTGGGAGCAAATCCAACCTGATCTTCATACCAGCGACCAGTGTGTTGCTACATACAAAGGAGTTCCATTTGAAGTGAAAGGGAAAGGAGTCTGCAGGGCAGAGACCATGGCAAACAGTGGAATTAAATAAATGATTATTAGCTGCTTGTTCAGATGTTGAAATGGAAAGTAATGCGAGCACAATAAAAAACATGAATATATAACCTTCTGAAATGCATGTCTAATACCTTTTTTTGTTTGATTCTTTTCCCGGAAATACGTAATGTTATACCTGTAACACTAACAATTAACTCATCTTCATATTACCCTCTTAGAGGTTGTTTTCTATGCAGTTATTAGCCACTCAGTGTTCAAGACAATTACCAAGGTTCATTCATGGAGGAACTGAAGTCTGATGAGCATATTTTCTAGATAACTGAGAAGTTAAGAGAGTCCATGAATCAAGAGCATCTCAATAAGGAAAACTTTCTGCCCTTTTCCTTGTGTGCTAGCCTCAGTTCAAGAGGTACAGTGCTAACAGTTGGTCAGAAGATTGCAAGTGTCTTCGTTCTTGTCATCTTTCAACATCTTTCAGTCCTCTTAAGCATTTTTCAGATTTATTATGAACTTCTGCAACTTCTTTTTCGGCTGTGTTTTCTGAGTAGTCTGCAGACAGTTGTGATGGGAGCATCAAACTATGACCCCTTATGCCCCAGAATATGCAAAATGACATACATCAAATATGTTGCTTTTGCTAAAATAGTTCTGGAGTTTCATCTTTTCCACCTCAGTTGTTCCTTCCTAGTGAGGGAGATTACTAATGAAGGACGATTAGCTAATAGATTGCCAAGAAAATGTAGTCAAATATGAAGAAGTTGGTTTTCGATGCTATTTAATTAACTGTCTGCTGTCTAACTACTCACATGGTAAGCGCTCTTCCAACCTCTGATGTAAGAAACGCAACCTGAATTTCACAGGCTTTGTACTTAATATGGTAAGATGGGAGATAAAATCAAAGTGGTAATGATAGGATATTTAAAGGAACCAAACACGAAAGAATTAACAGATTTCTTTTTCGGATGAGTTCTGTGTGTGCCTACACAGTTAACTGTGCTAATTTTACTTGTATCTGGGAATAATTAGCACATATCTAAATGTGCTAAATAGCTTTAAGCACATGGGGAGCTATTTTGACTGCCCTGTTAACTGTGTGTCCAGTGATAATCTTACTAATCAAAATACTTGAAGTTCAAAAATCTCAGTTTTAACCTTTGAGTCAAAGTAAGGAAATAACTTTACAGTAGATAAATATTAAGTTTTAAATACTGGCAAGCTTTCTTAACGTGTTTTGTTTTGTTTTGTTTTTCTCTTTTCCCCAGATCTGCATTCTGTATGAAATTCAATTTGCAATAGGGTATAGCATAAAATCATGTCACTGACTGTGCACACATTAGGAGCATGATTTAGAGCACTAGCTTGTTCTCATTTGTGGTTGAAACTAAGATTCTGGATTCAGTAGTGTGAGGTACTCTATGAAGGGCACATAGTTTGGTAGTCTACAGAGGTATTTCCAATTGTATGTTCAGAGGTGGGGATGTTGAAGATTCAAATTGCTGTATTTTCTACTGCTTTATTAGATGCTATATAGCATAGAAAACAGACAAATGAACACCTGAAAGTTAATTTTATTCTTTATCATGCTTAAGTAGTACACGATAATTATTTTGTCTTATAAAATCCAAGAGCTTTCTTAAGACAGTAGCTCTTTTCTCTTTAATTATGCTCTTCTGGTTGTCTAGGAAAATATATTTGTTCTGTACTGAGCTCAGAAGTGACAACAGGGTACTTGAAGCTTTTTGCAAGTATGCTTCCTCACTGAGTCCAGCTTCTTCTGCCTTGTCTGCATGAGTAAGTAAAACTGCAGTGAAATCCTTCCATGTGGGACCTAGAAGTTCCTGTAATGAAAAGCAAATCTCATTTTTTTCTACTTCTACCACATAATTATGTGTTAACAGATCAGCTTATGTTCTGCTTCTGTGCTATATGAGTTGCTGACGTTTCTAGAGATTTTGACCTTTAAGAACCTCAGCATCCCCTTCTAGTGGAAGTAGGTGGCCATGCACTCATGACAGTTGAACTGTTTTGCTGCAGGGATTAATAGAGATTTTTTCAGTTAAAACTGTCCACGTGTAAATAATGAAAATTGTTGTTAAGCTACATCACACATCATCATAAATAATATGTAAAATTCAAGTAGCTTACGTTATTTTCTATGTATAAATATTTGTACGCCAACTTTAAGCTCTTTGAAAAAAGATTTCTTAATCACCTTGCAGTGAGTAAATGAAACAGTTTTGTGTAACACTGATTTCAATAACAGCTGTATCCCCTTAAACTGAACTGTCCTTGGCGGCACAGGAATAATAACAGGCAGAGAATTTCTTTAATTGCAGTTGTTCATTTGATGGAAGGGAACAGGGAAAACAAGTTGGCTTTTTGTCAGTATGAAATAAACTAATGGTGTCTTTGTGAAAGGAAAACTATTGTATTATTGAAGCCCACCTTATAGTTATTTCAAAAACTCTGTAAACTAAATATTTTTAAGTGCATAAAAGTGTTTTAAAGGATATCTTAGTATTCCCAAGATAAGCAAGGAGTTAGACAAAGTATTATGTTATATCAATACTGATTAATCTGGTTTAGATGTTAGGGATGAGGAAAAAATAAGCTGCAAAATAAACTCTGTTTTGGTGTAGGCTGTCTGTGGAAGAGTTGAGAGACTAGTTTTAGAGGGAGAGTGGTGCTTTTAATTATCTGAAGACACAGATAAGTCAGTGCTAATATTAGTTATGAGTTCAGTATCTGCCACTCTCCTAATACATTAGACTATTTGTTGGATTAAAAAATGCAGACTTAAATGCCAGTTGTCTTCTGTATGCATTACCATCCCTAATATGTAGAGGATTATGGTGAGAACTCCTTATTGCTAAAAGTGTAACCAAACCTCTACTTCAAATAGCATGAATCTTCAACAAGTTAGAAGGGTCATGTAAACCCTTAACTAATTGCTGTTAGAGAAGCTTACTTTGATAGGTAAATTTGATTCCAAAAGTCTATAGTGTTGAATCCAACTACAGCATGGCAGTTCTTGATTTTCTTTCCTCAGGTTCAATGTGGTATGTGTGATGATAGTGTATCGTGTTAGAGCTATGAATGTAAATACGTGTGTATTTCAGCTGGTGGATTGGAAGGTGTTCCTGTTTTTAGCTGCACTTGTCTAATTCATGTCTGCAATCGACGCCTCCAATAGTTACTTTTAGCCAAAGACAAAAAGAGTTGCCAATACGGTAGAAACTTCATCTGTTACCTGAATGAACTGAATTGTTTGATCATTTTCATCTGGACACAGAGGCAAGTCAGCTCTCAAGACTAAAAGAGCAAGATGCAGACCTTCCTCCCTGAAGTGCTGAGCCAGGGCAGATCTCACCGTGTGTTTCACCTGCTCTTTGCTCAGGCTGCTGTGAGGGTAGCTTGGAGTGTCAAGTACCCGAATGCGGAGAGCTAGCTCACAGCCATTTCTTCGTGTAATCCCCAGAATACGCCAGCTGTGCCCAAGGCTGCAACAAGTTGTCACTGAGCTTGGGGAGAGATGGCTTTCAAAGTCCAAGCTGCCTAACAGGCTGTTCCCAGCAGCGCTTTTGCCAGTCTGAGTTCTTCCAAGGACAACAAGGTTGATTGTCATCTCATTGCTGTCTGCCATTGCCTTTGGTTTTTATCTGCAAACCTGAAATTAAGTGAAAATGGAATAACACAAGCTGTTTCAGATGACAACTTAAGCAATCCAGCAAAAATGTAAAAATTCAGTCTCTTGAGTGCCTTTCCTGGCCTGAAATTTTAAGGAGTGTATACTCTAGACTGACAGTGCAGCACATGGAAACCTCTGATCCAAGGACAGATCTTTGCTGTCCTTCTCAAGTCTCCCACTCACTCCCTGGTAGTTCTCAGAGCAAGGAGAGCAGCCTATTAGGCTGTGCTTCTGCGCTGTTGGAGGCTGAAGAGCTGGGAAAGAGTCACATTTTGGAAGAGATTTAGGAACACTGTGAAGCAGATTAAGCTTAGGATGGGTAAAATGATTAAAGGGAAAGGAGCTGAGAAACAACTGTGGAAATTGTGGAAGAATGTGATGAAAAAGGAAGAAAACTAGAGGAGGAAGAAGTTAGAATAGTGATAACTGTATGCTGCTGTTACTTGATGGCTGTAAATCTTCACCTGTTTTTTTGTGGTTTTTTTTGAGGGGCTGGGGAGGGAAGTGAAGACAGTATGTGAAAACTAGCTTTTAAAGGAGTGCTTCTGCAGCAGAGAACAGCTTAGAAGATCTTTTGTCAGCTTCCACTAAAGCTACGATAGACAATAATTCAAAAGGGCATTCCGATACAGGCAAATATAAGAAGTACATCTTAATAAAAAAATAAAAACAAACAGCAACATCTGTGAAGCTAGCTAATGCTGCAGATTCAGTCTCCAAATTTAGACACTGGAAATCTATGCTATCCTATAGACTTCTATAGCACAGTGGGGAAGAAGAGTGTAGACTAGTGGTTGCAGAGGGGGAATGACTTCATGAGTAAGCCATCTTATTTTCTTTTCTGTATTCTTTATCTAGTGGATTTTGGTGCACATTGTCTCAGGAATATTGGTTGATGAAATACACTCAGGTGTTTCCGATGAAAAAGCAATTGGTGAATGAGCAGCTTATTTTAAGTTATCGGTGATGTTGAACTCAATGTGTTGCGTGATGGTTGGTTGCTTTTTAATATACTGTGTTTATGTACTTGGAGATTGTCTGCAATTAATTATTCAGATTTTTGCTTGAGCAGATCAGTGATTCTCCTTCCTACTAAGTCCATGCCTAAATCAGTCTCTTGAAATAACTCCAGTACAAAACCAAACATGTAAGAACTATTAAGTTAAAATATTAATTTTGTTATAGACAACACTGAATTTTGTATGTGATCTTTCTTGGAGAATTTGGTATTTTTTTATGGAATTTTCCATTATCAGTTCCCTTTTAATCTTAAGAATACCTGCCTATTCTCTTTTAAAAAGACACTTTATGATAACATTACTGTTATTGGTTAATTTGTCAACCTAAATGTGAAATGTATTTATCTTCTGTAACATAATAATATTAGATGGAGGAAATTAGTCTGTACGTTCCTTCCTTCTGCCTCTTTCTTCCCCGTCACAACCAAGGATTTTCGTTCTTTTCTCCTATATGCAGTCTACACTTAAACAGTTAGGTTAATTTCATAGTTTGTTGCTTACCTTGTATTTCCTGAAAGTGTTTTTATTCAGGCTTCATTCATAAACCGTGTGTGCTGAGCAAAAAAGTTCATATGTGAACTTTGAAACTCACAACAGCAACGTACCACGTTGAGACTGTTACGTACACATTAATCTGGTTAATTTATTACTGATAGATCCTCTTTCAATTTGTTGTGTTTGGTCAGTACTTAGCACTGTCTGATGCAAACACAGTTTCATATATCAAGTGGGTATTTTTGAAAGTTGCTTAATTTCTTCCAGCAGTTTAATGTGAGCACGATAATGGAGTTATTTTGTGTTTCATGTTCTTGAACGTGTTCATATATGTATGTGAAGAGTATATGGACTTTCTTTTACAATGAGTAAGTATTTTCATTGTAAGAAATTGTAAGCTGCAGTATTTTCAAACTACAGTGTAAACCTTACACAGATGGAAAGCTATTTTTCTCTAAAAGGGTAGATTAAAATAATCTGAAAATAGATAAAAATACAGAATTCATTTGTGAATCTGGAAGAAAATTGAAGAAAAGAAGACTGGCACCAGTGTCAATCATGTTTGTTTGCTTTTGGCTACATAGGTGCGGCCCTTTCTTTGATCACATGCTGTACTTGGTATGTTTTCCTTGCAAGCCTAATTCATTGTCATGCTGTAGTAGTGTTAAAAGAAAAGGTAAAAAGCTATCCCAGAAAATACCTATCACTCCTTAGGCTTTTTCCCACAGTTAAGAAATTAACTAATTTGAAGTTCTGTGCCACAGTGGGAAGTAAATCTACATTTGTGTTTTAATGACTGGTTTCTGGTAGTAAAACAGGAGAATGCTTGTCTGTTTGCAGAGAAAGGTTCAGCTGTAGCTCTTCTCTTGGGCATAAATTCTACGTTGATGGAGAGATGTGTTTAATCCAAGAATCTGGTAATCAGAGAACAGGAATCTGGTATGGAGGCTTTCTGTGGTGGGAAGTGAAGATGCTTTCCAGATCCCATTTGAATAACATTGTTATCCAAAATGTAGCTTTATGTGGGAGCTCCTGAGTCATGGTTTAATGCATTACAAGATCTGCTTCAGCCTGCAGCAGTGTAGTTAAGGCTTCAGTTCTTCCAGAAATCTGTCTCCCAGTATGGTGCCACAAGCACAGTTAGTGTTTTGGCAGAAGGTAGGAGCTAATGGTGCCTTAAAAGCCTCCTCGGGTAAACTCACATTATTCTTCATGAATGAGTTCTTTTGTCTTGCTTGGCTTTAGACAACTGTGTAAAAATTTTGTTGCTCTCTGTTTTTAGGAGCACATACCCAAGTTAGTGGCCTTTAGACAGCACCCTGCTCTTCAGCTTGCCTATTTTGATGAGAGGTGAGATATTAGATCTTTCCTTTTATAAGTAGCTGTAGCATCTACTGCTAGTTCCTACCGTTAAAAGCCTTGAGGGTTCAGACTGTGGAGACTGCATGCAACTCAATTCCTACACACTTTTGGTCTCTTTATATATAAAGTACATAGCAAGGTTCCTTTCTCTGCTGCTGGAAGCAGAATTGAAGAAGAGTGCTTATGGGGTGATGTTTGAAAACCAAGGATAGGTCAGTCTCATAGAACTATGGATATTACAAATACAAAATCCAGATGCTTCACTTGATTTGACTAGAAGTCTTGACTTTGGTTAAATCATCACAGTTTGGTTCAGAACATTTTGTTTGGCTGTTTTATGCCTAGTAATGACTCTCATTAGAGCTGAGGCAATGTATGTCATCCTAGCAGCCACACAGTAGCCTGCCTGGGAGGCAATTTAAGCTGTGCATGAACAAGGATCCAAAATATCAGGAAAGCTAGAATTGCAGGAGAAGTGGAGTCTTGTACATAAAATACAATTTGTTTAGCTTTAGGTTGATCAGGGCTCTTACACTGGCAAAACTGCCATAAAATTAAGAGCACTGTAAGCATGGCAGTGATTAAATGTTATCGAAAAGTTACCTAACTGTTCTTCCCCACAATAAATAAATAAATAAATAAAGCAGTTTCTTTCCATTATTATTAGTGTAGCATAACCTGTGACAGGATGCATCTGGAATGCCTTATGTCAGCATGGACAAAGGATTTTAAGAATTCATCTTCTAAGGAAGATATGATGGAAAAAATCAAACTGTTTTATGTGACATTTGCTTCGCCTCCTTGAAGTATGTGAAAAGAATCCTCCCCAAGGTGGCAGTAGCAGCTTACTCCACAGGTACTGTAAAACAGCTGGGGGTCCCCTTGCTCTAGAATCCAACACTGAAATAAAATACCAGGTCAGAAATAAGCTGAAGTGTTAGAAGTACAGAGCAATTACCAGGGTCTTGAAACATCTGCTGAAATAATGAAGATGTGGAAAACATTTTTCTTTCCATTGTCATAAGGGGTTTTTATTTATATTTATATGAAACATATTTTCTCTCTTTAATATATAGCACAGCATCTTAATGAGCTTGAACAGCAGTAATTCAAAGGTAGCACTTAAGAAAATGGAATTTTTATTTGTTCTTCTATACATGATTCTTCTTCTAAAGGAGATCTTTGTTTTCCCTAGCTTTTGAGTTGAGTTGGTGACATTTACTGTGGGGCTTTGAACATGAGATCTTACGGTCTACTGGCAAAAGTTGAAATTTGCAAAGAGCAAGTACAGAATGTAACAAAATTCTATTTGATGCTTTTTAGCACTACTCGCTGCCTGTGGGTAAGCTATTGTTTGGTTTTCTTTGTGTTTGTTTAACTTTATTTCCAAAATGGCAAAGAGAAAACTGAAACTGAGGTCTATTATGGATTGGCAGGCAAGAAGAGCTTCCTGGAACTTAAAAATGAGTGTTTTACTGCTGCTGTAGAAATACCAAGCAAGTCTCTTATGGAACTCTTAAGAATCTGAGGAAGTGAGACTCCTAATCAAACTGAAAATAACTGGGGCTTGGGCATGCAGCTTTTTCAGATTTTGAAAGAACAGTGCTAAAAGCATTTCCAAGTTTCTACTGGATTTGTATGTATGTGTAGCGTTAACTAAAGTTGCAGTGCATTTTTGTCACATTACCCTGTCAGCTGTTGTTCTGTTGTATTCCTATGATCACGCAGCTGGTCTGACAGCACCCTAAGCAAGCCGTCCACCCTACTTGTTAGTGTGTGCTCCAAACAGGCTACTCTTATAAACTGAAATGACATAGGTTCTTTTGAGGCACCACATCTCTTACCATGCGTCTCCTTTCAGTTCCCACGCTTTCCTATCCCTTACAGCTTCTTTCCCTATTTGGGTTCTCATTTGAGCCCAAGATGCTGCCATAGTAAGTAATTTAAGATGTGCTTTGATGAAGTTCTCTTACTTAGAGAAAATGCTGTGAGGCTATTTGATGGATTGCCACACACAGAGGCAGGCTTTAAGCCTTCCCATACAACATGAGAAGTCCAGGAAGGTATGCAGGTCAGGTAGTTGGTGTGGATTCAGTTCTGTTAAACATGTAATTTCAAAGAAAAGCTGGACGCGTCACTGCTAAGAGAAGGACAGTCTACTGATGCTTTATTCCTTTTAGACGGCATTCACAGTGAAATCTCTCTTGATCCTAAAGGAATGCAGTCATAATATTCCCTAATGTTTCCTTAAAACAGATTCTTTTGCTTGCTTAATCATATCCTTACTGTTACTGGTATTTTTGAAATAATCAATTACCAGCAATCTTCAAGATGCTTCTCTGTCTGTTATGGATGGCTGTGTGAGTAGGCTGGTTTTGCCAACAAGAGAGGAAGAGAATTAAAGCTATAAACTAATGCAATTGCACCTGTTCTGAGACACTGTACAACTGCAGAACTAGCTCCTTATGTTCTCACTGTCCTTTTTACAGCAGAATATTGGAATATTGACGTGCTAATCTGGTAAGTCTCTCTGCTGTGGAAGTACTGTCTCTACTTAGTTGGCAGGAGTGATGTTCTTCCATACCCTTTGCTTTTCAGTGTTTTTCTTTAAGAAGCTACTTTTCATCTTTCCTGTTAGTATGATTTGGTGTGACGTGGCTCTGCAAAAGATACAGACGTACAATACGTACAATGGGACGTATCACACTCACTGTCACAAGATGCCAATTTCTAATGCTCTTTCTTACTAACCCCCACTTTCTTTGGTTTTACTAACACTTTCCTCTGTTGCACCATATCTTCTTTTTTTAATATAAAAGGAATATTTTTAATATATTTTACTGTACTATACTGTCTTTTGAGGCGATTTCTTGGAGATGCTTAAACTTGTTTGGGTCTTGTTTCCATCTGTGGTGCCAGGATTCATTTTCTTTAGTATAAAGATGGGACATATGTTGCTAGTCCCCAGGAGTGACTGTAGGGCTGTGCAGCAAGGCTGATATTTGTCTCTGTGTTAACTGATTCAAGTGAAATAGGAAAAAAGACCAAAGCAAAATAAATAAATAAAAAGGAAAATAATAATAATAATAATAAGACTATACACATATAAGTAGTAGTAAAGGAAAACTAATTAACTTGTAAGCTTTTTACTTCAAAGGCAGATACTTGAGTAATACGCAATATCCGGAAAGCATGAAAATACAGACTTAAAGAGTCCTATTTCCCTTATGCATACTTTTCTGGATAAACTTTGCAACTGGACACACATATCTGCATTGACAACATGAGTCAGAGTACCGTGGTTGTTCACTTTCTTGTGATTAATCTTGAATTCAGCCTCATAAGAAAAAGCATTTTGTCTCTAGGGCATATGTCATGTGAGTGGAGAACATACCTGGAAGCTCAGGAAACCTGGATCTGGCTACTGTTTTCATAACTCTCATTGCATTTTTTTAGAGAAGCTGCACAATTTCTCTGTCTCCTCATCTAAGTAGGGGAGGAAGTCTTCACCTCTTTTGGCAACATATAGTCAGAGTTATGTAGCTGAAGGCCACAGATTTTTGCACAGCAATAGCAGCATTATTACTTTTTAATGTTATCATTATTGCAAAATGCTCAATAGGAACACAGATAACTTGAGGCTTACTTTCCAAAAGTATTCCCATGATGCCTGGAAAGGTTATAGCCCTTGTAACTCCAATAACCACAGAAGTTGCACATGTACACAGGGATGGTCTGTTCACAGTGCTACTCATATGCACTCTATGTAGTTTTTTATAGAATGTTGGGAACATAAACCATAAAACTTCTACTTAAGAACAAAAAAATTATACCTTTCTACTCAACAGTATCCATAGGTTTTCAAGACAGCTTTAATTATTTCATTTCTTATTTTCCAGGCTATGTAGGGAGAAAGACTACAGCACATGTTGAGGGCTTCTCTTAAAATACCCAATAACTAACAATTTGCTGTATTTACATTCTGATTGTAGCTCTTTCTTGCCTTCTCTCTGCATACATACATTTTAGAGGCAATCTGCTCTATTGCTAGCAGCTTTTGTAAAAAGTTCAAGTTTAAGAAACTGGAATACTAACTAGAAATACAACTACCCCGTCTTGTTTCTCATATTCATGATAGCTTATGAATGTCAAGCCTTTTTTCTATTTTATTTTTTATTTTAAGACATTCCAAACAAACTTAATTCAAGGATATCTTCCAGGATGTTTCACTACGTCAAGCCACTGCATATGTAATGTCAGCATTATGGTGTGAAAGTCACTCTACAAGCCAGTGTGGCTTGCTCTGGCAATATTTAGAGAAGTGGAATTGCTGCGTCTGGTATATTAAGACTTTGAATAGTGTGTGGGAGGGTGAAAAGTATATGATTATAAAGCTGGTGTGTGAATTAGGACCACGAGCCCCAGGCTCTGTAATTAATCCACTTTCATGAATTGAAGTGTGGTAGACTGGTCTTATTTGGTGGCTGGAAATCTGCCTCTTAATGTAGAATACAGAGCTGCATCGCCGCTTGTGTCCCTGAAGTTAACACTTTATAGATACAGACGAGAAAAGTGAAAGCATGGAAATATTACAGACTTAGTTCTGGTAAGCACTGACATAACCAGGAGCAGTGGAAGTACACTTGAGCTTTAGGTATAGCAGAGAAGAGACAGCAGAAGGGTGAGAAATAGCAGGCTGATTGTTGTTTTTTTTGTTGTTGTTGCTGATTGTTCCTTCTGGGTTCCCCCACTACTTTTGTATTGCTGCTCTTGGCAAACTTCATTTGCATGCAGTTGAACCCTTTTGCAAAGTGTCTTCAGATGCAGAAGATTGATACTTGCATACAGAAAGCTGTTGCCTTCAACATGTGACTGTCTTTAGACAGGAGGAACTGATTGCATCTTCTGTCTGTTTAGTTCCTTAGCTGACAGAAGCCTTTGTGCATGGGAGAATGTTTTTTTTCCTCCTTTTTCAGATATCTGAGAGTTGTTTTGTTGTGTTTTTTTTTTTTGTTTGTTTGTTTTTTTTGCCAATGCTTTACAAATCTGATGCAATCCTGGGCTCTCCCTATTGAGGATAACTGGGGGCAAGGGAAGGCTTATGAATGCCATGTCAGGTTCATGTGCTCTGATAACGTAAGTTGGAATAAAAGTATTTTCTCTAGGTTTTTATCCAAGTGCAAAGTCCCCAGTGTATTTTACAATGCCGAACAGTAAGACATGGGAGGAGTTTAAAATGTGGTGTCATGCTGTGATCGACTTCTGTGGGAGAGATGAGGGTATTCCATTTTTAGTACAACGAAAATGAAACATGGCTGGTGGAAGCTGAGCAAAAATGTATTGTCGTGTGATTCTGAATAGGCCTTTTATCATCAGAAAAGAGATGTATAGGACATAGCAGCTCGCAGAGAGCAACCATATAGCAGAGACTAAATGTTGACTCCCAAGGAGGTAACAGAGTTTTCTGCCTAGCAGTAAAGTGAACAATGGAAAGAAATCAGGGCTTCCAAGTGCAGCTAAGTTCATTTTTTCCAATTAAAAACGAATGTAGTGAGTTGATGTTGTCACATCGGCTTCCTTGTAGCTCGAACCATGCTTGCCCAATATCATCGGCTAATATTTTACAAAATCTTTTTTTGGTCAGCACAAAATAATTTATGGCTATGGAGAACAAACAAGAGCGCTAACTTTTTTCAGTCTACACCCACAATTCTTTTTTTAGAAACCATATTTGTCTCAAGTGAGAGAACAGATTTATTTTTTAGAAACAGAACTGTAAAGCGGGAAGAAAATTCACAGCTGTCAGCATTTCCATAACCTCACAAGACCCAATTTGTTGTCTTAATTTATGGGGAAAACACATTGTTTTTCTGTTTCAGATTTGCGTAACTGGATGATTATGTATGCACAGCATTTGTGCAGAAGATGTGCTGCTTTTAACATCTGTCAGAGAACTACATCTCCAACTCCTTCCTGTTACCGTCTTTTGAATGTTTGGGACTTCAAACTGTTTTTGAGGGTTCTTACACTAGCAAAAGGATAAGCTCATCCTGATTTAAGAAAGTACTTCTTTAGCACGTATAAAATTAGGATTCAGTAGCTAAATTATCGGTTTGTTTAGAAAAGACCAGCTGCTGACAAAGTTAAGCAGTCTGATCTGGTGCTTCTGAAGAGCCACCAAAGACCTGCAGTCATGTCCTGCATGATGCATGCTGAAAAGGTGGCTGTAGAGAGACAGCCTTAGATAGATGGTGGAGGAGAAATCTTCACTGTGAGTATGGGAACTCTGAACTCTCTGCGATTTCATATATCCTTGATATCACTTAAACTGCGCAGATGTGAAATAGGTTGTCGTCTGATAGTGTGTGACAGTGTTCACCAAATGCTGGAGAAGTTTAGTAAAGGCTTCAGTCATGCATTAAGGCCTTTAAGCACAACAATATTGCAGTATTTTATCCATCCTTCAAAAACATAACTTCACTGTAGGAATTAAAAGAAAAAAAAAAAAAAAAAAAAAAAAAAAGGCAGTTTCTCAAAAATGGTAGGAAATAGCTTTGTAAAGCTGCAGTCCTTAATTTGTCATGAAAAAACGTTCCACTGACACAATGTGGAGCTGACAGGCTTTGTGTTTGAATCTGTCGGAAAGGGCAGACATGGAACGCTGCACATGGAGAAAGCATGAGAAATAATATGGAAGACATTGGTTTTTGGTGATTTGTTTTGTTTTGTTTTGTTTTTTTTAGTAATAAGTTTTTTAAAGTCTGTTTAGAAGATGGGAAGTTAAATGTCTGCATGAACTATGAGCTATATGTCACTGCTGTCTTATTTTTTTTAGTTCACAAAATCTGGTGCGCTATCTTATTCTTATTTTGCATGATAATCACTGTTATGAAAGACTCAGCTTTTGGACCCTGGCAGCTGAAAAGAGGAGTTGCTCAGATGACTTCACACTGTTTAGAAATTCTGCATTTGGGGAATATTATGGAATTGCTAACAAATTAGTTCTTTTTAATTGTAGTGGCATGTATGCATTTCCTGTCCCAACATGTCCATGCTTATTCATAGCACACCAAAAGAATTACAGGATTTTTTTTTTCCTTTTGAATGCAAACAGCATGAAGAAAAATTCATTTCTAGACATCAAAGAGACTGAAGTCAAAATGACCAGTTCAGTCAGCAAGCAACAGAAATCTGAATATTGGCCTGTTTTATACCTTTAACAATAATGAGACCAGATATTAAAGTAGAGGAAAAGTGGCAGAGGGGACTTGCCCACAGTTTGCATTGATAAAAAACCAAGTTGGCCAGAAAAAATTTTATTGGGACATGGAATCAGCTGTTTTGGTCCTCAGTATAAGGACGATATGTACATTTAGACTGTAGTTTAGGTAAGACATTGGATACTTCAGTCTGTCCGTGAACAGAGTGACTTATGTAGTGTTTCACTTTTCAGGTCTCTGTTTTTAGCCTTACTGAAAGACAGATTTAGACTTGGAAGTCATTTCTGCATACTGCAGCTGCATCTACAGTACAACACAGCAAACACCATTTAGAGCCGGAAGTTAAATATATCAGAGGAAACAGTGAGGGACTGTAAAGGCAGAGGATAATTTCTTCCATGGAATGTTGCCAGGGAACACCAGCTATCTGTTGGCAAAAATGTCACAGGAGCTTTCTTTTGCTAATCCCTCTTGCCTAATATGAGGTTTAAACCTCATATTAGTTATTATTAGCTATATCAGTTTAAAAAAGAAGAAGAAGCCCTTGCGCAGGCCAAGGAGAAGGGAAGAAAACACTGTGTTAGTCTAGAACAGGTGCCACAAAGTAAGGCAGAAGCTGCAAACTAGGCCATGATTAGAGTGAATGATGAAGGAGAGTGACTGGTTTTATGCATTGGTTGGTTTATTGTTTGGAGAGGTCTAACCTGAGTCTGAAGAACTTACAAGAGTGATGAAAGAGATGTAGTGAAACAAATAGAAAGATTGTGCAGCTTTGCTCAGGTTCTCTGCAAGTTAAAATTAACACACCTGGGCTTTTTGGAAGCCTTAGAAAACCCATGCATCTATGTGCATCTGATACCAAGCATCTAAATTCAAACTGTCTTCAAGATTAGGGAAAAGGTAATGTGCACTGGGGTCTCCAAAAGGTAACACTATTGCAGCTGCTGATTGGGCTCCCTGAAAGTGAACACTGGTCCTGGAGCAGAAAGCAGCCAGAACTTCTGTGGCTTACAACAATATGAGACTTAGGTCAATAGGAGGTTCAGGTCAAGAGCATCACAGTGGGATAGTTCAAGTAGGTTGTGTCTTTCTTTTCTTGACCCCTAGATGACAGCTCTAATTTCTAAAAGTGTTCGGTGTCCAAGAATGTTTACTGGTGTAGGTGGGAATCTCAACAGTGAATTTTTTGACTTTTCCAAATCATGCAGTTTTTATTCTTTACTTGTGTATTCAGTTTTTCTTTTCTTTGGCAAAGTCTTAGATATAATCCTATGGTTGCCAAACTGCTCCTCTTGACCTTTTTTCTGCATCTGTCTCATTTGAATTCACCTTGGACCTGGTAGACACTGTATTCTGCAGGTTTTTAGATTCACTGACTGCAAAGAGAGTAGAAAGAGTTTAAAGCGTGAAACTGTCATTGTGAAAGTAGCTTAGGAATACCGTTTGGGCTTTAATACATGGAGATATCAATGTGAACTAAAGCAAGATGTAGGATTTGTTAAGGCACCATTAAACTTAACATAGGGAAAAAAAAAAAAAAAAAAGCATTGAGCCTCTAGAATGTGACAATGGTAAAATGTCATTAAAATTAGATTTACATGAATCGTAGTAACTCATGATTCCTGCAAATGGAGCAAATCAAATTCCTTTCTGCTGTACCCCCAGTACAACTCAGTTGGGTTCATTCATCCTAATTACAACAGTGCTCTTTTAGTTGGGTGTACTTATAAATTATTTGAGTTATGCTGGTTAAAACTGAAATAACATTGATGTAAGTGAGACCTTTCACTTCAAATTGAGATGGCAAAGTATGTTCGGCCTCTTGAGAGGAAATGACAATGAGCTATGGCATACTATAGGAAAGCTGAGCATTATAACTCTTGGGGTCACACTGAGAAACTCTTTGTAAGGCCACAGCCTCTCACTTCATATTTTCCAGTGTCTAAACTGACTTTAATTCTGTTCAAAAGGAGGACACTCAGACTTTTACTTTTCCTGAAAGTTTGCGTTCTCATTTCACTCACTTTCACAAAGAATGTTACCTCAGAAACATTAAATGGAAAACATGTGCTTCAGAGCTAATGGTATGGCTGCTTTGTATGGTCAGCTCCAAATTCTCAACATAAAGGCTTTGTTAATCTAAAGTGAAATAAAAGCAGCTGTCATAAAGCATGTGATATATAAACTCTCATTTAAAGCTGTATTATATTTCTCTTATTATTTTTAAGAGTCTGAATTGGGAGAGAGAAAAATGTTTATCAAAACAATAAAAAGCAGCAATTCTCTAAACATTCCCACTCAAGAAAGGGAAGATGAGCATTTTGTCAGGTAGGAAGTTGCAATTGTTAAATGTCTTTTTCCTGCTGGTACACATTACTGTTAGGTGTTGTGCATTTTACATACAAAAGAATGAGGAATAAGTGAGCACTGCAAATAAGATAATTTCACAGCTTTTCTAAGAAGGAACATTTTTCTGCTCTCTCATTAAGTTCTTGTTCTGTCACTCTCAAGTCAGGGATTTAATTTGGTTGGTAGTGCCAAGGAAAGGTATCTCATGTTCTCACATGTCCCTGCTTTGATAATGTTTGACTGCAGATCTAAGTTGCATTTGTCTTCTGCAGAGTCCTCTTTTGCCTACCTTGCACCTCACTAATGCAATTGATGATGTTGTATCCCTCCTTCCTAAAAATTATCAGTCCCTGCTGGAACAATATTAGATGTTGCACATTGTGGCTCAAAGGATGTGGTTCACATAACAGAGGTTTTGAGTTGGGTAGGCAATGGAGGGGAAGTCACTGTCCTTATTGAATTGCTTGACAAACAGCTGCAGTTATGAAATCCAGAGATTCTTAGCTTCCAGAATGTAGGTGCTACATCTGAATAGTAATCCCAGTGTTTTCATTTTGGGATTATGCAGCTTTTAAGAGACACAGTGTTTTAGTTATTTAGTTAGGTATCATGGGAATACTTGCTTCTTTTTTAGAATTACAGATCACTGCGTGTGTGTCTGATTTTTCTCTCTGAAAAATCTTTTCAGAAAGGTGTGTATTAGAAACAGGACCCTCAGATGTAACTTGAAGGCTAAACTATTTCATCCAGAAACTAAAGCTTCTTGACAAAGGTAAACTGTGAAGCTGAAAACCAGAACTGTATGAAAGTATTCCGTATGTGTTTTTTCTGAGATACTGATGATCATTTGGCCATGTTAAATTACATTATGGAACAGTGTGCAAGTGTGTGAAAAGCTTTTAAGATCTTGATTTGGAAATGTGCCTTTCGGTGTGTCTCAAACTATGTTTTCTACACTTCCTGGCTGGTCCTCATCAAGGCCGTTACCTTAGAAGTAAGACAATGATATAGATATAATACGTATCAAGCATGTTTATTTAGTGCATCTTAACTGATTTCTTCTTAAGGCACAAAGGGTGAGTTGGCTGCCATAAAGCCTTTGGGTAGGTTAGTCACCAATTTAAAACTAATGATTTTGGCACTCTGCAGAGAAAATAAAGACAAAAAGGGTATTGCTGTAAAAGGAAACTAACAGTTCTGTGAGTTGTAAGCAACACAGTGCTTTTCCCTTCTGTTTCAGTTGTCCTTCCTTTTCCCTAACTTCAAAATTAATTCCTGACTTTATTCTATTTAATATATTTTGTATTTTCCTTCTGCACCCCTAGAAAAAACTTTCAGCATTCATAGTAGATACCTTTAGCCAGCCAAGTATAATTTTATGATGGTATAAAAACACCCACTCATTTTCAGTGTTCAGTTATAGCTGCTCTTAGTAGAGCCTGTATCCATTTCATAACATACATCTTACGATACTTATTTTAGTGGATTTTAAATGGGATATCCTCAAATATATTGCCTTTCTTCCTTTTCTTCCCTTTCTTCCCTTTCTTCCCTTTCTTCCCTTTCTTCCCTTTCTTCCCTTTCTTCCCTTTCTTCCCTTTCTTCCCTTTCTTCCCTTTCTTCCCTTTCTTCCCTTTCTTCCCTTTCTTCCCTTTCTTCCCTTTCTTCCCTTTCTTCCCTTTCTTCCCTTTCTTCCCTTTCTTCCCTTTCTTCCCTTTCTTCCCTTTCTTCCCTTTCTTCCCTTTCTTCCCTTTCTTCCCTTTCTTCCCTTTCTTCCCTTTGTAAATCACAGTTTCTCTTTTTACAGTTGTTCAAGAAATCAGAAACCTTATTAAAAACTGTAAAAATGGAAAAAATGTGTTCTGTGAAGCCAGAATATCTTTCTAAGTAGTTTTTATGGTCCATTTTTCCTTTAGCACAAGATCAAAGCATCAGGGGACAAGAAAATAGGGTGAGAAAAGTCAATTCAAGCTTGCAGAAATCATGCTCAGGCCAAATATTTATCCTGTGATTCATCAAAAAATGTTGCAAAATATAAAACTGGATTTTTAATGATCTAAGGTTTCACTGCCAGTTCTTGTAGGACATCCTGTTCTGGTGCAGTTCTTCAAGAAAAAGAAAAAAGAAGAAAAAATAAAAATAAAAAAGAAGCAAAGAAGAAAGAAGAAGATGCATGAGATTGGACCGTAACTTGGAGAGATCTGAAAGCCGCTAACAGATGGTTGTTTTTCATTGTGAAGTGGTGTTTTTTAAAGAATGTAAATATTGATGCTGCTGGTGGTAAAAGGACTCGATTTTAAAACTGATAGTAGAGGAATTTCTTGTAATCAAACAAGTTACTGTTTCTGCTCTGAAAATAAAAGGAAATCTTCAAGAGTGAGGCAAGTTCTGAAAGTAAGTGATAAAAGATGACAAGAGTCACATCCTACATTTAAGTTCTTCTGATTTCAGAACTTCAAATGACAAGATGATGAGCAAATGATTCCTTATAAAAGGACACTGATTCAGCCCTTTAACGCTTGTTAAAGGAGACTTAATGTGTGGGATAAATGTGTCCAGGAGAAGCAAACAGATACAGAGCTCCATTACAAGGCTGAGGTGATTAAGTCAATACATCAAAGAATTTGAATAGACTTGGTTCCTTTAATATAAGTAGCATCACTGAAAGAAGAGCTCAATCTGGAGGATAAAAGGGGATCTGGGAGGCTTTAGCTCCTTAGGCACTTTCCTGAGGTGCTGCCCTCTGAATAAAAATACTGAAGACTGCCCTTACTCCACTGTTTATCAGCCTCACACAGGAACAACACTTCCATCATCTTTCCTACTATGCCATGTATAAAAAATTAATTTAAAAAAGAAAAAAAGTAGTAGGGCATATGTAAACCATATCACCTATATAGAAGTGTGAGATAAGCATATGGTTATGATGGACATGGTCAGTGGGTCTCAATTAGATGCATCTCAGAGTCCTGAGGGAACTGACTGATGCAGTTGCCAGGACATTCTCAATGTTTGAAGATTTACAGTAGTCAGGTGCAGTCTCCAGTGACTGGGAAAAAGGCAACATTGCATCAATTTTTAAGAAGGGTAGAAGGGATGACCCAGGGAAATGCTGACCTGTTAGCCTCGCCTCTGTGCCTTGGAAGATCATGGAGCAGATCCTTCTGGAAGCTAATCAAAGGCACGTGGAAGAGAGAGAGGGGGTGACCAGCATAGCTTCATCAAGGGCAGATCTTGCCTGACCAACCTTGTTACTCTATGATAGTATAACTGCATTAGTGGGCAAGGGAAGAGCCACTGATGTCATCTAGCTATACTTCAATGAGGCATTTGGTATGACCCACAGTGACAGCCTTCTCTCCAAACTGGAAAGAGGGACTGCTAGATGGACAAGGAGCCAGCTGCAAGATTGTACCTAGAGTGTGATGGTCAATGGCTCAGTGTCCAGATGGAGATCAGTGATGAATGGAGTCCCTCAGGAGTCAGTGCTGGGACTGTGTGAACTTTAACATCTTCATCAGTGACACTGACAATGGGATTGAGCACGCCCTCAGTAAGTTTGCAGATGACACCAAGCTATGTGATGCTGTCAACACGCCCAAGGGATGGGATGTCATCCAGAGAGGGCTAAACAGGCTGAGCAGTGGGCATAGATGTACCTCATGAGGTTTAACAAAGCCACATGCAAGGTCTGTACCTGGGTGGAAACAACTTCTGCAATCAGTACAAGCTGTGGGGTACAAGGATGGAGCACAGCTCTGCTGAAAAGTACTTGGGGATACTTACGGATGGCAAACTGGATGTGAGCCAGCAGCAAGCCCTTGCAGCCTAGGAAGCCAATTGTATCTGGGACTGCATTGAAAGAAGCATGGTCAGCAGGTCAAGGGAGGTGATTCTTCCTCTCTGCTCTGCACTTTGAGTCTTCACTTGGAGTACTGTGTCCATATGGGGAGTCTTCAGCACAAGAGAGATGTGGTCTTGTTGGAGTGCATCAGGATGAGGGCCACAAAGATGACCCAAGGGACAGATCATCTTCCCTATGAGGACAGCCTGAGAGAGCTAGGGCTGTGTAGCCTGGAGAAGTGAAGGCTACAGGGAGACCTGAGAGCAGTCTTTCAGTATCTATGGGGGGTGGGAGGTTGAAGGAAGGAAGGGAGTAGGCTCTTTAACAAGGTCTGTTGTGACAGGATGAGGGGAAAAGGTATCAAACTAAAATATGGGCAATTTAAACTGAAAATAAGGAAGAAGTTCTTTTTTTTTTTTTTTTTTTTAACAGTAACAGTGGTGAGGCTCTGGCACTGGTTGCAGAGAGAGATCAAGGTCAGGTTGGAGGGGTTCTGGGTACCTGATGGAGCTATGTGTGTCCCTGTTCATTTGTTCATTAAGGGAGTTGGACCAGATGGTGTTTAAGGGATCCTTCCAACTCAAAGCATTTTGTGATTTTATGATCGTGAGAGAAGAGGATGCTAAGAGCTAAATTCAGGAAATCATTCTTTTCTTTGAAGTAACACAACTTATAGTGAAGATAAGTTTTGCTAAGAAAGCATAGGATGTTTTATAGGATGTTATTTTAAATGTGTATTATTTTCTGTATCCACAGCTCACTGTACAGTTAATTTAAGAATATCAGTGAACTTTTTTTCTTGGGCTAGTGTTAAATGTGAGAATACACAGTTGGCTGTAATGGACTGTATGGTACAGCAACATCTAACCACAAAGGTTATGTACTAATGAAGGTATAAAATACAGAACAAACTTGGAATGAAATGCATGGGAACGTTTTGGCTCTCACAGTACATGGAAAAGGGCAAGCATAGTTGTCTCTTGTGAAACATGAAGGAAATTATGTAACTGAAATTTTAAACATAAAAGTTTCTTGGCTTCTCCTCCTTCCAGGATTACTGAGGTAATGAAGATGGGATTCTACTCATGCTTTTCAAAATGCTATTAATGTCATTTCTGATCTCCAATTGAAATAAATCTACTGACTCCTGATAGACTGTATTCATTCCTTTTGGAGCTGTAAAACACTGACTGTTTGCAATCATCTTAAAGATTTCCCTTCTAACCTGCTCCAGGAGACAACTTCCAGCAAAAAGCCCATCAAGCTCAACACAGTGTACATACTTATGACAGCTAAGCAAGGAGAAATGTCTGACCTCTGAAATGTGACTAACACTGTAGGGGGAAAAAAAGTGGAAATTCTGCTTTATGGTGTTCGCCCACCTCTTTAATGCTGCTTTTGCACTATTTCCCATTTACCATGAATGAATTAATGAATTACCTTCACCCTGTTCAAAGCATCAATGCCAACAAAACTTGTACTCTGAGAAAATCTAAACTTAGTTTACTGTTGTTTTCCATATCCGAAATCATGGAAACCTGTAAGTTAAGTGGCTAGACTGAGTAAGCTGGAGAACGATTTGAAGGAGGGGAGAAGAGGGATAGTTAACCTTGATCTTTTCTTGGGACAAACATTAAGACCAAACAGAGGGGAGATGATTAAAACAAGAAGAGGATTTGAAAGGGAAGGGTACCTGATTCTCACATGGAAAGCTATAGCCTTCTTTGGATCATTCGTCCAGAGGTTACACTTAAAGGTTGGAGAAATTTAGAGCTCTAAGAAGAAAATCCCTTTCTCCTTGCTTTTGAAAAAAAGAAAAAAAAAAAAATTAATACTCCTGCAAATAAAAAATAGAAATTAGATGTTTTGAGATACAGAGAGGCTTAACAGCTGTAAAGCATTGTTGATATAATGCTGTTATCATTTTAAACCAGCTAAAACCTGTTGGTGAGTGGTGAGTTAGGCTTTGATTTGTAGCACCTGTGCTACACAGGTGATGCATCCAAACAGGGGGAACACCTGTGAGTTGTTGCATGCCATGTGGAGGCTTTGTTCCTTTAGATGAGGATGTGTATTAGTAGGTGTATGTCTGCTCAGCACAAGTTTTCTGCTTTTTCTTCAAGGAAGTATAATAGTTGTAGATTTATAGCTAGTTATATTAATTTCCCTATGCTGCTAAACTAAAAGAGAAGCTGACCTCTGATGAGTAGCCACAAATGGCTTCCTCTGCTGTGCAGTGGAGGTTTGCAACCGGCTGTTGAAGGAAAGGAAGAGGTGAGGTGCATGAATTAATTATTTAAAGTACGATAAGAAGGTGATTCTTAAGTGTTAAGTGGGGGGAAAATGAAGGAGTGGACTGAGGAAGTGGAGAAGTGATAATGCTTGTGCTTAAGTTGATCTGTAGGTAGATGAAATTCTGTTCTTTACACATAGTTATATTAGAGGTATTTGGGTAGCTCAGTATTGCTGTAGCAGTTTCATTATTTCTAGTTACCTCTTGCCTGGGGAACCTGCATACACCTGTTTATATCAATATACCTGTGTTCTTTTGCTTTTCAGTTGGATGTGTTAGGATTGAGAGGGCTTGCTGTGTTTTTTGAAGAGGGTCTGAATCTGAACCTAGTTTTATTTCAGGTTTGGGAGTATTTCAGTGAAGTGTTTATGGAAAATTACTGCTGTTTCTGTGCATGCCTAAGAAATTCAGCTATTGCTTGATTGCTGCCAAGTAGCTTTGGTCCTCAGAGGTTTGCCCTAACCTGGGACACCGTACTTGTGAGTTTCTCTAGGGGACCAATTCAGTTTTCAGTTAAGTTGCTGTGGAGAGGTGCAAGGTACTGCATTTGTAGAAAGGTGCAAGAGGCAGTGTATTTGATGCTTTATGAAAATGCTGGTTGCTCTCTGGGAGCCTGGTTCCTATAAACTTGAACTGGTACCTGGCAGAAAGACAGGTTTTGGTTTGCATGAAGAACTGTGATTTATTCCTTGAGATCTATGAATGAGGCTGTGTGTGCTGTGTAGCTTTAAGTCATGTGTGCACTTTATTATGTGAGTTGTGGGATGACCTTCCTAATAATAGTAAATATCTAGTTTTCAGTCTTAGTAACCCCAGAGATTAATGCAATTCTGGAGGACAGACAGGGAAGGCTTTGTGGTCCCAAATATTTGCCACTCTGTTGTGTGTTTTGTATCCACTAATGCGTCAAGAAGAGAAGGTCAGTGATTTCATGTCCCAGTTATTTAAAAGGAAGTAGTAGTTGTATTAGTTACTGTTCATCTTGGGTGTCTGGGGAGATAGAGGTGCTGGAGAAGTGGTTAAAACCAGAAAGAAAACTGTATTGGTGTGTGTGGAAGTTAATGCTTTTCCAGGAGTTTGTCTTCCTTGTTTGTGCGTGTTGGTCTTAAAATGGTACATTAATGGGAACTGTTTGAAGTGTTTTTTCCATTTTTTTTTTCCCCACTCTTGTATTCTGTTTACTTTGAATTTATGCAGACGTGTCAACAGCACAAATGGCTTTAAATTTTGCTTCTTCTCAAGAGGAAGTAACTGAACTAAAAGAAGATAACTTTAGGTTGAAGTAAAATGGTTTAATAGTTAAAATGGTCTTATTCAGGATATAATTGCACCAACTTGAAGACCAGTGGTAGATACTGGTGTTAAGGCAAGTGTGCTGGTGATTAGGGCAGGAAAGTGAACACTGTCTTGATTGCATCAGAGGATCCCAGTAAGTGCAGGAGGCAGAGATCCAGCTGGACTCGGTTAGGTGCTGGGCTGTGTGCCTCCAGCTGGCTTGCTGCCTGGCACACGCCTGTGCTGTAACCAGAGCCAGGCAGGACTTAGGAGTACATTAGGAGACAATTTGACACAGAACCATGCAGGCAGCGTGGAAGATGAAACAGGGAGTTTTAGAGGTAGGCGTAGAGTAAATTACCAAAGCATATCTCTTTTCCATGTGTTTAATTTGAGGTCTGAGTTCATAATAAGTGATACCATGTGGTGCTCCCTTAAAGCAATGCTTACCTATTGTAATCCTCTAAATACTCAGAGATGCCCAAAGCATGAAGTCATTTTAATCTGTTACCTGGAATGTGCTAATAACACTCAACAAATTTTTGAGCTGCTATTAAATATGAGTGTCGTTCTCTCTCCCCATTCAAGGCAGCACAGGGAGTGGAGGTGATGCTGTTTCTGCATAAATATACTTGCATCATATATGAGCAAGGTGAATGGTTGGTCATGGTTTTAGGCACATGCATAAGTTTGGATGAAATAAATCTATATCCTTTATAGCTGATACACAGAGTAGCTTTCTCCTTAGTTCAGCTGGTAGTTTTCAGAGAAGGCATTTCAGTGGTGGGGGGTTGAGGGGGACTATTGTTTTCTTCCATAAGATATGGATAAATAAAATGACTGTTGCTTTTTTACCAATTTGTTTGGCCCTAGTTTGACTCACTAAATATCTTAAAGATCTCACTGAGGTGACTGTACTTATAGTGGTAGTGTGAATCAAAAGAAACAATCATACATGCACCTTGGTCTCTTTGCAAGAAATAACACTGAGAATCTAAGGAATGCAAGAGTTTACCAATAAAAGCATCATAATAATTGTATTAAATGTGTGCATCATGTGTGTCATCTTTTAAATATGCTAGCATGGATTTTGTTAAGACCAACTGACTTGCCTAGTGGGCTAGATATGTTAGAATGGTGCCTCTTGACAATACAGAAATCTTGTCTGATCTCAAAGCCAGGTAAGGCTGAGTGAAGCTAAATCTTCAACATGTAAACCTCCTGGGACACAACAGTTTGCAGAAGCAGATGCATTTTATTTTGGGAGATGCTGCAGTGGGAGAAGTGGTCTCTGTAGAAATGCTTTCGCTGTGATCCTGACAGCCTGGTGACAGCTGGGGTTGGAAGGACCCTTCAGGAGGTTGTCCAACACTGAATTCAGAACTAGCCTAAATTTTTTCAATTAAGGGAGCATAATTGCTTCTCTAGAAAGCTAGTGATGCTTCATGTACAGCCACATGTGTTGTTAGACTTCATTGCTGCTGGGTTGTGTAGTTCACTAATGTTTAAGCTCCCATCCACAAGGACCATAGGGTCTTAACAGTGAATCTGCTAGCTGTTTCCTCATTTTTCAGTCCCATTACAGGTCCAGTAGATCTCTTTCCTTGTAAGATCAAGAATGGGTTGTTTGAGGGACAAAATTCCTGTTCTTGTTCCTTGAGAGACTGCAAACTTTGTGATTTGTATTAATAGCCTGTCATCTTTTCATACTTCAATTGGTTGTATAGGCTTGATGCTGTGTAGTGGTTAAAAAGTTGCCATGTTCCAACATCTGAAGAATTACTTTTTATGTCAGAAGCAATGGATATGCAGTCCAGAGGAAATGGTAAGAAAAATGAGATACTCTTGGGGAATGCTTTGAGGCTTTCTAAATGAAAGCTACTTGAGAAGTGTAATACATGAGTGGAAGGACCCATCTGTAATTGTCCAGTACTACTTTCAGCAGTGATCAGAGTTTTCTTCAAAGTCTTGCTTTTACAACTCTTGATCACAAGTAAACTCCGCTTAAGTAATATCACACAGCAAGGTGTTTGAACTTGATTAGGAGCTCTTTACCCTACCACTTGATTTTATGCTTCTTGTTTACCATAATTTTTCTAAGACATTATTATGGGATTGTATTTTGAATTCTAATTTTCAGCTGAATACAGTGTGACTCACCAAGACTGGTCAGAAAAGGAGATATGCTTGCACTAGTAGTAAACAATTAAGAGACTGATTAATCTGAATGCAGAATAATAGTGAAATACTCATTGTAATGAACTTCACACTTTGTACTGCTACAGTCTATAGAACCTGAACCCCACATGGTGAAGTGGAAATGCCCTTAAACCAGATAGTAAGTTCTTCATTTGCTGTATGCCTCTAGTGATACTGTAATGGAGGGAACAGAGTTGTTTTTGTTTCTCTTTCTTCCACATCAGCTTTGAACTGTATAAAAACTATGCTATTTTCTGTTCCTGTCGCCTTCAGGGATATTTTTGTACAAACTGTAATACGTGCATCTTGATTAGCAATTGATGCTGAGGAGAGAGGTTTAAGCTAATTGGTTAGTGCAAGTAATTTAATGATATATGGGAATTAATTTTTGAAAACACAATAGGGAAACATCTTTAATTTTATTTTCATCTAATTCACTCGAGCAACAAATGAAAAGCAATAATAAACAAGCCAGTACTGACCTAGGGGAAAAAAATGTGAAGAATGAGAAAATACAGACCTCACCAATCAAAAAGTCATTTACTGTTTGAGTTCTGTAGATCAGAATCAAAACAATCTTTCTGTATTTCAATATATTTTAATATATATTTCAATTCCTAGCCTAGCATTGTTTATCCATTAAGATCCTCATCAATATTAATGTACGTGTGGCAGGAAATGCACCCTGAAGAGCTAGGAGACTTCTTGGCTTCTACTTTTTTTGAGTGTGACTGAAGAGAAAGAAATCTATAGAACACTTTCAGTTACTTCTTGAAGCTATACTGCAAATGAACAAACCTGTTTGTTGGGCTCAGCCTCCTTGGACGCTTTTCCTTCTGGACATCTTGTTCATCCATGTGGAAGCTCTTTTGGAAGTGCTTGAAGGATTTATTTTTATTTTTTAAGCAGTAGTTATACTTCAGTGTCTTTCTATTGCTTCATCTAATTATTATGCTTGCTATCAGTGCAACTGCTGGATCTCTGCCCTTTATCCCCTTGTCTCCCAGATAGATATCATCTAAATTCAGACCTGAGAAGTCTGTTGGGTCCTACATGTGCCAGAGATGTAAGTGGTTTCACTTCCTCCTTCCCATCAGCATGCCTTAGGTAGCACAGCCCTTCTTGTGTATTGTGCCCCCCAGTGCTTTATGCAGGTAAGGAACCTCTGGTCAGAGCCTGTGCCCGGGGGCTCCAGTTCCTCTCTGCGTACAGATCTAGTAACAAATTCTAAAAACTCATTCTCCATTTTGCATTACAGGCTTTTAACTTAACAAGGTAGATGTGGAAGAGGGGACAGTTTAGCTCAGTAATTAAATGCAGATCAGTAAAAGAAAATGTGGTAATTTTGCTTTTCTTGGAATCTCATTCATAGTATAACCAAAAATATGTTCTGATTCTTTACGGAGGAGATGTACACAGATTCCGGATGACTGGGACACAAGCTAAAGCATACTGTTACCAACATAGAACACTCCTGCACCTCTGTGAAGAAAATGCTGCTGGTTTATAGCTTTGGCTGCTTTTGTCTGTTACAAAGTAAAGGCTTGCACACACCGCAGCACATTGAACTGTGGCAGTTATTGTTTTTTCTCATTATTTATGAATAGCAAGTAAGGATGACTTAAGGACTTATGAAATCATTGAGTATGTGTTTCTTTGTGTACCCCTTGTGCCTCTTGAGTACTAAGTGTGGCGGGGTGGTTGCTGGGAATAGCTGCTGCTCTTACTAGCTTGGGCATAGCTAGTTTCTTGTGAGCTGCCTGCTAACACTTGGTTCATGCAATTACTTACTTGTGCCTAGTTAATTTGTGTGGTGCCCTGCTCTGTGAATACGTGGAAGAGCTTCATTGGCTCTCCTAATTGTTTTTGAATCATAGAATCCTTAGAATTGGAAGGGATTTTTTAATTTTTAAGTTTTAAGGAATTCTAGTAAAATATGTCAAAATATGTTAGCTTATTTGATTTTGTAATCTATTTAATATTGGTGTACATTTTATAGCTATGTGACATCTTATAAACAGATTGGTTGGTATTTAGAAATGATAACAGGAAAAAGTAGCGTGGCTTCCATATTTTAAAATGTATATACCTATGTGGAGTTTAAACATTTGTCCTGATCGTGCAAAGACTCTTCTTGCATTCCAGTGGATTATACAACACCACTTTCCTTAAGCTCCTCTGCCCTTTAAAGTAACAAATTTCATTAGATAATCTTGTCCAGACTTGTCCATTAGAGAATCTTGTCCAGACTTGTTCACAATCCCGATGGATGGTGGCAAGGATCCTTAGGTTAAGTGGGTTTCTGGAGGCAAACTTGGGAGAGAACTTGGTGTTGGCAGTATTGCAAGCAGGTATATTGTGTACAGAGCTCCAGAAACTCTTTAGACCATCTGGTTCCTTGCAGAACCAAAAGTGCACTGGATGCTGTGGGCAGGGTAAGGATAATATTCAGAAAAATGAAATATTAACTGGACTTGGACTTTGCCACAGTGATTTCTTGAAAAGTCCTGCCAGACAAAAATGCATCAGTAGAATGTGTGAAGAATGTGTGTAGCATGTGTGAGTAATGGTTCTACCAACTTATTCTGCCTATAAAGACCACAAATTGCATTTGTTTAATAATAATTTAGAAAAGAATAATTCCCAAGCCCATAAACAGTTCATTTTTTTTGACTTGAGGGATTTTATTTGTGGAATCTCGAAACCAAACAAGCCCCACCTCTAATAACTTGAATGTACCCAGTTCCTGAAAGCTTTGGTTTTGAAAACCTGAATCTAATTGCAAGAAAAAGAGCCTTGTCATTGTTAAATTTGACAAGCAGTTAGCTCAGTGGAAGTCTAACCACTCTTGCAGTTTCCCTTGGGTTACTGAATATTGAATACAAAATGAGTGTATAAGCTATGCCAGATACTGTGTAATATTCTTATCAATATGGCTGCTAAAAACTGCATGTGTATTTTTTGTTTGTTTGTTGTTTTTTTAGCTGTTTGAGATAGTTATAAGGGAACATTCTCAGCACTGGCTTGTTGGGTTCTCTCCTATTACCTTCTGGGAGAGGCTGCTCTGTAAGCTTTTTCTTGTAGCTTGTGTGTTCTATGTTAGCTTCATCATTAACACAACAAGATGTTTATTAAAAATAAAATGTTCTTCAATTTTGTTTAAATAATTCTGCTGCACTATTAAACAAATGAGGTAGCTTTACCTTGTGTTTGCTGAAGAACCACAATTCAGTGGATCAAGCTGATCAGAAGTTGTAGGTGGTAGAAGCATTCTGCATAGCGAGTGAGCATTTAGTATACTTTTACATACTTTTACAGTTAAGCTGAAGAAGCATCTGTTTTTTAGCTTATGATGTAAGCACAGGTATGTCTTAGTGTTTTGATATTTCTCTTTCATAAAGAAACCTTGAAAGAGCAAATAGGTGAGCACTCCCAGTGTTTTGAGGTATGGTAGAGTATTGAGTTACTGCTGGATCTACCTAAACGCCTGATGAGAATTGTGTTGCTATATGACAGGAGTAATTCCTAAGATTTGCCTAAATTCTTGGTTGTTGCCACTAACTCTTCATGTCATTGCAAAATGTGAGCTAGACAAAACTTTTCTGATAGCGAGATTAAAATCAGAACTTCACTGCTGATTAGCCCTGCTGTTCTGCATACTATGCCCTAGTGTGCTGTCTTGACACTGTTTTTAATCAGGTTCTGCTGTTGATGTACACAGCAACAACACTTATGCAGAGAAGTTTATATATGCATGGAAACTGACCCGTTGCACTAGAGGGAGAGGTTGGGAAGGAAAATTTTGCAGTATCCAAGCTGCTACTGAGTAGGAGGTATAGCGGCCCATACAGAAGGGTTATTGTAATGAATAGTGCTATTTCATTGAGTTTTTTATAGTTCATTGAGTTTGAGTATTTGAGTTACTGTAATGAATAGTGCTATTTCAGCAACTTAATCTAGCAGGAACACTTATTTGAGCTATGTATGCCCAAATCTGAGACCTCTATAATTCCTCTGATGCTAAGAGAAGCTGATGTGTTAGGAAAGTGAATTCAACACAATTTTTAATGCATTTGAAAACTATTTTACATAGACTTAAATGTCAACTACTAAAAATATGTGATGATTGAGATTTTCAACTTTTATTTTGCTAACAAGGCAGTTTTAATAGTTGAAAGAAAAAAAAGTTTTAAGAGTGGTGGACAGGGTTAATGACAACTCTTGTGTGGATTGTTCAGTTGTATGACCTAAAGATCTGGTTTAGCAGCATATGCTCTGTAAGTGGAAAAAAGGTTGCGGTGCAACCTAAAAGCTAAGGTGTTACAAATTCTGATAATTACTCTTAGCCATCTTGGCACTCTCTACTCATATATGAGTTTCACAGTCAGAGCAGATGTAGCTACTTGAAGTTATAGCTGGGTTTAAAACAAAAAGAAAACAACGCTAAAACTAAGTTTTAATTTCCAAAAGCATGAAACAGTTCATATTACTTGGGAGAAGAAAAGGCAAGATAGCATCTGATTCCAAAAAGACTGTCACACAAAGACTTGAGGTTTAGCAAATATACGGAGTGTTTTCAGCAATGCCTTTGAGGTTCACCCACTAACAATACTTCTGAAAAATCTTTAAAGTCTGCATCTTATTCTTTTGATGGATTACCAGAATCTCAGGCTCATGCCTGAATTTAGTGCAGCATGAGCTGTAGCTAAGGCAGAAAGGGAGGAAATGAGATGAGAATGCCTGAAGAAACTTTGAATGTCCTTGCTTTGATGTATTTCACAGTCTTAGCATGACTTCATAACTGGCAGTGTACAATATATACAAGATTCAGAGAGTCAACACAGCGTGACGACTAGAAACAGAAGTGTGTATTATGTATCGGGAGAAAAGTGAACTAAAGATGACAGAAATAAGAGTGAAGTTCAAGCAAAGTTGTTTAAAAAGTGCTGATTATGGCTCTGTAGTTATAAATTGACTTGTGTTTTATTTCTGAAGAGTGCGTTAAGTCCTTACCATATCTAGAAAGAATCAGGGCACTTTTACCCCTAGATAACTGCAAAGAACAAACAAAAGTTACGTTGCTCTTCTGTGTGATGTGTGTACCTGCCTGGGTGGTCTCATGCTTTCTGAGATAATTAATTTGATTTAGTCAGACTTCAACGATGCCCTCTCATGAGTGAACCTCTGCATACGATTAGGTGCAAGACTTACTAGAGATTTTTGGACACCCTGCATATCACAGAAGAGTAACCCAGCTGTAACATATCTTGCTATACTGAAAAGTGAAGATTTCAAGGACACAAATGCTGAACAAGTGTTTTAATGCTACGAGCTTCATTGAGACTAATGCTATGGTCTTCATTGAGACTTACATTGTTGTGATAAGTGCCTCAGGGTTAGCACCAGTGATTTGATTAATGAACTCTGAGTTTACTGCAGAGCCATCTGACCTCAGAATGACTGGACATGGTACATAGGAGGTGGTTTGCTGTCACTGGTAAATATGAGGTAGCCTTGAAGGAGCTGTGAAGATTTCTTCACTGTATGCTTGAAGAGGGAAGCAAAGACAAAAATGTTGCTGTTTCCACTCTGCTGGACTTTAGTAGATCCTTGAGAGTATCCCAAGATTCTAAAACTCAGGTATTTTAATATTAACTCAGGTATGTCATAGAGGTCTTGCTGTTAGTCTCTAACTGCTTCACTGATCCAAAAAAAAAAGTGTTGCTTTTACTGCTTTTTAGAAATTATTGCAGATGTATGACTAGAATTTGCTTCTTGCTCAATTAGGAACTTCTATCAGTAATCTGCTCACCCGCTTCTGTGCAACTGGGTAAACTTCTCCAGCAAGAGCAGAGACGGATAGAATTGCAATAAGGTGGGGTAATTCCACTAGTAGAATTCTTATTTGGTGTATAAGCTGGGCTGTCTTTTTTTTTTTTTTTTTTTTTTTTTTTTTCTGATTTCATATCGAGTTACTGGGTGGAAAACAAAACTTAATCTGGCAACATAACACATCTGATTTGAGATTCCTCTGACTGAATCTCTTTCCTGAGTGTATATGCTCAAATGGATGTGTGCAATCAAACCACAAACTATCACAACCTTTCCATGACGAAGAAAAAGTACAATCTGCTGTGATGACTTGCAGGTACACTATTATCCTGAAAGAGAAAGGTCCAAGTTCTCTGCTTATTTTATTTTTGCAGGCTGTGGCCCATTTTCATCTGTGTACAATTAGGTTTCAGGTAGGAATGCTGGGTCCTAAAGCAGTGTAAAACAGTAACCAGCACAAAAGATGAGATGTGCTCTCAGAGGCTGATCCAGTATTGCACTGTAAAGCTGGAGTCTTTTGTTGAAAGATTAAGATACCGTCTGTTACTTCTTACAGCAGTACTTATAGTTTGATATCCAGCTTCCTAGCCAAGCAAGTATCTGTTGTCAAAGCATTCATCACCAAGAAAAGGTAAAACAATGAAAGATGTTGCCAAACAAAATAAAATAAAATAAATAAAAGGGGGGGAAGGAGAGGTGAGATATCTATAACCATTGTTCCTTCAGATGAAGATTATATTAAAGACATGTTAGGGGAGTGTGGTTAAACATAGCTTTGGTATCTCCCAGTTTTAGTTCAGTTTAGCTTTGTGTATCTCAAGTGAATGCGTTTGTAATAGTACTTGTTGAATTAGCAGATTGTGCTATGTTTATTGCTTAAGAAATAGTGTATTTGGCAGGTATGTAGTATGTATATTTAGAATATTATTATCCTTATTTCAAGATACTCTAATTAATGAGTATCCAAAATACTACACAGACATTTGGAGAGGTTCTGAGGTGTGCAAAGAGGTTGCTTACCAAGTAGATAGTGATATCCGTTTTAAGCATGTTTCTAAACCTTTAGCAAAGATTGGATAGAAGAGTGTTATAAAAGTGTATTATAAACAGAGTCAGCTCTATCAGATCTGAAGTCCAGCGCATGTGCATAGACAGAATAGAGGCGCTCTCTCTCACTTTTCACATTAAGAAAGCCTTTTTCTCCAAGACTTCAGTGTTCTGCTTACATGAAAATCATAAGGAATACATTAATTCTGTAGTTTAATAATACTGGCTTCTCACTTGAAAATCCAGCTTTATGTATAGTGAAAAATGCAAAAACTGAGTGCTGCTTTAGTGGAGAACAGTAGCTGTTTTATTGCAATAAAGAACCAGAGCATAGTTGTTGTTTTTTTCTTTTTTTTTTTTGCTTTCAAAATGCTTCGTGACTAATCATTTTGCCATACAAAGTTTTCAAGGTCTATTAGGTTTACTGGATTCTGTATGATGGGCAGCCAGGGCAGAGGGTTTTGTTCTTCCCACAAAGGAGATGAGGAGATCATGTGGCATTATAACTTATGTCTTTTTCCAGGTTACTTTCTCAAGTAGGCAAGTTTGATATCTATTGGCAATGCAGAATTCCATTCTGGGGCATTTCGCAACTTTGGTGGAAAAAATATTTTGGTGATGAAAGCTTGTTGTTAGAAGTAACATTGTCTCTCTGTTGCAGCAAAGGCTGCTTTGAATGACGTGTTGTCCACCTTCCTGCTTTTTCCCAAGTGTGTACCTCCTGCGACTTAAAAATGCTATTATTTTTATAGTAGAGACTGGTGGGTGGATAATGTCTGAGGACAGAGTAGAAGCATTAGTGGATTTTATGTGATTAGTGGATTTTATTTAGAATGCACCTAAAGCTGGGCCCACTAACTTAATTTATTATCTAGAATGTCTGCATTGATTTCTTTTCTTGATAATATTCATTCTTACAAATTTTCTCAGTAGCTACTGTAGCTTGCATCCTTAAATACTAAGGTAAACTGAAATAAGACTAAATGGGAGGTTAATTTGTCCTTTGTGTAACATTTTGCATGTGAAATACTAGTCTGGCATCTCAAAACTGACTCAAAACCCTTTGATAGATTAAATGAGAAGCAAATCAAAGCAACTACCTTTCCATTTGAACATCTTCTGTTAACTTGTTGTCAGTGATCTGAAATAATTCTCTGACCCATTCAATAAGAGCAAACGGAACGTGCTTGAATCCTGGAGGAGAGTCCACAAGTAACTCATAAGAAAGTGTTGAATTATCTGACACATGGATATGTGATGACTGTAAAATAATGTCAGAAGGAGAGATTAATGAAGCAGATGGTTGTGTTTTGAATTAATTGAGTGTCAGGATACAGTCTGGAGTAGTGGGGAAGATATACTCAGAGAGCTGTGCCAAATGCAGTTTACAAATGTCTCAATTAGTCGGTCTCTGTGGAGAGCAAAAGGCTGAGCTGACTTGAGAGTGCCTGATGGCTGCTTTGTGAACTGTGCAGGTCAGGCTGCATTCAAAGCAGACATAGCTGTTGGTGACATGCTGACTGAGAGGTCCTGCATTGACATCCATCAGAAGCGGCAATAATGTGGAAAAGTCAGCTTGGGAAGAATGGGTACTTGAACCTCTGAAAAGCTTGCTGTAATACTCTGACAGAGTCAAAGTACTCTGCAAATCTGGGTCCCTGTACTACTGCTCGGTTGCCACTGGATCATTCTGTGTACCCAACATGTTTTGTTTTATGTGATTGTTCAGTATATGTCCTTGTCTCATGCTATGGTACTGATGGAACAATCTTGGGTTGGTGTGTGTCTTCTTTTCTCAGTTCCTCCCTTGCCCAAACACCCATCAAAAAAGCATGGGATGTGTGTATGCCTTAATCCATTGCTTTTTATTTATTAAAATGTAAAACCTGTAGACAGCAAACATACCAAACATTTGAATGGGACATTGTTTTAATCTATGTAGAGTATTTGACTGCCTCAAAATGACTGATCTCAGCTGCTTTCAAATCTGCTTGCCATCAAATGATCTCCCCTAGGCTCTGTGGAAACCAATATCAAGACTAGAGCAGGAGCAATACACTGCTGTCTTTTCTGGTTATAGATATCCCAAATCCTATCAAAGACTTGCTCAAATTGTTCCCCAAATCATTGTTCTTCACTTGGAGACATAGAAGTGGGGGGAAAAAATAATCTTGATATTGCTGATGGATTGCTCTTGAGGAAGCCTGCAGCGTAGTAGTAGTTTACTTTGTTTAGTGTCATCCTTCAAAACTCTTGTGCTTGGAAAATACTAAGGATAAAACTTTTTTTTTACTTTTTTTTTTTTTTTACTTTTTTTTTCTTTTTTTTCCCTTCAATGCATTGCTTTAAATAATTTTCTGGAAGATCACAGATTTCTACCACAGATGCTGGACCCCCTGTTCTCCTTGTACTTGCAAGGTTTTTAAGGTTTTTAGGTTTTTTTTTGTGTTTTTTTTTTTTTTTTAGTGCTGTCACTGTCTAGTAATTTCACCTCAAAGAAGTGTCATGATCAGGCACATGGAAAAACAAGACACTTGAAACATATTGAAAATATAAGCAAGTCTTTCTTTCCCTCTGAAGAACTTGTAAATTTCAGTCTGGGTCTTGAGAAAAGCCACACAAAAGCTTTATTTTTTATTTTTTTTTAATTTTAACGAGTCCAGTTTTAAAGTTGTTTTCTTTAAATAAGGAGGCAAAACTAATAAAAAGAAATCTTTCTTTACAAGTGGTTTAATCCCATGGCTAGAGAGGATATAATCCAGATGGACTCTCTCAGGGGATAGAAGGACTTTTGCCAGTGTTTTCCTGTATTGCTGAAAGATTCGCCAGTCAACCTTACTAGCAGGGAGAAAGCACATTACTGTAGCACTATTACTTTTACTTCCCTCTCTCAACCCTCATTCAGATTCCCCAAATCTTTTGAGAAACAAAGAGGCAGAAAGCTGTCAAGTAAATGTCTGTAAGGGAATTCCTGATTAGCTTTAAAAGATAGCTGTGCAAGCTTTTGATAAAGCTGTTGAATTAAACTTGACGTTATACAGCTTGTTTTGATGTAGAAATGTAGTGATACAGCAAGATTACTATTAAGTATATCTGTAGTAAAATTACTAGAATTAAAAAAAAATTAAAGTCAACTAAAGGCACAACTAAAGCTTTTTGGTTAGCCAATTTCATCTCTTCACGTTTTACTATTTTTTTATAATTACTTTCCATGGCCTTTATAATTTTTAGCTTGATTAGTTCTACACATTGTTCTAGTGGTTGGGAGGGGTGGCTTGTGAATACTAAAAGTTATATCAGGTGTTGCATCGTTTGAAAGTTCAGATTTTCTATATCCCTTTTGTGATTGCATGAGTAACTTAGATATGATGCTGATTGCCATATTTTATTGAACATTAATCCAAGTTGCTCACGAGGCATTTCTTTCTTTATATTTTATTTCTTCATTTTTATTTTTTTTTCAGCATTGCTGAATTTTAATGGCCCTGTTGAAAATGTACCCCATTAAAGCTTACAGAAACTTCTCTGAGGTATAGCCACTGGAGTAGCTATTTGAATAACCAAATGAGAATTAATAAATAAGTAGTTGTGGCTGATTCCCTAAGTGCTCTGCTTCAGAACATCTTTGTAGTATAAAGTATACGTAACAAAACCAAACCTACTCTGTTATTCAGCTAGAAGGATATAACTTTGTTCTGCTTCCTATGGGGATGCACAATTGAAAAGATACTTCTATGCTAGCTACCTGCTGATATAAAAAGTGACGTACATCCCGTTGCAACTTCAGACTGATGGAGTGTGAACATTATTTTTTTTTTCTTTACAAGAGCAGGTCTTTCTCTATATTTTCTGTACCACTCTACAAATCTTCATTCATCTTCATTGTCATGTGTGTTAACTTTCTCAGGTTTTGAAGTGCACTTTCCTGGGAGCTAATCTGTTGGCTGGCAATTCATAAAGATAGTGTTTGAATGAATGAGTCCTCGTAATTTTGTCCTTTGAGAAATCAGAGGTCAGATTAGCACAGATGCACAGCCCATCTCTGTGCAGCTAGGCATTATATGATACATAGCAAACAAAGAGTTTGGGGGTTCCTCTCAACAGAAATCTCATTGAATGATTGGTAGAGTACAGATATCTGATTTAATCCTGGTACTAACTTGCAACAGCTCATGGGCAATTTTATAAACCTTTTTTGTACTTTTTGGGCTGAGTTTCCAATAGTTCTGCAAAGCCATAAGTACAGCTAGCAGGCAGAAAAATTCCCTGAAGTTTGAAAGGACTTAGCCCACTCTGAGTAGCATTACAACAGTAAAATTCGTTAGATAACAGAATAATGTGTGGAAAAGGATCTTTACAATATCAGTGCCAGAGTTGTTCCCTTCTGGGTATCTGTCTGTATGCATAGCAGTAATGTGGCTGATGCTTCACTAAAAAGAAAGGAATGGGAAGTCCATTCTTTCTCACAACTGTAGTACAAAGCTCTGCTGCCTTTGTGCTTGTACATTCTTTTTCACTTAGGAGCAAACTTGGTGAAGATCAGAAAACTGCTTAAATAACCACTTCCTGGCATGTCCTTGAGTTGCTGATAGCTCAAAGGAGAATTTTTTTCTTTAAGTGAGAGTACTCTGTTCTCGATCATGGCTTGTGTGGGACTGTTTGTGGCTAATTAGTATGTATAAACTGTAAGTAAAAATCTTAATGGTTTGTGTATGTACAAAACTATGACCAAATGCTTTTTTTCTGCTGTGGAAAACTGTCACACAGAAGCATTTAGAAATGGTCACTGGACTTACAAAGAGATCTTAGATTGCTCTAGTCTGTTATTCTGTCTTTATTTGTGATTAATACCAGACTAAGACAAAAATGCACAGAATTCTACTCTATATTAAATTAATAGGATATGAATGCCCTCATCTTGCCATTGTCTTCATAGTGCTTGGAAGCTGGATACTGCTAACTAGTTTTGTCACCTTTGTAGTTCAATTGTTAATTTGAAAATTTTCCTTTTTTCTTTTTCTTAACAAATTTTCAACTTTCCCTCAGTCTCTGTTTAAGCAGAAGCTTTTCCATTCCTGTAATAGCTGAAGCCCTTTTCTCAGAAACCTAAATACATAACTCTATTTTGAGGTATATTTTGTGCTAGGACGTGTCACTGTTTTGTTAAGAAAAATTAAACTTGTCTCAAGGCATGGAACTACATAGATTAAAACCAGTGGGGGACTGAACATTAAAGGGAAACTGTTGGCAGCTCTTTAACTGTAGTGTTGAAGTATTGAGTCAGTCATTTTATCAGCTCATACTTTTGTTTTTTGACATCTCTGGATGAACACTGAGAAAATCCTATACCTACAGTGTTTGTAAGCACACCTGAGCATGACTGGCTATGGTTGCACTGACTAACCCTTGAATAAATTATTCCTCTGTAGTACTAAAGCTATATCCATTTGCAGGCAGGTCATTGGAGTACCTTCAAATTACTGTGCAGTGTTTTGTAGCTGTCTGCTTTTATTCAAATAGGACAGACATGGTGCCAGTGCTCCTCTCTTCTTTCCACCCAAAGCATTCCAAGCTCTTGTACCAGCCCTTAGGCCTAAATTAACAAAACCACTAATCAATAACCTTTCCTTACTCATGGTGTCATCAATAACTAAGTTGGAGGGGGGGAGGGGGGGGGGGGGGTGGGTGGAAAGTAAGCCGGTTGCATCGAACCTTCAGTGACTCATTAAAAACTGCCAATACTTAACTGGCACTTCTGTTGCCAGCTCCTCAGAGTCCCTGCCTGTTGTGGCACCCCAACTTTCAGGCCTTCAAAACTGTGAAATTTCTTCTTAGCATGGTTAGTAGATAGCAGGGGAAGACTGGAGAGTCATTCTGTGTAAGGAAAGAACCTGGCTACCAATTTTCCTACAGAGGCTTCAATGGTTCATCTGTCAGTGAAACAGGAAAAGACTACAGTAAAATCAGGGAGTCCTAGGAAAAGAGTATGACAAAAATTAAAAAAATATTTCTTTAAAATTATTTCTCCAACTTCTTGTTTATTAATTCCTTTTTTTCTTACTTAAACTGTAAAGCTGGAATAGAGTAGTGATAGAGATTTATGTTCTCTGGGAACCACACCTGGAGCTGCACAAGATTTGAAGGACAGACAAAGCAAACTGATCAACCCTGGAACTTGTTCTCATAGTGTAGTACTTCATCATTTTGACCACCTTCAGTGGGTGTTAGTTAGGATGCTTTGAGCTTCTTCTGTTAGCAACACAGTTGCTGAGTCTTCTGTCATACATTCAGGCCATCCCTGATGCACCATGCCCAGTTGCTTGGAGAAATATGCTACTGCCCACCTACTTCCTCCCAAACATGGTGTGAGGACCCCTAAAGCCACAGCCTGTCCCTCATAGTCCCCCCCAAGGCCAGGGCTCTCATTAATGTTCTTTTAAGCTTGACATAAGCACTTTGACTTTCTTTAGTCCTTTGCAGAGGTCTTTTTGACGCTTTGAGTAACTCATACTCCATAAATGACACCATGGTATCATTCCTAAAACTGTTCTCAACTCACCGATGTTTCAAGGTTCCAGAAGCTCACAGATAGCTTCTTTTCTGTCAGCACTTAGCTGCCTCAGTCCTCCCAGGATCTCAAAGTCTTCTAGATAAGTTACAGCTTATTGTGCAATTTGAGCCTTTTTCTTCAACATCCAGTAACCGCTTGATCTGAGAAAATGCAATAAAATATTCTTCTTGAGACTTTCCAGCTAGTAATATATATACCACTGCAACACAATTCCTTCTTTATCTTCCTATCTCCATAATTCCAGCTCCTTGGATATCTGATTTCATAAATCCTTGCAGCAGCACTGTGTTGATTATTCTCCCTCCATATATATTTTTTTCTTTTTTCCCCATCTCTGGATTCTTCTGCTCAAAGACAAACAGCTCTCAACTTTCAAATTCAGTGGGTCTAGCACTGACAACCACCTTTGTTCTGCAGTAAGAACAGATAGCAATGTAAATTGCTCTTATATTGCAGCCTTTTTAACAGGCAGTATTTGAGGTGTGGTATTTAGAATAAACCATATTTTAAGGATTTTGGTATGAGAGGTGCCAACTCCATCTTAACTTCTAATTTTATAGGATATTGTTTCAGTCCTACCTGTACCGACTCTAGCTTTAGATCTGTCCTTACTGGCTCAGCTCTCTTTGATCTTCCAGACACCTCCTGCTGCAGCTTCCACCTGGGGTGAAATTCCTTTCTTTACTGGCTTGGCTCCCTGTAACGATAATTCTGTAGCTTGGACGAATTTAGATTTTGGTATCAATACTTCTACCTCCCCATCTTTAAATTTTATTTCCATCTCTAAATTTTCTAGCAACTCTCAACCAATTAAAGGCTTCGGTGCTCCTGGTAAATACAAGAACTGATGTGTCATTCATTCTTTCCCAGTTTTAAACTTCAAAGGCTTAAAGAGTGGTCTGGCTTCTGACTTGCCCGTTGCACCAATAATAACTTTTACAGTAATATAACCTAATTCACGTTATTTTGTATTTAAAACTAAGTAGCTCCTGTGTCAACCAAACATTCTTTTTCAGTTTCATCTTACCTCAGCTTAATTTTAACCAGAGGTTCTTCTGGGGAAAATACCTCTGGTCTCCCTCAATCTCTGTTTCCATGACTGACAGGGAATATAAGGTTTCCTAGATCTCTGCAGCTAGGGATGTCCTCATTTCCAGTGTCCCTCATTTCTACAATTAGCATGCTGTTTTCTCCCCCAGAAAGGATTTCTGCTCCCTGCTTGCCCCGACCATCTCCTCTGTAAGCTGTGCAGGCTAGGGGCAGTTTGGTGGGTGGAGTCCTGTACTATCTCCTGCCTTAAGCTGACTTAGAACTGTTGTGAATCAGGGGAGTCCTCCTCCATGAGCCTAAATCTGCTCTGGGATTTAGGCCCCTCTGGTCCTTACCAGCATTACATCCTGAGCAAAAGTCTTTACAACATCACTTGCTGCCATCTGAGCCCCCACTTAGAGCTTTGTGTTCTTGTGAATCATTTATCTTTTTGTACCATCAAACAGCACCTGTATAATAACTTCTATATCTTTCCAAGCCAGCTCTTGCGTTTTAATCATTTCAAAAATATTAGCTACCCATTCAGGATCATGTTGATAGCTGACAGCAGCAACTTTTCCCTTGAAAAAGGGTATGTTAACTACAACTTGACTGTAATTTCCAATTACTTGCCTTTGTGGGGCCTGCTGCAAACCCTCTCTGCCACCAGCATTTTTCCTGTAGTCACTCTTTCAGACTCATTATCTGACCCCTCTACTGCAGGGAGTCCTAGTCTGTGATTTGGAGGACCCTGCCTCCCTCCTGCAGCATGACCCTCTTATCATGGGGTCCATTAAGCAGCTCATATGAACCATTTCTGCTTTGTCTAAGACAGCAGCGTAAAGGTGAGGGATGAGAACAGTAGAGCTTATGCAGTGACTGCAGATCAAGCATGTATACTGCTTGCTTTCATTGCATATCTGTAGCACATCTGTTCTATACAAATCCTATCTGTGTTGTAAGAAACTGAAGCACTGTTCGGAGTGGGTAATGGAGACTGTGGCAGGAGTCTGCTGCCCAGTATCTCAGTCTTCATCCTCAAAGTGTCTCTGGGCTTTCTAACTGAAGCCTGCTAGAACAGAGTTGTTTAGTGCTAGAAAGGTGCTGTTGTCCTACTCCAGAACAGAGTTTCTTGTTTTGTTAATTGAAAAGATAGAAAATACAGATACTGATGGACTTCGTGTTTTAAAGTTTACTTATGTCTGATGGTTTCCCACAGGGCTGGTAAACAGCTGGTTTACCTTCAATACACAAAATGCAGTCAATTTGAATACAGTTCAGATTTGTTTCTGTTGCTCTTAGCTAATGAGTAGCAAGTCATTTGCCAGCCCTAATTGTAGTGTTAATGTGTTTCCAATAGGCATAGAGAGAATAACTGCCACTGAATTGTATGGTGATTTAAAGCTGTTTGGTTTTTGTGTTTAAACAAAGCCTCTCAGTTATATGCAGACGAGGTTTATTTTGTATGACAAAAAGCAGGCAAACTAAAATCAGATTAGAACTGTCTTGCAGAAACCCAGAGAACTAATTCATTTATCAACTTTTAAAAATTTATTTGTTTATGCAAACTTCAGAAATGTGTTTGTCAGCTCTCTGGCATGTGCTGTTCAAGGTAGTGCAGTCAACTCAGGGCTATACAGAATCAAAAACAGGTTCTTTGCATACTTTGGAGTTGAAAGTAAGTGGGCATAGATAACTGCGGGTCATCTTTTGTTGTTGGGTTGTTTGTGGGCTTTTTTTTTTTGTTTGTTGCAGTTTTTTTGTTTTATAATGCACTGATCTAAAATTACAGCAGCTGCCAATCCCATCGCCTGCAACTTGGTTATGTGGTGTTTGAAAAATAGCCTGTGTAAATGTAGCAGGTCCTCTCAGAGGGTACAGCTGGCTTGAAATGAGCTGTTATAGAGGACTGTTGTATGGGCTGTTGCATACAAAAATCTCTTCTTCTCTTTTTATCTCTTTTTATTGAAAACGTATTATAAGTGCTGATTTTGAGCTTTTCTTGAAAGCTTTAAAAAACCTTATGTTCATACAGAGCAACTTATGTTTTCCTTATGTAGCTTCTGGTGCCAGTGGAATTTATAAAGTACTTTCAGTGACTTAAAAGCCTGCAAAGTGTAGGATAATCCCCTTCTTCTCTTTAACTCGGTCCAGTATCCCTTCATCAGCTGTTCTAGAAGGATGGCTCCCTATTGTAATAATATGTTTTCTTTATAGTGGATGCATTCAGACTTTGTAGATAGGTTGAGGCTCCATTCTGACAAATTTATCTCAAGTCATTTCTCTTCCTTCTAGAAAGCTGAAATTGTAAGGGTTTGTAGGACCCTTCTAGGTAGTAATTCTCATCTGATACTATATCAGTGTGATAAATTTTAGTGTACACTTGTACATGAATTGCCCTCAAATCTGTTCTATTCTAACAGTTTATAAATTTTTTAAAAACAGAATCTGCTAATATATACTACATGGAATTACCAACTGCCCTCTACTTCTTTGAGCCGAGATACAGAGTCTACCTCACTTGCATCTTCTACCAGATGACTTTTGCTGCTAGCTCAAATGTCATTTTGGTTTACCATTTGGTGCTCTGTACTGCTCTTAACATTCAAGTATCCCTAAAAAGCTTCATAAATGTATTTCTTGGTGTTATC